>NW_027263537.1:80764-453096 GCF_042370955.1 Sodiomyces alcalophilus JCM 7366 | reverse complement strand
CTTGTCAGCCCACTGGGAGGTGGAGCCCTCGCCGGACGAGGACTTGCCAAGACTTGAAGAGACCGCCGAGAGCTGGCCGTGTTCAGCTTTGTCGAGCTTCCTAGGTTGATGCCTCTAGCACTTCGCCGAAGAAGATTTCGATTTCGCCGAACGCGATGGCTCCCTGACCGGCTTCGCGTTGTCCTTGACGTGACGGGGTGCACCGGGCGGAAGGGTGCGAGTTGTCGTTTTACGTCCCACGGGGTTAGGGTGAGACGGCGCTGTTGGTTGAGCTCGACCAAGCCGGGCGTAGTGCTTCTCGATAGCCGCTTGCTGGCGCAGAGCAAGACGGTCTTTCGAAGAAGCCACCGCGGAAAGGTTTCGCTGCGAACCGGGATCTGGTGGGAGAGGGTATGAGTTGTGCTGAAGAGCAAGTGATGGAGATGGATGGTGTGTGGGGGTGACAAGGCAAAGTGAAAAGGTCGGGGAAAAGACGACATAGGAAAGGGGGACATGGAAAAGGGGGACATGGAAAAGGGGGACATGGAAAAGGGGGACATGGAAAAGGGGGACATGGAAAAGGGGGACATGGAAAAGGGGGACATGGAAAAGGGGGACATGGAAAAGGGGGACATGGAAAAGGGGGACGGGGAAGAAGAAGACGGGGAGGAGGAATATGGGGAAAGGGAAGACGGGGAAGAGGAAGATGCGGAAGAATAAGATGAGGAAAAAGGAGACAGGGAAAAAGGAGACAGGGAAAAAGGAGACAGGGAAAAAGGAGACAGGGAAAAAGGAGACAGGGAAAAAGGAGACAGGGAAAAAGGAGACAGAGATGTGTTATCAGAGTGCTGAAGGATGACATCGCTTGATGATGGCCAGGTAAAGTGTTGTGATGGCAGTCATGGTCGGAGGTAGGAAAGTGTACAAGATGACATGGAGAAAATCGAGACTTCTCGAGGGAAGACGACGACGGCGACGACGACGACGACGACAACGACGACGACAACGACGACGACGACGACAACGACGACGACAACGACGACGACAGAAAAAAGGATGAGGAAAGGGCAAGTGTCAGGTAAAAAGAGGAGGGCAGCGCGAGCAAAGACAAAGTGAAAAACAACTTACACGACATAGCTTTGGACGGAGCCATTGCTATGAAGACGCTGTTGATCGATAATAACTTTGCTGTTGATAAAAATCGCAAGCGAGCTAGCACGAAAAACGGACGAAGAAGAAAGAGAGAGGGAGGTGCTTCGCACCGGCGAGGGAGGCCCTATACTTATAGATTATTTTCGCGGACCCCTCTGGACGAAATTACCCTGGACACCCGGTCAACGTGGACGTTTTTTTAAGGTTGCTGGGAATTGCGCACCCTTGTGGACGGCATGACCGTCAAAAGTATGCGTCATGAACTCTATCTTTTGCGCGGCATGTGGTGGATAGGCCCGGTGGTGGCAACGATATGGCGAGGCGTCGTCTATCGGCTCCAGGACGTCAAGTTGGGCGTCGGACACCTTTGTGGATAATATGTAGGACTGAGGTATGTAGTAAGGTTTGTCCAATGTGTGGCCTCTGTCATTGGCCATTGGAAGCCATAATAGTTGGCATGAAGTACGCGATGCTCCGAGGGCTTGTTTTCTGTGTGATAATTGGAGTGGCATGTGAAGTATAGTAAGTATAGTCGCATGATATCGGCATGTGGTGGAAGGTCTGGTATAATAATTCCTGTTTTAGATGAATGGGTCGCTACGCCAACTCGTTACTCGCGGCTGCGATCAATCGTTCCGGGTCCCGGTGGCTTGGTTCTTCGGATTTGATAGTTTGATAGTAGCTTTCTCGACGTGAGATCGTGACCTCGGCTGACCTCGACTCAGTGGCAATGGGCAGTTGATAAGGTTGTAGCTGGTGTAAATCTAGCTTTGACTTTAATATCTCCGATATATCCGTCTCCTGTCCCGGTAGACGCATGGATCATGTTTGAGGCTTTTTGTGTGTAGATTGTAATATACTCCATCGTCGACGGCGAAAGAGAGAGTTGATAAAGTGTAATTAGAGTCTATCTCGAGAATCAGTAGTCGATTCTCTGGGCCTCATCCGGTATAGTGATGTTGTTTTATGATTTTGATCAAGGCATCTTTGGCCGACCTTTGACTAGCATGTTTGCTCACGACGTTGGAGATTTGCCCTGGCGCCAGTGGGAAGCAATAATCACCTTCCCGTTTGCTGCCAAACGACAAATTCAATGATCAACATCAACTAAATCACACGTTAGTATCTGTAAATCCTAAAGCAAATAGTTGAACTATTTGACAAACCTACGAACGCCATGATATGGCACGCGATGTGTGGTGGCCTGGATGTCCCGAGAGGTGTCGTCTGGGCAAAGCCGGGAAGCTAATGCACGTTCCCGCTGATCTGCGTCGTAGAGGGGAAGTTGGAAATAACGTTCGGGGGATATCTGGCCAATCATTTTCACGGCCCTGTTTCGGTTGCCGTGTCAGCCACACCAAGCCACAAGCAAGAGTCATGGTAGACGCGACTTACTTATTACACCGATATCTTGTGTGGAAAGTATAATGTTGCGAAATGGAGAATCTGTTCCTGGGAACCCTGACGGCCCGGTCGGCTTATCGGAAATAATAACGTGGGCCGATGCACCCCACAGTCTAACCCACAACGTCCTCGTTGCGTCGCCTATCAATCTCATCGTTTTGATCCAAATTCTGCAGGACGTCTGCCATACATGATGTGGCCGGCTCTCGATGGGCGATGAAGCTATTTCCGAGTCCATCTCGGTCCTATTGATTGAAGACAAACCCAACCAGACTTCTCGCATCATGCACTATGTGGTATACTGTCTAGGTCAGCAATATTTAGACACGTGCTTTCGGAGCATTTACTCAGTATCACCACATCGTGCTTCCTGGCGGGTAGCCACCATCTCATCTTCATGTTGGCGTTCCATGAGCTCGGGGATGGCGCGGAACAAGTCGGGCTACTGTCGGTGGCGTTAATAGCCTCGTTCACTTCCTCTTTCCTTTCATGGCCTCGACTGGAGTCCTTGCCCCATTGTTGATATCACATGGTCCCGACACACCAGCCCTCGAGTAAATCTATTCCCATTGAGTTTCAGCCAAGTCTGGAGGAAGCTCATCGTGTGTGAGGTTGTTGCTGGTGTTGTCTATGTTCGAGGGGCATGGATCCGCCTCTTCCTCCCTCTCCTCCACTACGACCAGGTCGAGCTAGTCGATGGCTTTTGCCCCTTTCAAGAGGTAGTATGCGTTGAACTGAAACAGTCACATGCTTCCCAGAAAAGGTCAGAACACCGAGGACCCGGTTTATGAGCTTCCACCACACTTACTGAGCCATGGCTCCTGTCGGTGATGTCTGGAGGCTGAACCTTTCCAACTATCTGCAATGCGTCAGCGCCACTCCATACCTATTGTATACAGTATGACACCCTGCCGGGATGGCCCGGATGGCGCAATCACGGGCTGTAGGAGACAAGGACGAAAAGAAATAAGCAAACAACATACTTGCTACCTTGCTTGGAGTCTCTGCAGCGATGTAAAACAGATGTAACACAGCATTGTGCGTATATGGAGCATTGGAGACATGTGGGCGGAGACCATCGCGTTGGGAATTTCAGACCAGAATGTCCGTGTATCGTCTGTAACACGCTGTAGATGTTCACTTCATCTAGTTAGATTTAATCGATGACCTGAGCAAGTAAAGTGGTCTCCTAGTCGTCGGTGACGGTCCGCGTGTTGATGGGGAACTGGTTGACATGGCAAGGGAATGCATTTGTGTTCGTTTCTCTTCAGAATCATCCCCCGTACCATCCTTTCTCTGTCAACATAAAGAAGCGGTGAGAATTAGAGATATCCATCACTTCCTCTACGCTGGAGGTGGTCCCAGGTGCCAGTCTTTTCAACTTGTGCCTTGCGAAGAAAGCTTCCTAGAGCCTGGTAAGGAAGATGAGGAAGACACCGATGAAGAAAAGCGGATGAGTGTAGAGTAGCTTTCTGGAACGGAATGCCAGAATGGACAGCCAGCTTGTCTATCGTAACGGCAGCGTTGTTTTGACAATCAGCACTTGGTGGATTTGTTTGACCTGTGCATGAGGTCAGGCAATTTTCTTGTAGCCTCGTCCAAGGGAAAGGATTCAGAAAACAGTAACAGAAAATAAAATAAAACACCGTGTCGAGTATGACATGGGGACCAGTTCTTGTTAGCCAGGATCCAGTTGTCATGTGCGTATTATATTGGTTTGCAAGGAGAAAAGATATTGAGAATTGAAAGAAGAAATTAAAAGGAGAAAGCAGAATGAAAATAAAGGCTTCCAAAATCCCTTCAGGAAAGAAAAAAAAAAAAAAAAAAAAAAAAAAGAGAAGACAGGAATGAAAGGAAAAACAAATAAATAAAACGTCAGCGATTTGCAGTGCTTTGCTAACCACCTAGGAGCTTGTCGCAATGCAGGGTACCTATTTACAGTTCTACGTCAAGTTACATGCACACTGGCAAATCGGTAGAACGGCGTTTGCATAGACATCACCAGAAGAGAATGGCTACTCCCTTTTTTATGTGCCTCCTAATACAACATGTATTGTCTATCCCCCATACCGACCGAGATGGCATTCACGTCATTCCCCGTCTTTCATCTTTAGGTCATGACCCAGGATTCATTCGCCCAAGGAAAGGGTATGTAGGTAACCTGGTCAAGGCAGCTGGGAAGATATCTGCAGTATCCCAACCGGAGCCCAAGCTCTCTCCTGTCCCCGGCACCGAAAAGGTTTGAGGTCGGCTCAATGCCATTGAAAATGATCAGTCACTTCTTCGGTGTAGCGACATTCCCCCAGCCGTTTCCCATCACGGTACCAGAGGAGCTCATAGTAAGAGGCTGTCAATTGTGCAGAAGAAAATATAAAACAAATGAACGCCGCAGGTCGCCAACTCTGCTGACCGCTGCCTGGTTATTCATCCTCCCAAGGACAACCAAAAAAACATGGGCGCATCCCAAATGCTCATGTCGGCCGGGTTGTACAAGACAAGAAAGTATATCAGTACAAAGGGAAAAAAACGTCGATGCGTCGTTGTCAGGGAGCGGACGTGTGGGGGTCGCTCGTTGCTGGAGTTTCATCAGAATCATGTAAAGCGCTTGGATTATGCTGGGAATAAAAAAAAAAGAAAATACGTGCGAGCACACGGTCGCATGGGGAGGGATGGGCAGCCCTGGCCTGTAACCCATCATTCGCTAGGTCGAGGGGGCTCCAAGCCATTGATGTATGCCATCACGCCCATGCCTAGCAAGACCACGCCCAACATTGAGGCATAAGGAATCCCTTCCAGCAGCAATTGCCGTCGAGAAAGGGTAGAGGTAGGTACCGAGTTCGGGGTGACGGTGTTGGCCCGGGACAGTGTGGGTTTGTCCGATGGGTCCTCATCCGAATCCTCGTCTTGTGGCTGCGGCTTCCCTGCCTCCGAGGACGCTTGGTCGTGAGCTGCCCCGCGGTTTTCTTCGGCGCTCTTTCCGCGACTGCGACTGCGGCTCCCACTGCCGCTGCGACTAGGATTGCGACCACGGCGCGACGACGACCGCGACTGGGCCTCTGCCTCCGCGGCAGCTTGCCTGGCCTCCTCGTCTTTCCGGATCTTGAGTACCATGTCAGCCAGCGACTGTCGGTCGGCATCTCTCTCCGCCTCGGCCGTCTCGCATCGTGCTCTCCATGCCTCCATCTGCTGCCGAAGTTCCGATATCTCCGAGACCATGGCATCAATCTTGGCCTGGAACTGTGCGGCAACGGTATCCACGCTCTCCACGGGTGGTGGTGGTGGTGGTGGTGGTGCCTCTTCCGTAATCGTGTCGGCATCGGTCATCTCAACGTCGACCGACTCGGGCTGCCCCTCGCGAGGTGGTTCAAACGCCGCCTCCTCCAGGAGACCGTCCGTGCCGTTGGCCTTTGGCGCCCCGTCCACGTCAGCAAGGCCAACCCCGTCCACGTCCTTGCTGATGGCCGTGTCTTCCAGTCTCCGAGCCAAGTCCTCGGCGAGTTCCCTGGCTTCGCGTTCTTTCTGAAGCATCTCTTCCAGGTCTCTCATGCGTGCCGTCTGGGAGTCGAGCTCTCTCCGGGTGTTGCCCAGCGCTTCGGTGAGCTGTAGAATCTGGCTCATGTTATCTGTGCGAACGGGCGACGCACTCGTCTGCGATCTGGGTCGATCCATTGCCCCTCGCTTCAGTGGAGGCACATCGGGTTTCTCCGGTAGAGGCTGTTGGGGCGGAGGCGCCGGGGGGTCGGAAAATCGGGCCTTGGCGTCGGAGCGGAAGGATACCGGGTTACCGTTAACAAGCGGTCTAGGCGGTTCGGGTACTTCGGGCTTTTCGAGGTCCTTGACGTCGTGCTTAGACAGTAGCGTGCTGATGAATTGGCCCGTACGTCCCAGATCTTGGGACTGCAGCTTCGCATTCCGCATCTCGTTCTGCAGAGGACATGTCAGTGTCATGGACCCAGCATAAGAGTGGGGGGGCAAGGAAAGGCCTACTTGGAGTCTTTTTATAATATGTTCGGAAGTGACAGAGGCCAGGAGGAATGACCCGCGACCCGCACCGCCGGCCATTTGCGAGCCATGGGCACCGGCAGCGGACAAGCCACGCCCGTTAGCTGCCAGAGTGGCATTACTTCCTTGCCTGCCACGAAGAGACAGCCCGACCTGCGAAGACCCCAGCATGGCGGTACCGTTTGCCGGGTCGAGATCACCAAAGTTCAGGTCGAGAATATTGTTGGAGGCGCTGACGAAGCCGGCGTGCTCGACCTTGGCAGCGACTTTGTGATGGACGACAGTTTTCTGATCTTCGTTGACGATATCGATGCCCAGTTCCAGGTGGTCACCGGTCTGTAATTCATGCGGCTCGGACTCGCGGTTCTCCTGGGACAGGCGAGTGCCGTTGACAAAGGTGCCGTTGGATGACTTGACGTCGCGAATGTAGATCTTGCCCATGCGATCCGCCCAGATTTCGGCGTGCTGTCTTGAGAGCACTTTACTATCGAAGAACCCGTTGGCAGGCGTGGGAACCGTCTTTGGATTGGTTTGACGACCGATGCGCATACTCTCTGGGTAAAAAGGGACGGATATAGTCTTGCGCTCAAAGGTACCGTTCAGCGATAATAGGTAGAGAACGGGTTGCCCGCCGGGCATGGGCTCGGCCATGGGCCGGGCCACCATTTGTTGTTGGGACATGATGGACGGCTGGCCCTGGCCAGGGGGCATCGGTCCGCCGTTGATACCGCCGTTGAGGTTGCCGTTGGCACTGATGTTGTTGTTGTTGATACCGTTGATACCGTTGGGAGGAGACCGGCCGGGGGGCATGCGGCCAAGGTCAAGGGGCGCGTCAGATTTGCCCGAGGGCCAAGGGCCCTTGAGCTGGGGACGCTTCCTGGCCGCAGGGTTGGACCAGGTGTTCACGTCCAAGTTGGTCGAGGCCGGAGCTCCATTGGAATGAGAGGAAGTATTGGTCGAGATGGTGGTGGTGGAGGAAGCAGAGGAGGTTGATGATATAGAAGAGGAAGAGTTGGTGCGCTGCATCGGTTTCCGGGACAGGAACATGCCTCTGACGTCGTCGGAGTTCATCGAGTCGAGATCCTGACCATTACTGACGTTCCATGCCGACCGGTTGAGCTGTTGGAAGGACGGAGGATTGGCCACGGCTGTCATGAGGAACGGTGGTTGCGTAAGGCCTGGCGGTGCGAGGCGAGACGAGTTGTGCAGTCAGGTTCCACAAGTTTGTAGAAGTGTTGAAAGCCGACGGTCGAAACAGTAAAAAGGAGGCGAGCAGAAGAGGAGAGGAAGGACGAGGACGGACGGACTTGTCGTCGTCGTCGGCGTCGACGTCAACTACCTCCTCCAGTCGAAGTTCGAGGAGAAATCGACAGCCAAGCAAATGGGGAAGAAAAAGGACAGTGATCAATCGATCTTGATCGGCCGCCGCGACTGGTTAGAAGGGCCAGATCCGCAAGGATGTTGCGAAACGCTGGACGAAGGCCGAATGACGGAATTTGGCTGAACCTGGCGACCGAATCGATGCGAAAGGGAAAAAGAAAAAGAAAAAAGTTCGGTCGTACTACATGTAGTTGTCACGTCCAAGTGGAGAGTGGAGAGAGGTGGCCCGTTCAATAGAAGCGGGCGGGTGGTTAAGCACGGGCCCCAAAGACCAACTGCAAAGGGGGCCCAAAAGGGGGTTGCGTGAACCTGACCACAGTGGCACAGTGTGTATAGGACTTGGAAAGACTATGACGTGTGAATGAAAACGAAACAGAGCGAAGACAAGGTGGAAGCCCAGCGTCAGGCTCAGTGAATCACGTTGTTTTAGGATGGGTTTCAACGAAGAAGAGGAAACAAAATGCATTTCACACCCTTCTCTTCGTGCTCTTACTCGTCCCTTCGGTAGTCTTTAGGAAATACAGAGACTCAGTGGCTATTCTCCATTCTCACTAAGCGCTTAAGGAGCCAACACTGTGCTGAGTTGGGGACAGTACGTGTACTTGTACCTCTGCTCACGAGCCAGTACAAGAGGATCGCAATACAGCCTCCCAAGCTTACCTACCTAGGTACTTCGTAGGTATAGAATGCCTATTCATCAAAACTGGCAAATGGCTTGACAAGTTTCACCTGCTTTTTGACTCGTGAATACCCGGTTCCTCATTCTAGATTCCATGGCCTATAAAGAGACAGCCAGACTTAATAGCACGCATGTCTGGAATACTTTCATGCACCCAATCTATAGTCACGTGCCTGGGTTCTGGCACAGTATCCAATAGATTCATTCAAAATTCTCAAACTGTACTCCGACCCCACTCCCCAGACTGCTCATGCTAATATCACGTGACATGCTTTTCCTCGGAACGGAAGCTTTTATCCCAGTTTGGTCCCGATGCGACTGCAGCCTCCAAAGCTTTGCTGCGTTTCTGCTCGCCCTTCCTACGCCATCATTGTCCTGTGTCAACCCCCCGAACGAGACGTACGGTGTCTGTCACCCGGTATACATCGGAATACGCGCGCTGTCATTTGCGATAAACAACAATGCCTCCCGTACCAGCTCAGCATGGCGGCCACGTCGGTCCTTCGAACTTCGACAAGTGTACGATTGCCCTCCTCCGGGAACGCGACTGGACTCTTCTGGACCACAACCACTGACTCTCGGGCTTCTAGTCAAAATGGGTGCAATGATGGGCGGTTGTATGTATTTCCCCAATCTTCTTGTCCCTCGCCTCTTGTGCTGGGCTTGTTCGCTGACCTCGGGACACAGCCGTCGGAGCCATCATGGGCTTTATCTTCGGTACGGCCTAGTTGCCCTTTGACTTCGGACTGGACACTCCAGCCTCCCGGCCTCTTGTCTGCCGTGCGAACTGACATTGGCCCCCCTGCAGGAACTTATAGTGTCTTCCGGTACGGTGCCGGGCCGAACGGCATCATGCGCACCATCGGACAATACATGCTTGGATCGGGATCCACCTTTGGGTTCGTTCTGCTCTACTCCTACGAGTCAAATCTATTGCGCTGTCCTGCTGACCTCTCCTGCTTCGCCCTATTAGCTTCTTCATGGCAGTCGGCAGTGTTATTCGAACCGATACGTCCCCCATCGCCGAAGCCGCGTTCCGGCAAGCTCAGAGGCGGCCCTTCATCATGTCTCACCCGGCCCTGCAACGTCCCAAACCCCAGTAGTCGCCGCCCGACAGGGTTCGAACCCGCTTAGAGCCGGGGTGTGTATCAACATTGTCACCGAGTCCGCCTCGAGGGGGGGCGCTTGTGCAGGCTGCCAGCCGGCCGCTCTCGAGGCGTCAGTGTATATTAGAAGTGCTTGTTGGCCAGCCTCATGATTGAACGATAAGGGAGAATGGGATCTTGACGAGATCTTGCATCTTCATCCGTTTCTTTTCCTTGTCGCGTCAGTATACCATGTTTTCCACGCTGATTATTCTGTTCTATCATGCGGTCTACATTCTTTCCAGCCTGGGCCAGACCTGCGAATGGATGGCGGGAAGACTGAGCTGTCTCCGGACTGAAAACGGCCTTGTTCATTCAGGCGCCGCTTTACCTTGGTAAAGGACGACGGACTTTTTTTCCGAGACCGCCGAATGTGTTCGCCGAGCGACTGTGTCGATGGTGGCAGTTTATAAAAAGGATCGATCTGGACCGTGGCTGCCTGGTAGAATCCTATCCTGGGCCTACTGGTATTGAGAGTTGAACGCGTCGGCAAATTCCGGATAGTCCAACAACGTGACAGTCTACTCGTCTCCGTTCGCGGTTTCGACCCTCCATTGATCAACTTTTTGCTTTGCTTTGCAACCTACTCCTATACCTTTGAGGTGCAAATGCCCCTTGCTTGACGTACGATCTAATGTTGCGCCAATCTGGGCGTACTCAGTGTGGCGGAACAATAGAGGTAAAGGAACAGTATCTCCCACGACTATGAGTTCCTTTGGCACGTCTCCTCTCGTTCTTTCCGTCTTGCCTTCTTAGCGTGAGTCTGGTGCCAATATTACTACCCCAAGAGTGGTGGAACTGGGGCGAGACGGGGATGATTCTCGAGATGGAGTATTCCATCAGGGATACCAGTGCCGATTGATTTCGCCGAATCACAGGCCTCCAAGACCGACA
Organism: Sodiomyces alcalophilus JCM 7366; assembly: GCF_042370955.1. Lineage (NCBI taxonomy): Eukaryota > Fungi > Ascomycota > Sordariomycetes > Glomerellales > Plectosphaerellaceae > Sodiomyces > Sodiomyces alcalophilus. Next base: position 442,461 of record NW_027263537.1, on the reverse strand, counting down.
CCGAAACCCGCCGGCCGCCCCCTCTTCCTTTCTCTCTCTCCGGATTTACCACCCCTGGACTCCATTTGTATGAAGACTCTACCCAACAGGACGATACAAATGTCGCCCTTACGGTACTCCCCCCAGAACGAGGCCAGATCCTCGGGAAATGACGAACAATCAGAGGACAGGAAACCCGACGGACTGAGGGTCCAAACCTGAATGAACCCTGCCTCTGAGTCGAGGAAACCCTCAATTGGACAGACAGGGAATAAGCAACGAACCCATCAGTCCATCGACCTTGTCATGAAGAAGCTCTTCCCCAGTGCCGAGATGATCGGGACTTCGGCTTCAACCATGTGAAAGAAGGGTCCGTGGAGAACACCGCGCCTCCAGCAATCAGAAGCATCCAAAGCCTACAGCTGCCGGACCGCATGCGCATCGTCCATCCACTTGATCTAAGCAACATGGGCAGAAAACGCGCCCTAGCTGTCGTTGAAGCCCATGGACCCCGGGACAAGCTGACTTGCCCACGCGCGCCGGCCATTAGGACAAGGATATTCCCTCCTAAAGATGAACTCGCACAGCGACGCCCATCGCATGCGCTCGCTCCTGTCCTGACCCTCCTAATTCATCTACCACATTGCCTGGGTAGGAGTCGGGGAAATCTTGTCATGTGCTTCCTTCCTCCTCTCCCTTCTTGAACTTGGACTCAAAAGTGAAAGGATGCGACTGTTCTTCCACTTATCTTTTCGTGTCCCTCTTTCGCCTGTGCTCGCAGATCTAGCAGTGCAATAACCTCTCTGCCGCCACCCATCAGCTCTCCCATCTCTTCAACGTGACTGAGTCTTTCAATGGACGTGCTCGGAGACAGTTGCGAAACGGGGAATGCCAGTTCTGGCGGGAAACCGCAGGGAACAGACCTATCCGCCCAGTATAGAAACATGCTATTCACCAAACCCATTCAGCCCAAGCCGACCAGGACTCGATCGAGAGCGGGTGAGTCGCCAATTTTCGATCCTGTACCTTCCAGTCTGCTTTGTCTAGGCTGACAATGTCCGTCTCGTAGGTTGCAAGTACTGGTGAGTCCGCATCTCCTTAGCTTGGCCATCAGAGACAGCACAGCTGACCATCAACTAGCCGAGACAAGGTTCGATGCCACCGTTCACTTCGAGTAATCTTCCCTAACACATTACATGCTGCGCAGAGAAAGAAATGTTCCGAGGACAAGCCGTCATGTGCCCGATGTCTCCAGTTCGGCGTCGAGTGCACCTACGAGCCCATCAAGCCCAGGAAAAAGCGCACAACCAAGTTCACCGTCCCGTCACCCACGGCCCTCAGTGCACCGGCAGATTCGCCACGAGACGGTTCCAGCGCAGCGGCACAGGCGACGGGCGCACTCGCGGCGGCCCAGCAACAACAAGGCTCTGCAGTCGCATATGGTCCCGAAGACGATCATTCTTTCCTCCCGGACAATTGGGCTGGGCTGACCACGGACGGCTCTATATCAGACTCTACCGTAACCACATCTCCATCCATTTTGGGCCTCGACGACGGCGCGCTGCGCGAGAATACCTACCCGCTGAGCTATCCATCCCTCGATATCCCCACCCCGGTCTCGGGAGCGCGGACGGAGACTGTTTCTTCCTTGGCCTGGAGCCCTGGTATCAGCGAGGATCCCTTGCCATGGCCTCTTTTCCAAGACGTGGGTACAGGGACGGCCGCCGGACAAACCGACTGGAACGAGATGCCGACGACCGTGCCAATATCACACCCTGCGCCGGGTCATGAAATCTGTGACGTCCAGGCGAGCGGCGCAAGTTGGACTGCCGCCAGTCCGTCCGCCACCTCTGGATGGACGACGCCCAACCTTCAGGCACCCGATCCACCCCCGAATCCAAACGCCTTGTTGAATTACTTCGGCAATGTAGTGTCTCTCGACCTCTTTGGAGGCTCCGGAAGTCACATGACGGAACTTGTCCTGCCCCTTTGCTATAGCAGTGGCACCGTCAGGGACGCGGCTTGTGCATTGGCCGGTTTACACATGGTCCGGACCAGTGTTGGGACTACGTGCGACCACGCATTGTTTCACAGCCAGGCACTCGTCGGACTGCCACTTGTGGCACGGCTCGACGAGGAGTGGGCTCGGGATCAGGCGCTGGCCACATTATTGCTGTTGCTGTATTACGAAGTGGTGAGACAGTGGATGCTCCTCCAGCGCTTCCCCTCCGTTCATGCCCACGTGCTAACAGTATTGTCATGGGCAGTTGTCTCAGAAGGGGTCTTCGAATCTTGTTGCTCAGCATCTCCAGCAAGCATGGCCAATACTGTGCTCAAAGTCGTCCATGGACACGTCATTCTCGAGACTTTTCGACCAGGTATTGGGGGTTCGACGCTTACCTTGCAGTTGTTTTTCATTCCTCGCTAACACCCTTCTTCTCCCAGGCATTCCGACACTTCGATATTATGAACGCCCTGGCAACTAGCGTACCCCCTCTCTCCCCGGCCCCGACTACCTGCTCACGCCGTTCCCAGCCCTCCTCCCCAGCAACTCCACCCTCTCCCGAGTATGCGGATCCGCCTCTCGTCATTAGTCCGGCCCCGGATCTGCTCGCTACTCTCCACCGTCTCGCCGAACTCGCCGTCCTCAAACAAGAGCTTGACAATGCCAGCATGGCATCCCAGACATCTAAAGCAGCGGTTCTGCGCGTCGAGTACGAAACGAATTACCGCGCCATAGAACAGGCCATATCTGCCTGGGAACCGCGACTGCCATTCGGGTACACTCTCGCGAACCGCATCGTGGATGGCCCGCCCGACGCCTCCGAAACGGACGTCGCACGTGCCCGGTGCGATGCCGGGCGGGCGCTGGCCTATAAGCATGGCGCACTGGTTATGCTCCTCCGGCTGAGTGGCGCGGCTAATACAGGCACTGGTACGGCACAGGTCCAAGAAGCAGTGGTGCGACATGCGCAATCGGCGATATGGTACTGTGTTGCTGCTTCGACGACGGCCGGCATGCAAGGACCAGGAGACCGAAGTGTCAGCGGGGCCGGGCTACTTTGGCCCTTGCTTCTTGGGGCGAGTGAGGTGACCGAGCCGCGAGATCGGGGCATGGCGAGGCAGGCTTTTTCCGCCGTGGAGACGGCATTCCGCGGGTCGGTCAACTTGGGCAGGGCATGGGAGCTCGTGCTTGAAGTCTGGCGTAGGAGAGATCTGGCGGCTGTTGGGGATGGTCAATGCCCTGATCCAGGCTCAACGGGCTGGCGCCGTGTGGCTGACGAGATGGGCGTCAGCTTGGTGTTTGGCTGACTGATTTTTGACTGTCTGCGGTAGACAGCAATTTCCGACATGCAATACGTCTGACGGCCATATGGAGATCCATCGAGTTGCAGGGACCCTTCAGCATCTCCGCGAGGTCGCCCGATTTGTCGCCGCACCAGCCATCGATCAAAGTATTACAACCGACACCGAAGCACGCGAGTCATCGAACAAGAGATCAAGGAAACGCGGCCTCACCAAACCAAGAGAGGCGCCCTTTGTCGTACCTTGCTCCCTACCAGTTGTCGAATCATCTTTACAGGTTCATCTCGCCGTAAGAAGGAGAATACTGCGAAAAGCTCGGTCTTGTGACGTATTTGGTCCAATACGAAGTACCTAGGTACCTAGGGGAAGGTCATGTCGAGTCTGTGTACGGCTTGTTGTTTGTCCGAAATCCGAGCAATCGAGTTGGGACACGGCAGAGCAATCCGAATGTGACGTCCACAATTCGTCGTCAAAGTTCCTTCAAACAGACCGGACCGACCGTCGATGGTCATGACTCTCTTCGCGACCGTCCTCTCTTTTAAAGCCCTATAAATCGGTTTCCCAACCAGGGTGCCGGTGGATGAAGAAGGCAGGCGCCTTTCATCAATACCGACTCAGCCGCCATCTTCTGCGGTTCAAGGCTCGCACAATCAAGGGCAGCTCGGCTAGCTTAGTTGGAAGAGCGTGAGACTTTTACAACTGCATCATCTCAAGGTCGTGGGTTCGAGCCCCACGCTGAGCGATCTCTTTTTGCTGTTTCTGCGTTAGTTCTCTCGGCTCTTTGGGTGCGAGAACTGTATAAACACTGTATTTACTTGTCTTGCAAAGGAGGACTTTATTCAGAGATCCCCGACGTACAAGAACACTGCTACTACTTGTCAAGACTGGCCCGGCGCGCACGGCCAGCAAACACGCCGTCGTGGGTCTGACAAAGAACAAAGCCCAGTTCTACGAGACAGTCGACTATGGTGGCCACGGGCCGACTGCGATATTTCTTTCTTTTTTTCGCTTAGCGCCATGCTGACGACCAGCATCTCCGAGGGAACAGCGCAGACCATGAACCGAGAGGGTTATGCCGCAATGATGGCCATCGATCCAAATCTCGACTCGGCCCAAATGCGGACGTTGAGGATGTGGCAGAGTGTGTGTTTTCCTTCAAGCTTCCAGAACATGGCACTGCTGCTAGCTTGAACGGACGGGAGCAGCAGGGACTCGACAAGAAGCAGCCAGCAGCTTGATGCGTTTCCCAGGTGTGAGAATGAGGATCAGTAGCTGTAAGGGATGTAGCTGTAAGGGATAGGGGAAAACGGGTACATTCACAGCTCAATTTGCGGTATCGTGCTGTATTTTCAATGTGACGACGGCGAGTCTGCGGGATTCTGGCCCAAACCCAAAGATACCAAGGGCGCCAACAAGGGCTTTCTGTGCCGTGGAGTCATTTTCCATGATCACTTGTCGTCCTTATACTAATCCACTGCACCGGTTGTCCCAACGATCAGTCGTGACAGCAGTAGCGGTAGTGACAACAGCCAAAGCCGAAAGCTTCATAGCATCTTCGTGTTTGGGCTTGCTGAAGACAGACATCTCAATCGGGCCGGGGCTGATCTTTCATCAGTCTCCGTATGAATCAACAGCAACAGAATCATAACAATAGGCCTTTTGACTTTGCCGAGTTGGATTCTCTCTTTTCTACAATCCGGGGTTAAGTATCCGTCCCTCTATTCCATGGCATGATGAAATGCATTACTTGGACAGAATGCTCTTTGGAGTTGGTTTTTCGGTTTAGGGCTTAAAAGTTGAAAGCAAGAGCTGCCTGCCCATGATTCCCTCGTGTCCGTGACCTGGCTAGTCCCGTCATCATGTAGTAGTTTTAACATCCTACGGCTTCACGCTGTTCGACATCTGATACAAGACTATGCATCAAGATTCAAACCAGGCACATCCTGGAATGAGAGGCTGTCGAGTGTCAGCACTGACTGGCATGGCCGTAGACTTCGTTTCCCCTTTTCCCCTTCTCCTCCCAAACAAAAATCAAAACCCTGCCCACACATGACTCTTGTCAAGAATACAGACACCTGTACATTGACCTCCATACTTGGTATGGGAGTTGAACCTGTGAAAAAGAAATTACTTGGACTCCTTGGGCCGAAACGACTCGTTGCAGTAACAAGGAGCTGCGCCTTACGCTTGCTTCATGATTCGGAGATGGATTCGGAAGGACTCGCCCAACACGATTCTACCGACTACTACCCTGCCAAGATGCAGTCGAAAATAGTGCAAGATCAACAGGCAAGTGAACCCCTGTGTTATCATGTGTCCATTGTCATCGCAGTACAACGTACGTTGTAACCCCGCGTTCGGTTGGTAGAACCAAAGACGATTAACAGGCTACCCGGGGAAAAGAACATGAAGCTTGGGAATCAAACCACGTTACATGGTTTGCGGGGAAAACCAGGGGCTACGGGTTACAAAAAGGGTCGCAGCTCTGCTGGCTGGTCCAGACTGTATCGGATGGATTCAGGGGCATATTGAAACCCGAGTCGCACGGCGTGCTGGACTGTTAGTCGCCGAGCCAGAGGAAGGGTTCCGGCTGGGCCCGAGTAATGAAACCCCGTGTCACTCCGCTGAGAAGACCCGAACCACCGCCGGTGCCAAGGTCTCGATTTTCTCTTTCCACCGACGACGCTACGGAGCACGAGCGGCCCCTCCTCCTTTCTTGCATGTGCCTCCGGACCCAGGAGAAGGGATAGCCTAACCCGATTGATCGTCTTGTTCCAAAAATATATTATGGGCTTGTTTGGAACGACCGTAAGTCCTACTACTACGACCGTAACTAGTGGGCCAATGACGTGACGCCCGACCTCTCTATGTATCACACCTAATTTGTATGTACAAGTACATAAAATCACCATAGGTACATAGGTATAGCGTGTTATTTCCCTTATCTTATCAATTATCAACACTTTCCGAGGTACCTAGGTACCTAGGCAACACAGGAAAAGGCACACAGGAAAAGGCACACAGGAAAAGGCATACAGGCAGATAACTCCCCCTTTAGGTAGGCAGACGATTCCCGTGATATTATGATTTAGGTCTTATTATAGCTGAGTTTAGGGGTGAAATGGATATGTTAATAAGGAGGCTACCTACCTGTCACATGACTAAATGGGTTATGTAAATATAGTTGCACTGGTACGGCTACGCAGCGCGGATTTGGGACTCCGAGCTCCTGGGCTATTAGCCATTAGAGCTGGTATGGCTTATGGATGAAACAGGCTACTAGAAGGGGATTCCTATTGGTTGTATTTAGCCGAGGCACAGCCTATATATAGCTCAGCCTCCTATAAGCCTAAGGTGTGGAATTAAGGTAATCTATCGTATCTCTATAGCTCGGTTCGGTTAATCACAGCTTCTTATTATAGTTATAAGCCCGGGTGGTAGTAGTATACTAGTAACTTCCACTAATCGCAAAGACCGTTCCGAGTTATAATTCCTTTATCTCTTTCCTATATTTATTTTATCCCCTATCCACTTCTATTATATATCACCTGCTCCCTTACACCTACACCTCGCTTACTTTTCCGTTTTTAAGCACTATAGCCTATACCCTGGAGATCGACTACGCGGTTAACGCTTCGGATATACCTAAGCTTATATACTCGAATTATTAGATCGACTAGTACTCTATAGTCAGAGGCGCGGCTCGTACGCTAGAAATATAGTATATAATCGATCCGGATAAGCCTAATTAGTCTAACGATATCCTGCCAGAGCTTAATCCTATTTCCGAGCACGAGATCCGCGAGCGTCTTACGACCCGTAGCGGCGAAGTCGTTAAGTAACTATCCGATAATAAGGTTAAAGCAGCTCTGCTTAGGGCACTATAGTCCTCGGATTTAAAGAGAAAGGAATACTAACCCCTTACTAGGAAGCTTGAAACGATCCTGTCTCTAATCCGGAAGACTAGTAATATCGCCGGTTTCGAGATAGCTATCTCTAAAGCTATCTCGGTAACACGGGCAGAGCCGCTTATATCTATGGTCCGCGAGGGTCGCTATACTATTCGCTAGCTGCTTAAAGCTCTTAAGGACGCCTACGCTCCTAGCGAGCTTACTATCCTATTAACTATCCAGAACGACTACCGATCTGTTCTACGCGACGCCTAACACGGAAATACTAAGCCGGAGGCTTAGTACGAAGCTTAGATCCGTTAATTATCGCGCGCTAGAAACCATAGATAGAAGGAGGTGGACGAGATTTTAGTAATCCGCGAGTTTATACTAGCTATATATCGCTTTACGCCCTAATAGTCCTTTACTAAGCTACTCGAATTAGGCGATTATCATAGGAAAAATATCTAGCCAGAGATCCTCGATTATAGCTAGTCCTTTATCGATTTTATCCACGATTCGAAATTAAACGCTTATAGCGGCTTAGTAGTATATACTATGCTCGGCGGCCGTTCCGATTAACTAAAGGATAGCGGATAAGGGGGTTAGCGGTCCTACGAATACCCCTATTAGCGCTTATACCGTTAAAAGCCTATATATTATAACTATTTAAAATACGCGCTTACCGGTAGCTACCCGGACCCGAAGGTCGAGCTAGATAAGGCCCGGTGCGATAAGATCCGAGCAGAATACTAGAAGTCACGCTAGAAGCAGCTCCGTGAAAACTAAGCAAAGTTAGGCTAGACCGCTAGAGCGGATTCGTCGAAAAGCAGTAACTCTCCTACCTATCCAGGTTATATTATCGCGGTCACTTTAGATCCCGATATAATCTACGGAGAGCACTAAGCTACGCAGGTTTTTATTACTATAACGCCTAGCTTATATCCGCTCTTAAAAAGCACCTTACTTAATAACTACGGAGCTACCTATCTAGTAAACTCGCTTAACCTCCTCGAGCCCGGCATATTTATCCTATCTAATAGCGAATATATTAAGGCCGGCACGACTTTCTTTCCGATCTTAGGCTATAGCACCTAAATACTATAAAGGATTTTTAACGGCGCTAAAGGAGCTCCGAAGGTGGATTTAACGCTAAAGAAGGTGGCTATTATTAAAGGGTTTTACACGAATATAGTCTTTAAGGCTCTGCTATAAAGGGTTAGGATTTAGGTTTAAGGGTATAATTACTCCCTACGCTATGGGACTCCTAAAAAGAGCGAGATTTTATTAAAGATAAGCCGTTAATATAACCTTACCTTCCTCGAATATAAGCCCCTTTCTTCGTACTTCTTTTCTTCCTGTTTAGGCCCTAAAAGCTAGGGGGTAATACCGATCCGTATAGACCCTATCTAGCTACTCATGGTAGTAGCTTACCGACCAGGGCCATGCTTTCGTCCCTCTTACGACCCCCTATATCCCTGTATCGATATTAAGAATCTATAGTATCTAAGGGCAGGTTATCTTAGCCTAGAGGCGCTCCGCGCGCTAGTCAGGAACGCCTAAAACGTGCAGATTTCTGGAACTAAGCGGTATAACTATAAGACCTATAGGATAACCTACTAAACTCGGGTTATCTTACGCCGGAAGTTAGAGAATCGCTTACTACGCCCCTTTTAGCGTGTCCTATAGGATATTAGGGACTTTCTAAGCGGCTATAACGGAGATAGGTAGGCCGTCTTCCTTAGGGATAAATATAGCGGTTAGACCTTCGTTATAATATTACTGTCCAGGATAGTAGACGAGGTGTTCCGCGTTCTTTTTAGCTTCGAGAGGTGGGTTAAGAGATAGTTCTAGGTTACGATTTATAAACTACGCTCCGATAACGAGCCTAGCCTGCTATCTTTAGGCAAAAAGTCGTGTTATAGGCACTAAAGCGGAGTGGAGGGTATAGACCTAGAAACGACCCCCCCTTATACTCACGAACCGAATAGCGGTATCGAACGCCTTATTAAGGAGATTACGGATAAAATAAACGCTATACTTAACGGCGCTAGTCTCTTAGTAAAGATATAGCCGGAAGCGTTAAAAGTAGTAGTATACCTATATAATATAAGCCTATCGTAGCGGCTCGAATAGAAATCCCTAGTCGAATTCCTTTATATCTAGTTTAGGTATAAAGCTCCGATTCCGATTAAAGAGTATACTACCGACCTATGCCCGGATTAGAGCGGCGTCTATGCCTACGGGTACCGCGTATATCTATTAATCCGTGATAGGGAGGCAGGTAGAGATAAAAGGAGATTTAAGGTTAGCCCTAGGGCCTATATCGGGTATCTTATAGGCTACGTAGCTTATAATATCTACCGGATTTAGGTTCCGCTACTAGATAAGGTGATTTCTATACGTAATATAAGTTTTAACGAGCAGATCTTTTATAAGTAAGATATAAAAAGCTTGGAGGCGCTGCCTATAAGGGAGACTTCCGAGTAGATCGTGTAAATCGAGGAAGAAGACTTATTAGATAATTACTGGATCTCGTAAATAGACCTTTTTAGTATTTCCGAGTCCTATTCTATAAGCTTAGGGGTAGTAGACACGTATATATAGGTAGCTTTATCCGGAAAATAGAGCGACTTAGCTACTATTAAGAGTAGTATATTATCTTCTGCCGCTTAGTATACACCGACCTAGTTTAGTCTTTAGACCCCTTGACCTTCCCCGGAACTAGCGTAATTCTAGGAAGTCGAAAGCAGCTTATCTATAGCTACGGTGATCGGTTCTAACCTTTCCGAGGTCCTGATCCTATAGGCTCCTGCGGTCCCGGCGCCGTACACGTTAGACCTAGGCCTTTCTCCCGAACCTTATCCGGATAGTCACGACCCGGAACCAGCTCTTAAACCGACTTTAGAGCTAGACTTATAGGTTCACGGGCCTTATCTCCTTAATAAGGCAGTATCTAAGCCGAGTTAGGGACGGGAGGAGAGCCCGACCCCGACCCCTTTAACTAAGTTAATTGCCTTTACGGCACCGAAGCCTATATACACCGCGAAACGGCGGGCGGCGCCTTGGCCGCCGCTAAGCGGTCCTCCGCGTAGAAGTTCTAGAATCGCGTAACTAAGGGCTAAGGGTAAAGCCACGAGGATAAATCTATAGACTTACACGATAGAACCAGATAAGGATCTAGTCCTCGCGGGATAACAGTATTTTTTCACCTTTCTAATACCTAATTAGCTCGGAGAGGAAATTATAGCTAATCCTGTTAGCGTTCTAACGCTTTATTTAGTGTTTTTAGCGGCTACTAAGGGTACATAGGCAGAGACTTCTTCCTCTTTATTAGAGCCTAAAAGCGATAACCCTATATATCACGATAACCTTAAGACTCCGCTAAGGTACTAGAGAGACCTTTACTTATATCCTATAGGCTTATAATTTAAAGAAGCAGCTTATCGGGAAGTGAATAAGCTGCTCGAAAAGAAGACGTGGCGAGAGATCCTATAGAACCAGGCCACTACGAGGCTAATTCCCCTAATATAAGTATTTATATACGTTTTCGATAAGGAGGGTATTTTAGAGCGATATAAATCGCGCCTTATTATTCGAGGAGACCTATAGGTAAGCTCTATAATTAAGGGCACCTATACTACCACGCTCGCTTCTCGGTCTTTCCGCGTAGTAATGGCTTTAGCAGCATAGTTCGATCTAGAAATCAAGTAGTTCGATGTCGTTAACGCTTTTATTAACGCTAAAAGAAGTAAAGACGGCGAGCCTGTTATCTATTAGTTACCGGATAGCTTTAAGAAGCCCGAGACTAGCTTAGAGCTCGATAAAGCCTTATACGGCCTGCGCGATTCTCCTTTTTTATAGTATAAGGACCTTACTGTTATACTCGAATCTATTAGTTTAGTTTATAGTAAGGAAGAACTATGCCTATTCTTTTTAGAAGCTCGTGATGCCTTCGTGGTGTTCTTTATAGACGATATTCTATTCCTTTACTATCGGGACCGCCTATATATAGCTCTTATAGCTATTAAGGGATTAAAAGATAAATACGAGCTCTTTAAGAAAGGGGACGCAGAGTGGTTTCTCGGTATACGTATTATCTAAGACCGACCTAACTAAAAGATCTTCCTATCGTATAAGTTATATATAGAAAAGATCGCAGCTCGCTTTAACTAGGCAGATCGGAATATATATCCTAGTATACTAATCCCTGCTATAGAGCTTATAAAGCAGGAGGACCAGGCTATACTATAGGAGATTAAGGCTTTTTAGGAGAAGGTTAGCTCGTTGCTCTATATAGCAGTAATACTATGGCTAGACGTCGCGTTTTCTGCTTCCTCGCTCTCTAGGTTCCTAACTAACCCGTTAAAAGAGTATTAAGACGCCGTGGAATAAGCCATTTATTACTTATACATGACACGGGACTTGATAATCTAGTACGGCACGGATTTAAGCTGCGTAACGCAGGCTATAGTGATTATAAGCGACGTATCCTTCGCTAATAACCTTAAAACCCGGTGTTCCTTATAAGGCTATCTTATTAGCCTATTTAGCGGTTTAGTGGTTTAGAAAGCCTTAAGATAATCGACTATTATAACTTCTTTAATAGAAGCTAAGCTACTCGCTTTATAGGAAACTACGAAAAAGACTATAAGCTTAAAACGGCTATTTATAGAAATACGGTTTAACCCCGGGACCCCCTAGGAGATAGCCTGTGATAACTACTAGACGATTCGACTTATAGTGGAAGAGCGCGCCCGAATTAAGACTAGGCTTCGTCACGTTAATATTTAAAGCTTATAGATACGTTAAGAGTATAAGAAGGGAGCTTTTTAAATCGTCTACTTACTAACCGCTAAGATACCGGTAGACGGGCTCACGAAGGCCCTTAGTCGTTAAAAGTTTAAGTAATTTAAAGCATATCTTAACCTAGTTAGCGGGCGATAATTAGGAATTTAGAGTAGCGTAGTAACGGATAGGATTTTATCGGCTAAAGCCGGAATAGATAACTAAACCACTCTAATAATACTTAAATAATAATATTATAACCTCCCTTAATAATAATATCATTACCCTTAGGGGCACCCTTAATAATAGCGGCCTTATCGGCCCGCGCCTCCTCTCTATTAGCTTAGTTCTGCTTATTTAGAGTAGAGGGGGTAATACTATAGGAGGCCCCGCTAACCCGGCTTTTATAAGCCTTGTCTACTATACCGAAAATATCCTTAATAGCGGTTATTAAATAGTGTTTAATCCTCTTTTTAGGATTAGTATTAGCGGCCATTACCGCACCGGCTCCTAGAGCGACGGGAGCCTAGTAGGCCGGCTCGAAAATCTTAGGATACTCGGGGCATTTAAGTAAATCCTAGAATAGGCGTAGGGCTAGGCGTAGACGGTTAAGAAGCTATAAAAGTTAGAAGACAGCTTCTTAACTATAGTCTAGGAGCGAACTTATAGTATTATTAATACTAATATTAACCTCTTTAGCCACCTCCTTCTCGGCGATAGCGGCGCGGCGGGCTATAGGGACCACGACTAAGGGGCTATGCTTATCAGCTTCTGCTTAGCTTTATTCGATAAAATAACGCTTATTATAGGTGGCACTTATACCCGCCTAAGAAATACTTCTTATAGCGCTTAGTAATATTATATATAGAGATACACCGAATAAATTTATTATAGCTAGCGATCTAGGCCTTAATATACCCTTCGCAGGGCGTATTAAACTTTTCTCCTATAAAGTCGGGAGGGGGGTTCTTAGCCGAAAATCGCTCCTTAGGAGCGGTTACCGAGCTGCTAGAGCCCTTGGTAGCGATATCGGGGTTAGCGGCGGCGGTAGAGGTGGCGGCGGCGGAGGAGTCGGCGGCGGCGGCGGTATTAGCGGTATCTTTAGCGGCCTTACGGGTATTCTTCTATAGCTCGATTAGTAAGAAGCACTCGACTCTCCTACTAATAATTAACTTACTTTAACGGGCTTAGAGACCCGACCTAACTTAACGGCAGTATTCTTAATAGCCTTTTTGGCCGGGGCATTATTCTTCTTAGGAGCCTATCCCTGTTAGCACTTATATAGCTCTTCTAACCGTTTTCGAGCTCGGCTTATTATAGCGAGAGAATAGAATAAAAAAATAAGAGCTGGGGAAGTGAAAAAATAAAGAAATATCGTTAAAAACCGTTAAAAATTATTAATAAGAAGGTTATTTAACTAAAAGAACTCGATTTCGGCTACCGGGCTACGAAAATTATATATAGCGAGCCGCCTACTAACCTCTAGCTTATATTACTCTTAGGTTACTATTCTAGGCTGCCTGTTTACTTTATTCTAATTATCCCTTTCTATTTCTTTTATATTATTTTTATATCTCTTTTAAACCTGTTTTCCTTTATGGTTTTCTATTAAACGGCTCTTTAAAGCTATTTTAACTATAGTATAATTCCAGCCTAGGTATATTCCGAGTGTTTTTAAATAAATAGCTCGAAATAGGGGGTGTGTTATATAACTAAATAGGTTATATAAATACAGTTATACTGGTACGGCTACGCAGCGCGGATTTAGGACTCCGAGCTCCTAGGCTATTAGCCATTAGAGCTGGTGTGGCTTATGGATGAAACAGGCTACTGGAAGGGGATTCCTATTGGTTATATTTAGCCGAGGCACAGCCTATATATAGCTTAGCCTCCTATAAGCCTGAGGTGTGGAATCAAGGCAATCTATCGTATCTCTACAGCTCGGTTCGGTTGATCACAGCTTCTTGTCACACTACCTACCTTCCTAAGGACGATATGAATTGAATACTTGTTGTATACTACCTGTATATGGCTAGTAGACGAGACAGGAGGTAGTTGTACGAAGTGGAAAGTAGCGACCTAACTCTGTATATACGATACATCATGTCACTATGTAGACCCACCAGGATCTATAAGTTACGGTCGAAGTAGTAGGACTTACGGTCGTTCCAGTCAAGCCCTATATTATACAAACACTCCAAGCGAGACGATCGCATGGTGCACCTCGTCCTTATGCACCTCGTCCTTACCTCGGCAGACGGGGGTGGAACTAGGGGCTAAGGACATAGTACCGTGGCTTCGGCGCTGGGATCATCAACTGGGAGCGAGGTTATTATGGCAGTTCGTGCCTTGTCAACTGAACGCAATACTTGTACATGGGTGACAACCAGATTCCGTTGCCAGGATGATGGTGTCAGGATGACTAGAAAGCTGTTTCAGAGGTCTGTGTTCTGCCATGGACAGGTTACACCGACATGTACCGTGTACGTCTTGATTGTGCGGATATATGCGGTGCCTCTACGGTCTAGTATCTACGGATAACTTGACGTGCCCTTCTCCTGCATCATTGAAGCGATGGTGTTGATGCGGAGAGGTGAGTGATGGTACTACTAAGGGAACCAAGGCCTTGGTTCGGCCAACTGAACGATAGAGCTATGAAGGTTCCAGAAACCCCAGAATTGCCCCAGATCCAGCCCTCTCTCCCATGGGGAATGGCACGGGACCGGTCACCGGTGACTGAGCTTCATTAGTCCCTCCCCAAATCTCCCATTGTCCACCTCTGAGCAGGGACCATCCGAGCTCTCCTGCTAGTATTACGTTTACGAAGTAGGTTAGGTGGCGATGGTAGTTGGTGTGGGCCACGTTAGGCATGATGTCCTCGGGACCGTCTCTCAGCAGACAATGCAATTTTGAAATGATATGATTAGTTTTACGAATAGTGTCGTACAATGCGAGGTTCCACCGCGGACACGTCTCGGTCAATTTGGCAGTATCACCAAATGAGTATGGGGGCTCCGCAGAGGTGCGGAGCGGCCTAGCGTCTCGAGTACGACCGAGTATTGGCCCATTGGGCCCGATCTTGCATAATGGGAATCGAGGTGCCGCCGAGCTGCGGCATGACGGGCGGCTAGACAAGTAGGGCATAGTTCCGTATGTGGACTACGTTGTAGTGTACACTACTGAGTGTACTGTACTTTATTATCGTCACCAGCCGCTCTGTCTGCCGGAAGGGGCATTAATATCATGTCGTACGGTAGTGAGCTGCGGAAAGCTCCGAAACACACACGACTTGGATTTAGATTGTTCGCTCTACACTCGCTGCACTGGAGTACAAAGCATCAAGTGTAGATACAAATAACGCCACGACTTCCGTTTGAAATCACAGCAAAAAACATTATACAGTCCGAGTCCATTTTACACAGCTACACATAATATCGGCGTAACAGGAAACATATTCGAATTATTAAGACTTTTAAAGTTGACGGATTAGAGTGATGAAGTTGCGAAGTATGAGGACGCGCTGGTAAGGTCAAGTTACTCGTTACAACGTACACTACGGTAGTTGCTGAGACCCAGTGTATTCGTAGCTAAACTAATCGGAGAATAGAGGGAGACGGTCCGAGCGTCCTTTCAAATCCTTTCGATGCCGGAGTCGATCCTTTGTTCACCGATGCTAATGATGGTGATAATTTCATTCTGTGTTTTGTCAAGAAAAGTTTTGTCCAGTGGCCAGAGAGGAATGTATCGTGGTAAGAGAGACAATGAACCATCCGTCTCAGACACACGTGGAAAGAAGGTCTCGGATAGAGTATGGGGTGGTGAAGAAAACGGCCTGGATGCCATGCGACGACCAAGACCCTTACCATGGCATTTGAACCCACTTTGGAATGACTCGGGTATAGCCGCGCCGCTGACGAAAACATCATGAATCGATTAAAGGGCGCTATATGGCTCGATGCGACAATGCGGCGTGCTGTATGTTGGCGAGAACGAGGCAAGTGTCTATCCAAGGGTCATCTAGTGTGGAAAGGACAGAAACAGAATTGAACCGAAGATGGCATCGAGACGACACTTTATCTTCTGGAAGGGAGATAAAACTCGGTCATTATCGGACAATAAAGACAGATTATTAGCGAGTCTTACACATGCCTATGCGACGAAAGCAGCGATGGGCATGTGATGAGAGTCTTCTGCTGAGCCAACCCGATCAAGTTAGCGATGACGGTCAAGACAAAGTAGGTAGTCTCAAGTTAGTTGGACATGAACCACTGTCTTGGGACGATGAGCAAAACAGAAAGATCAGCCGGGATTCGTCGTTTGCTGAATACAACGTATGTACAATACCGCGACGTGATGCCGTACGAAGAAACGAAAAGAGAAAATGGGTATAGGTACTTGGTATTAGGCCATCGGTCATCTCGGCCTTACTCCAAATCTTCTAGTGCCTAGTGGGACCACGCCTTTTTTCGGTCGAAATGGCCCGCTCGCATCAGCCACTGAGATTGCCGGGAAAGGCGATCCATGCAACGCCAGGCCACTCCCGCATTCTAATGAGACCGAGTAAACGCCTTACAACGTAATTAGGTACACACATTGTACCTTTTTTTTTTCTCTCTTTGTCTCCCTGCAGCCCTTTTCAGTCTCCTCCTTTTTCTGTGACCAGGCCTACCGAATAGGTGGGATGGAAACAAGAAATAATAGGAAGAAAAAAAACCAAAAAAAAAAAAAACACCCATTCCACGATGTAACGCTGATTCGGCGACATGTGCCACATTGCCACGCGACGGCGAGACAACGGCGAATTTTCTGGGTGTTGGTTGCTTCGTCTTTATTTCGGCTCCCGTTTCGGCCTTGGCAGCTACTGGAATGGGCCCTAGCCACCACGGCCGTCTCGCTTCTTCTCGCTTCGCTTCTTATTTCTCAGACTGGACTCTGTTACCCTGCAACATACAACGTACATTGCATAGAAGTTCGGCGTGATGTTCGTTCGGCGAGTCTCGGTCGCTTCCTCTCCATTGTAACACGGGGACATCCGGCCTTTTCCACGGCCTAGCCTGGAAGGTGTCCGGAGCCCCGGATTTCGACAGCGAGAATCCCCGCCATGAGGCTCACAAGTGGTGATGGTTTTTTGCAATGTGTGGAGTTGACAGTGAGTTGACATGTCAACAAACTTGGCTGACTCGATTAATGGCTTGGCACGCCATGGCATAGTCCCTTGAGCTGTGCCGAGGGAGAATGAGGTCACAATCGGAAGTGTTTACAGAGAGCACGCGACATCTCCAGTTGTTTGGCTTCAAAGACGATATCGCGGAAGAGAGAAGAGAGAGAAAGGGCAGCGAGAAAGGAGGACCTTCACTCGATTACTGGTCATGTCCCCGTGTTACTTACCTTGCCATTCTGCAATAATGTCGTGAGATTATGGGAATCACGGCACGCCACGACGTGTATGTATGCGAAATCCTACGATGTACGAAGTATGAGTATCTAGGTACTTCGTAATCCCATGGGGAAGGAATAAGGCGATGGGGATGGATGGGGTAGGTACCTCTCAATACGAGGGGATTAGCGCTGGTACGAAGTACCCCAGCTTTGGTGATGAGATAGGATAGGTGATTACATACAACGTACAACTTACAAGCTCGGTCCCTCAAAGATTCACTCTCATGTGAGCAATGTACGGATAGGCTCGAAAAGCCAAGTTCGCCGGTGGGCCCCTTCCCTTCTCTTGGCGACGCACCCTGGCCCTTTGTGGAGAAAACCCCGGCTTCTCGCGCCAAGCAGATTGGGGAAGACAAGAGGGCCCTGTTAAACTTATCGGCCCGTTTCTTCTGCTCCGTTTCGTGGTAGGACATTGAAGCTACCCCAACGGACTCCATCCCAACCCGCATCGCTTCCTCCATTGGGAAGTGGAAAGGGAAAAACGGGGGTCAGGAGGGAGGGCGGGAACGTTCAGGCCGGGGTAGTGTACAGTTGTGGCCCTGCTAGGTTGCTGTACGTTGTAAGTACCGAGAAGGAAGCTCGGTAGACGTGAGAGGCGCCGTGTGTGTGGTGAGGCGTGAGGCGCGAGGGCGTGAAAACACGAAGAGCCCATGGCTGTATGTAATTACGTTGTAGGTAATAAATTACATGACCCCTGGTCGATAAAAGGGCCGTTGCACCATTTGTGCCTTCCTGCATATCACGATCGTCGCTTTAGCATTTAATATCCCCGTCCCCGTCTCTTTCTGTTTCCCCTTTTCCTTTTCTCTTTTCTTCTTCGTCCTTCGTCCTTGTCAACACCTTGTCCGTCTTGAGTCTCACTCTTAACTCGACGACCTCGAACTAACGAAGGATCCTTTTTCTCTTCCTTTTCCTTTTCACCTCCCCGACCAATCCAACCCCCCTCTTCTTCTGTGAAACGACGCAGTCACCATGTCTTCAACAGAGAAGGAAACGACCGCCGCGGTCGAGGGCCCCGATCGCACCATCGCCCTCCAGGCCACCCAGGATGTTGAGCGCATCGAGGCGCCCGTCACCTGGAAGGCCTACCTCATGTGCGCCTTCGCCGCCTTTGGCGGTATCTTCTTCGGCTATGACTCGGGCTACATCAACGGAGTACTCGGTTCTCAGATCTTCATCAAGGCCGTCGAAGGTGCCGACGCCACCGAAATGACCGACTCGAACCAGTCGCTCATCGTTTCCATGCTTTCGCTCGGCACTTTCATCGGTGCCATCATCGCCGGCGATGTCGCCGACTGGATCGGCCGCAAGTGGACCGTCATCATGGGCTGCGTCATCTACATGGTCGGTGTGGTGATTCAGATGATCACCCAGGGCAGCGCTTCCCTAGGCCTCATCACCGCTGGTCGTGCCGTCGCCGGTCTCGGTGTTGGTTTCGAGTCGGCCATTGTCATTCTGTACATGTCTGAGATTGTACGTCGTTGTTGGCCTCTCTTCCTCTCCCATCATGCATGCGGTTGAACTGACCGACTGACTGTTTTCCTTCTCCATATAGTGCCCCCGCAAGGTCCGTGGTGCCCTGGTTGCTGGCTACCAATTCTGCATCACCATCGGTCTGCTGCTGGCCTCCGTCGTCGTCTACGGCACAAAGGACAGGACCGACACCGGCGCCTACCGTATTCCCATCGCCATTCAGTTCCCCTGGGCCCTCATCCTCGGCGGTGGCCTCCTCTTCCTCCCCGACTCGCCTCGTTACTTCGTCAAGAAGGGTCGGGTTGCCAAGGCCGCCGAGGCCCTCTCCCGCGTTCGTGGCCAGCCCAAGGATTCCGAGTACATTCAGGCCGAGCTTGCCGAGATTGTCGCCAACGAGGAGTATGAGCGTGCGCTCGTGCCCTCCACCACCTGGCTCGGTAGCTGGCTGAACTGCTTCCGTGGCAGCCTCTGGAAGTCCAACTCCAACCTCCGCAAGACCATCCTGGGTACTTCCATGCAGATGATGCAGCAATGGTGAGTAGTTGCAAGCTCATCCCTCCCCAAAAGCAACCCATTCTCTCTCTCGGTTCGCAGACTGACTTTGAAAACCTTTCAGGACTGGTGTCAACTTCATCTTCTACTACTCGACCCCTTTCCTCCAGTCGACCGGCGCCATTGAGGACGAATTCCTTACATCCCTCATCTTCACACTGGTCAACGTCCTGTCCACTCCCCTCTCGTTCTGGACTGTCGAGCGCTTCGGCCGCCGTACCATCCTCATTATTGGTGCCTTCGGCATGTTGGTGTGCCAGTTCATCGTTGCCATTGTCGGTGTCACCGTCGGCTTCAACCACACCCACCCGGACCCCGCGTCCCCTGGTGACCGCCTCGCCAACAACATTTCGGCCGTCAACGCCCAGATCGCCTTTATCGCCATCTTCATCTTCTTCTTCGCCTCCACCTGGGGTCCCGGCGCGTGGATCGTCATCGGCGAGATCTTCCCGCTTCCCATCCGTTCGCGTGGCGTCGCTCTCTCCACCGCGTCCAACTGGCTCTGGAACACCATCATCGCCGTCATCACCCCTTACATGGTCGGCACAAATCGCGGCGACATGAAATCGTCCGTCTTCTTCGTTTGGGGTGGCCTGTGCACGTGCGCCTTTGTCTATACCTATTTCCTCGTCCCGGAAACCAAGGGTCTCTCGCTCGAGCAGGTCGACAGGATGATGGAGGAGACCACTCCTCGCACGTCGGCCAAGTGGAAGCCTCACACCACCTACGGGGCTGAGAGGGCGCCCGACGGTGTTCTGGAGAAGACGGTGGAGAACGTCGGGGACTCTGCCGCCTAAGCACAGGCAAGATGTTGGGGATTTGTTTATCGGATGAAGACGAGCCCTATTCGTGGGGAAGGGAATGACTTGAAATATGGGAGGCTGGAGCCACGTTGTGACGATGGAAACGTACGAAGGCCGTGGGTGGTCTTCCCTTGGGTTACGACGATTGTTTTATACCCAACTTTTGTGCTGGCTTGGGTGTTTTTTTCATGAAGCGGTTGATACCTGGTATGTGTTGGGTATGGACATTCCATAATAGTTTATATAAAGATTAATAAAGGAGCCATTGCCCCTGTCTGTCAAGATATCGACGACTTGTGAAATTCTTTGGCGGTTGTCGAACACATGGGTCCAAAGGAGCCTCGGTCCAAAGACGCGAGGATGTGATAGGTAGGTCACATGACCGACCTGCCTTGATCCAAGATGAGTATTACAAATACCGCCCAACTCCCAAGGAGAAACCCCGCAGTTTACCCGAAAACCGTGGCGTCCGAGAGTCGAACAGACACTGGTTTCCGTCGGGACTTCTTTTCTTGGTGTTTCCTCCTATTTTCTGGCACCCCCACGGCCATCTCTTTTCGACGACACAGTTGTCATCTCGACACGGCCGCAAAATACAGATACCGTATCACAGTACAGAGTACGGATTATGCCAAGTTCTTGGGTTGCGTCTGGAATATACGACGGATCAGACCAATACATCGTTCCCCTCACGACTCATTCCTCAGCGAGTGAACTCTCAATGAGTTGGCCTGCGTCTCAAGCATCGCCCATCAGACTCACTAGAACTAGTGTGCCTAGGCATTCGAAGGGTATCGTTCTGTTAAGCGGCGACGATGCCGACAGACTATCCGTACTTTGTACACAACAAAGCCATTTCGACCCCCCTTATTTCCATTCTCTCCGTGTCCATTTAAGATGTCTTTGAAATTTTTTATTGGCTGTCCTCAACGCCGAAGTCTCTCGAACAATTAATTAACACGACGTGAAGAAGCAGGGACATGGCGGACAATACTGGCGAATCACGATGATGTTCTCGGCCCCCTTCCACCCCAGATCTCGGGACGAGCCTCCGCGCCCTAACCGGCATTGATCAGCCAGGACTCCCCTAGCAAGCCGCGTGTAAAAAGATTGCAAATGTCGTAAATGCCGGCCTCTTCAGTGACGCACACTTTTCAAGGAAGCGAGTCCAACACATGGAAAACGGGGTAGAGCAGCTTCTGTTACCCTTCTTCGTGCCATGGACTCGTTACCGCAGCGGTGAGATGTCCTGAACTCTCAGCTCAAGGAGCCAAGGACTGTGCGGGGGCACAAGATTCAAGATGGAGCGCTCTGTGAACGAACCTGGGTCTGGAGGGGAACCCCGCGATATGACGAAAACGTCATGTGTTTTCGCACTGGGTGACTGACCTTTCCTCCCCCCAAAGTGGTCCATTTACTACCCCAGATTCCACCCAAGGTCAAGTCGACGTTGATCGACGGCACGGCTTTCCGCCTTGCATACCTATGCCGTGACGAATTAGAACTACGGACGAGTATGGATAGGGGACGATGATGCCCAACATGCAGAAGAAGGGCCGAGAATAACCATCAGTTGATCTCCCTTTATCGGACATTCTCGCCGAAAAACAAGGAGTCCCGATGCTGGGCATGACGACGACGGAAAGGGGGCCACTTGGGGTGGGGGATGGAGGGAAGAAGTAGCATGTCAGAGACAGTCGAGACGTGGGTGTCCGTCCAATGTGAAGTATATATATATCTCCTGTTGCCTCCCCTCTAAGCAGAAGCTTCCCTGTCTCACGATGATCGATCTGCTTCCCTTGCCTCATCATCAACTGTAAGACGATCACGACGGTGGTAAATAGACGACCATCTCAGACGCACGACCCAACCTCCAGCCCAAAGCCTCCCACCCGCCACAATGAAGTCCGCTCTCACCCTCCTGGCCTCGGCCAGCCTGGCCCTTGGCCACGCCACCTTCCAACAGCTCTGGGTTAACGGCGTCGACCACGGCACGACCTGCGCTCGTCTTCCTCGCAGCAACAGCCCTGTCGAGAACGTCTCGTCGGCTGACCTGACCTGCAATGTCGGTGGCAGGACCGCTGGCCATATGGGCATCTGCGAGGTCCCAGGTATGCCATCCCCCGTGCCCGTCTCTTCCCAGCCCTCTCTTGACTTGTTTTGTTGACTAACATGGTGTTCCCCCCCTAGCCGGTTCGACCGTGACCGTGGAGATGCACGAGCAGCCCAACGATCGCGACTGCAACCGCCCGGCCATCGGCGGCAACCACTTCGGCCCCGTCCTCGTGTACATGTCGGCCGTGAACGACGCCACGACCGCCGACGGCTCCAGCCCGTGGTTCAAGGTTGGCGAGTTTGGCTACTCGCCCCAGCAGCAGCTCTGGGGTACCGACGTGCTTAACGAGAACTGCGGCCACTTTGACTTTGTCGTCCCCGCCGGCCTGCCGTCCGGCGACTACCTCGTCCGCGCCGAGGCCATCGCCCTGCACGTGGCTGGCCAGCCTGGTGGTGCTCAGTTCTACATGACATGCTACGTGGGTTTTCCCTTTCTTTCTCCTTATACGTCTATCTCTGTTGCATCCTTATCTTTGATGCCCTCGCTTGAATTCCCACCCACTTTTATATTGGGATCCCTTGACGTTCTCTTCGCTGCTCGACTTGAAGAAAATACCACGGTGCTAACGATAATTCTTTTCCAGCAAATCTCTGTCACCAACGGCGGCAGCGCGTCCATTCCCTCCGGCGTCTCCATCCCCGGCGCCTACAGCGCCAACGACCCCGGTATCCTCATCAACATCTGGATGGACGATATCGACAACTACGTCATTCCCGGGCCCCCCGTCGTCACTGTCTAAGGAATTCCACTTGGCCTTTCACGACTCAAATGGGCTTGGCTGGTTTCACACTCGACCGATTGACTCAGCAGCCGAAATTGTACATAGCCTCCCCGTAAATAACATGATGCATTATGCATGGATAACTTTAACGAAACCATATTCGATGCCATACGAATTGCTCCAGTGGAAAGTTGAGTGATGTGTTGTGCCACTCTTGTCCCTTGGTCAAGTCCAGCGTTCATCATTCTCGAGCTATCCATTTACATTTACACTCTTGCCCAGTATCGTGTGCATAGGATAGTGATACGTAGGTACGAGTCGCTGAGTTACCCTCCTGTACGCGCAGACGATTTCTTAAGGCAGGAGAATGATTGATGATAATGGGGTATTCGCAGACAACACCAGAGCATATGAAGAGCATCTAAGCCATGTGAGCCAGGGCCAAGGTCCTTTGCAGGTCAGGCGTTGGCTCTGGCCACAAAGATTCTTTCAACACGCATCGTGGGCTCTGTGTGTTCAGAAGATATGATTAACAGGAAAATCCGGTAGGGTAGTCGTGGAATAAAGTCCAGTCTGGTGGGTGACGTCGCATACAACGTGTCAACGACGTGACAGATTGATTAAGAGGCGCGTTATTCCGACTATACCATTTGGTTATTCCGACTGTAGTTCCCATCAGGACGAAGACGAAGACGACGAAAGGAGTTATGGTTACTGCTACTATTAGCTTCGCTCGAATAAACGAGCTATCCGTTACTTAAGTCCGAGCGATCGAATTGATCTAACTTAATATCAAAACGTTAGAGTGGTTTATAATCGTAGTTCCGAAGGGTCTACGTTGTATATATGTCTAAACTATAGTCGGATAACGGGCCTCTTGATTAAATTGAACGAAGAAACTGAATATTGTAAGTAGGTGACTGATAGAAGCCTGGACTGTAGGAGACAGTTCATCCTATGAGCAGAATCAAGTCGAGTACATGCTGATCGGAAGCTAGTTATTCCGCCTCTCCACACTCACACAATAAATCACGTGTTATTAGTCATCACCCTACTTTCTCCCCTCCCTCAGTCGTCTTCTAATAATAGACTCTCAAAAACTCGACCAGCGCCATTATGGCCATAGCCTGACCATACGGCATGCTCGTCCTTGGGATGTCCTTGTAATGGCGCAGGTCGCGGCCCATACCGGTCCCGAACGACGTCTGGAGCAGCTCTCCCTCGGGGCTGATGTTGTCGATGACGGCTTTGATGGCCTTGACAGCGGTGTCGCCAAACTCCCTGCCAATGTATCGCTTCCGCTGCGCCTTGAGTATTCCGTAGGCAAAGCCGGCCGTGGCGCTCGACTCGAGGTACGACCCTTCCTCCTCGGGCACGTCCAGCAGGGTGCGCCAGAGCCCGTTGGCGGCCTGCAGCGGCACCAGGGCGCGCACCTGGGCCTCGAGGACGCTGAGCAGGTGGTAGCGCAGCGGGTCGTCGGGTGGCAGGCCGACCAGCTCGACAAACTCGGGCAGCGCGATGGTCAGCCAGGCGTTGCCGCGGGCCCAGCGGGCGCGGGCGAAGTTGTGGCCGCCGCCGCTGCCGGGGGCGTCGGTGAACTCCCAGCCGTGGAAGAAGAGACCCGTTTCCCGGTCGCTCAGGTATTGCACGTGCAGGAGGAACTGGCGCTTGGCCTCAGCGACGTAGTGGGGTCTCTCGAGGACGAGGCCGATCTTGGCGAGCGGCATGACGGTCATCATGAGGGTGTCGTCCCAGAGCTGCTCGTCGTTGATCTCGAGGTAGGTGGTGTGCTGCATGCCGCCGAAGCGGGTGCGGCCGAGGTCGTGCATGGCCCACTCGGCCCAGCTGTCAAGCCAGGGGAGGTAGGTCTGGTTGCGCGTCTTCTCGTAGACGCAGGCCAGGGTCAGGAACACGGCCATGGTGTTGATGTTCTTCCCCTTGTGGCCCTCGGCGAAGCGGTCGCGGAACCAGGCCTCGATGATGGCCAGACACTCCTCGTCGGCCGTCAGCTCGTAGTATTTCCATATACCGTACAGTCCGATGCCGTGCGTCCACTCCCAATCGTTCCAGCCCTTGGTGTCGATGATGCGTCCATCGTCGAGCTTGAGGAGGAACTCCCCCGTTGCGTCCTTGATGTTGACCAGCTCGTGGATTAGCTTCTTGACCTTGGCGTGGATTTCGGCCGATTGGAGGCCGTGGACCTCGGCGGGCATGTTAGGTTGGCTGGTTGAAGAAGGATGAGCTTTGGGTCTTTTCGCTTTGAATTTTGGCAGCACTTTTGGGTAAGTATATCGGCGAGAAGTACGAATTACAAGGGCGCGACTTTTCCATGGGAGCTGAACTAATACTAGAGGGGGGCGACGTATGTTGTACGATGACGGCTGTGGTCATCAGGGGTAGCTCAGCACCGCAGCTATCTTGGGCTTGGATGCTCTGTGCTCTGTGCTCGCTGCTCGGTGTAATACTCCCCGTGAGGTATTGCATTGCACGAAAGCAAGGTCTGAATAACAAGCCCAGCATGGCAGGTTCGGGGGGTAAATATCCCACACTCTTCGGCCTTGCAGGGTTTTGTATGGTGGGATATCCAGATCCATTCGCGGGAGTTGGAGGTCAGTAGCTCGAGCGGTTCCCCGGGACAGCGGGGCTCAGTTCTCGGCCTCAACCAGACCGAGAACCGACGCTGCGTCCGCCAACTTGATCGGGCTCTCCTTTTTTACCCCGCCGTTGTGCGACCCTCCCCTATCCCAAAGGAGACCAACAACCCGGGGGTGGAGAATAAGAGGTCCGTTAACTTCTGTTTGGTCGGACATCACATTCCTATAATCACCCACATGGACTGGTGCAAGTCGAGTGGTTGGCAGATGAACATGACTCCCCTGGTAAGCTCTTTCATTGCATGAGTCTAGGTGGGCATTTATGCATTGACGCATTTACCTTGGGCTGCACTCGCGTACCGGCCGCCAGGTTATGGAGTCTGATCAAAGTACAGCATAGAACTGCCCTATCTGATGATGTCCAGACGCATCCTGTTCACATAAGCTCTCGCCAAGCAACACTTTCCACAGAGAAACCCCTTCATGGCACTCGACTGTGGCGGCGTTTGCTGTCCATCCCGAGAATCTCGTCCAGGGGGGCATGGGACCTAGGCCGCACACGGTGCAGATCAGCGCAGACGCACACCAACAAGCATAGTGATTGCCCCTCAACAACACCTGACACCTGCGCATCTGGTCAAGTTCTAGTCGTGGAGGGTGAAGCGCGCGCCGCCATCTCGGTCAAAAGATACCCCAAAGACCCTAGTCGTCTCCATTACCCCACGGGGAAGCATCTGGCTCGATCCCAGAGTCCCGGCATGAGAATCCTGGAGTCGTGGTTTCTTTTCGTCTCTGTTACCGAATGCACAGAGTACAAACAAAGTAGTGCAAGCGAAGTACAGAAGCACTCCAACTTGGGTTGAATGGTCATTGTCCATCAAAGCTGGCTGGCAAGCTCCGAGCAGGGATGAGTTTGATGGTGGCGGGGAAAAGCAGAGGGGGACAGGACTCGGAGAGTCGGAGACACTCGTCATGTTGCCAGAACTCACTCATAAACAAGCTCGCCTCTGTCTCGCTTTCTCTCCCTCCTTCCCTCTCTCTCCAGTTTCACGGGTCGCAAAACCCAAAGGAGACAACCTCTACCTCCCTCCTTCAGTTATCACCCAGTTTGCCCATACCCTCCGGCTAGCATGTCTTCCGCCGGGCTTCCCGACCCCAACACCGCCAATTCCTCTCCACCCAAGGATGCTGGCTCCGACGTCCACGAGGGTCGCGGCTCGGGCGAGAAGAAGGACAAGGACGAAACCATTCATGCTGAGGACCCGGAAGTCCGATCGGTTGACATGGGCCACAAGAAACAACAGCGATACGGCAAGATTGACAAGGAGCTGGCCAAGTATGTCGCCGAGGATCGCATCTACATCTCCCCGGAACGTAACGACGAGCTCCGCCGAAAGGTCGACCGCCGCGTCCTCGTCGTCATGATCTTGACGTACTTCCTCCAGGCCATCGACAAGGGCACCATTTCCTTCGCCTCCATCATGGGTCTTCCCGAAGACACGGGACTGGTTGATCAGAATGGCGGTTTGAAGCAGGAAGTGCGTTTCTCTCTTTTTGGTTTAGATTTCGCCCGCCCCCTTTTCGCCCGGCCCTGTCGTTATGGTCCGTTTCGTACAGTCCAATTCGTATAGTCCACGAAATGGACAAGGAAAAAGGGGAAAACGGGACCGTAAAAGTGGAACTAACAGTCTTGGGAAACCAGTTCTCCTGGCTCACGACCGTGATTTACCTCGCAACCCTCGTGGTCGAATACCCCCAGAACTGGTTGCTGGCTCGTGTGCCCATCGCCAAGTACCTCAGCGGCTGCATCATCGCCTGGGGCACGGTTCTAGCATGTCACGCAGCCTGCCGCAACTTCACTGGTCTTGTCATCGTCCGCACTCTCCTCGGGACTTTCGAGTCCGTCTGCCAGCCCGCCTTTGTCCTCCTGTCATCCATGTGGTACCGCCGCGAGGAACAGGCCGCGCGAGTTACCTACTGGTACGTCATGCTTTGAGACCTGGGAGTCTACATCTCTCTGTTGGTCCCTCGGGAGAGCTGACGTGTGCGCCCAAGGTATATGATGAACGGCGCACAACAAATCGTTGGCGGTCTGCTCGCCTACTGCTTCAGCTTGATCAGTTCGGGCCCCCTCAAGTCGTGGCAGTGGCTTTTCCTGTCGTACGGCGTCATCTCGGTCTTCTACGGCTTCTGGGTCGGGTGGTGGATGCCCGACTCGCCCATGCGGGCCAAGTGCTTCACCGAACAGGAGAAGCACGAAATGGTGGAGCGCGTGCGCGACAACCAGACGGGCATCCAGAACCGCGAGTTCAAGAAGAAGCAGTTTGTCGAAGGGCTCACGGACCCCCAGGTCTGGGGCTACTGCATGATCTCCATCTGCACCACGCTCCCGACCTCGGGCCTCGGCGCCTTTGCCAACATCATCATCAACAGCTTTGGCTTCTCCGTCCTCGAGACCCAGCTGCTCGCCATGGTGCTGGGCTTCTATATCATCATTGTCCTGATAAGTTCCAACTGGCTGGTCAAGAAGACGAGCCAGAACCTGCTGATCATGCTTGTTTATTGTATTCCGTATGTTTGCCTAAGCTCCCGAATTCCATCCTACTGGGACTCCCGGCCGACTAACCCGAGTGTGGGGGCATCAGGTCCTTCGTCGGCACCATCTTGCTCATGACGGTTCCCAAAGGAGGCCGGTCGCGGAACATTGGACTCTTGAGTATGTTGCCCCCAGTCGATAATGCCCCTCGAATCGTCCGAATGTCTCATACTCTGGTCTTTCCCTTGGGAGCAGCGGACTCATCGGTGCAATATTGGATAAACATTGACGGCTCTCAAATGACAGTCAGCTATTACATTACCCTTTCTTTCTGGGCCGCCCAGACGCTGGCCCTGTCGCTCATCTCGCGGAACATCGCCGGCCAGACGAAGAAGACTGTCGCTGTCGCCTTGAACTTTATCTGCTGGGCTGCCGGGAATGCAATCGGTGAAGAAACCTCTCCCCTGGTCCTTTCTCTTGTCTCCTCTTTCCCAGCCTCCCACATATACTAACCTACTCTCTCCCAATCCAGGCCCTCAGGTGTTCCTCTCCCGGGACGCCCCGCGGTACTATATCGCCTTTGCGACGCACCTGGGCTGCTACAGCATCCTGGTACTGGTGATTGTGTGGCTGCGGTTCTACCTTGTGCGGCAGAACAAAAAGCGGGATGCCCTGGCCGCTGCCGGCGTGCAGGAGGCAAGCAAGGATTACGTGGTGCACGCTTGGGAAGACTTGACGGACCGGGAGAACCTGACCTTCCGCTATGTGTTTTAGGTAGGATTCGTGTCCTCATGAAGCTGGGGATATGGGAAGCAGCAAAGTGGGATACCAATTCGGTCGATGGTTAGTTGAGTAGGTAGAAATCGACTGGGAAAAGATGCAACAGCATGACTCGGACCGGACACTGTCATCGTCAAGAACATCCTGCGCTGTGAAGCATCGGCGTTCAATTGGGCCTGATTAGCGCCCGTGGCCCCGTTCGACAAACCAACATTCCGTTGGAATTCCACCAAGATGACGAGTTGGGTGAGTCAATGGTCCTTCCAACAGCGAGCTCTAGATTGTTTTGTTCTAGTCAAGAGTAGTAGTTGTTGGGTTTGTCGAACGTGGTTTATTAGGGAAGAGGAATCGAGACGGCCGAGATGGAAAGGGGTTGGGATAAGGTACATGGGTACAGTGGCGTAGCTACCTTAAGTACCTAAGTACAACGTACCTAGACTACCGTGCGTGCGTGCGTGCTTGCCTGCCCACCTTGGTATGACGTAGTCTGGGCGCGCACAGACCCTCGGGAAGGAAGCTCCGCAATTCACAAATCGCGCGTTCGGATTGGTTCTTTCTTAGTTGAAGGCCCTGTAGGCTGTCAGGTGCCGCCATAGCTCAGATCCCCGCCCCGCCTTCCTCCTTCTCTGACCATGACGCGCATCCTTTCCTTTTTTTCTTTTTTCTTCCTCCTCACATCACTCCCAATCTCTCCCATCCTACTCTTCGGGCTCTCGTAGCTCGAGAGAGACGAAAGAAACTCGTGGTAGGTAAAAAACATCAGGCCAAGTCGACATTTTCAAGGCTCCTTCAACTTCGCCACCATTAACCCAATTGTGCTACAGTCTCTTTTTGCCTATTCGTACCTACACCAAGACCGACTAGAAATCTTCAGCCGCGACCATTCCCCCCGATAACGACCAAACGCCGCTCCGTTCGCTCTTCTGCCGTCTCAGGTCCGCCATCGCGGCTTGACACCATCACTACTGTCGCCGCCGATGCCAGTACGGACATAGAAAGAAACAATACAACGTAAACAATACAACGTATACACACCATGAGACCTAGCCGTCGTCCCGACTTGCGCCGCGTAGCGGCTTCTCAGTCGCGGGTGGGTTCCTTCCACGCCGGCGAGCCCATGCCGAGCTTCGAGGGCGCTCGTCAACCCCGGCCTCTCCTCAGCCGAGAGTCCACGTATCGATACCAGACCTTCCCACTTCCCTCCCCCAAGACGCCGGGTGCGCGGACCCCCCGGCATGGGAACCCGGACTACGAGGGTGTCTCCTCCGGTCACCAGTCACCCCACGAAGAGACGCCGCTACCCATCCGCCAGCTTGCCCTCCTCGCCATCCTCTCCCTCGCCGAGCAGACTGCCCTCAACTCCATCTCCCCTTATCTACCCCAGATGGTCGAGTCCTTCCCGGAACTGGGAGAGAAAGAGGCCGGCCTCTACGTCGGTATCCTTGCTTCCTCTTT
Organism: Sodiomyces alcalophilus JCM 7366; assembly: GCF_042370955.1. Taxonomy (NCBI): domain Eukaryota; kingdom Fungi; phylum Ascomycota; class Sordariomycetes; order Glomerellales; family Plectosphaerellaceae; genus Sodiomyces; species Sodiomyces alcalophilus. Next base: position 412,029 of record NW_027263537.1, on the reverse strand, counting down.
CGCCCTCGCCCAGCTTTCCACCAACCTCCTCTGGGGTTACCTCTCCGACGTCGTCGGCCGCAAACCCACCATGGTCCTCGGCACCTTCCTCCTCATGTGCTGCTTCGTCGCCTTCGGCTTCTGCCGGTCCTACTGGCAGGTCGTCGTCGTCCACGTCGCCATGGGCCTACTGAACGGCAACGCCGCCGTCGTCCCCACCGTCCTCGGCGAGGTCACCGACCGCTCCAACCAGAGCCGGGCCTTCACATGGCTCCCCGTCATTTACTCCCTGGGCAGCATTACTGGCCCGGCCGTCGGCGGTCTGTTAGTCGGCCAGTTCTACCCTGCATACCCGTACCTCGCTCCCAACCTCATCAGCGCCATCCTGCTGCTGTTCAGCGTCGTCGTCGTGGCCTTCTGGTTTGAGGAAACTCTCGAGAGCTTCGACGGGCTGCATCCAGAGACGTGGGTCCCGCAGTGGCTTCAGAAGGCGTGGGCTAAGATCTGGGGTCCTCCAGACCCGCCCCGTCGTAATAGCTGGAGCACTCGCTGGCCTCGCCGGGATGCGCGCCCCGTGATACGATACGATGATTATGATGAGGACGAGGATGACGAGGGAGAGGAGAGCCAGGGGGCATCACATGGATCGGAGAGGCTTTTACATCCCAGCGCGGCGAATGGAAACCCCGACGACGACAAGGATCCCGAAGAGCACACCACGTGGCGCCAGCTACTCGACCGCAACACCGTCCTCGTTCTCGTCACCTACCTCGTCTTCCAGTTGGCCAACATCTCCTTCAACAGCCTCTACCCCATCTTCGCCCATGCCAAACCCCCCACCGGCCGCGACCTGCCGCCCGGAATCATCGGAACCATCCTCAGCATTGCCGGCATGGCTACCATCGTGTTCCAGGCCTTCATCTTCCAGTACGTCAAGACGCAATTGGGGAACCTCGGGACCTACCGCATCGCTCTGTGCGGTCTCGCCGTCAGCATGGCCCTCATGCCCTGGGTTGGCTACCGGGACGACGAACCCCTTCTGGGTATTGGCACGGGAGAGGGCTGGCTGTATGCCGAGCTCGTAGCTGTGCTGATCTTTAAGAACATTTGCGCCATAGGAGGACTGTCGTGTGTAATGTTGCTGGTGAGTTTCTTTGGTCCTCCAATGCCCCTGAACTATCCAACCCCGTCCACTCCTATTTCTTCTCTTATTTGTTCATCTTCATCCACTGACGATTTCGACTGTCCGACAGATCACCAACTGCGCTCCAAACAACGGCACGCTCGGCACGCTCAACGGAATGGCTCAGACCTTGTCCGCTGCCGGCCGCAGTGTGGGCCCGTTCCTATCCGGCGCCCTGTTCACGCTCTCCATGGATGTGCAACCGAAAGGCGAGGCCCTTGCCTGGGGCATCTTCGGCGGCGTTGCCTTTCTGGGCTGGGTCGGTTCCCTGCTCATCAAGAACCGGGGACTGGAGAGTGATGACTGGGTGGGTAACGGCGATGACGACGAGGATCACGATTCGGTGGATGAAGAGAACCGGCCATAGGGTGCCCTTTGCGTATAGAAGCCGGGCGGAACCTATGATTGGGATGTACTTGTTACGAATGGGAGGATGAATGAGACATGTTCGTTTACGCTTTTTCCTTGGACGGCGTTTGGACGGAGAACAAGAAGGGACTGCAATGCATTAAAGCTAGAGGAGTACGTGACGGCTCTAGGTGTTAGACTACATTTATCGTCTTACATTTTGATACCCGTACAGTATGACCGACAACGCGACGACGGGCCGTTACGGCGGTTTCCGTGGCGCAGGTGGGAATTCCAGAACACTAGCCTCAAAGCTAGAAAGAGGAATTACACTGTACCGAGTACGAGAAGTACCGAACTAAATGGGGGCAGATGGGTGGGGGTACGCTAGATAATGGAAGACCACGAAGATGAATTGCCGGCGTGCAGACATTTTGGAAACGTCTAGTATAGACTGTATAGTAATAATTTCATGTAGTGAGTTCAGACCATTGTCGCCCAGGCTATGCACGTCTCAATGAAGCAGCAAGAAAAAGAAAGACTAAAAGCCAACCCGGTTTCATCCTACACTCCAGTGTATTTACCTAGTGTACGAATAATTCCCCTTTTCTTTGACACTCTCTTCGTACGGACGGTCGTTCCATTCAATACCAAGTCGGTGGGCTCGTCCAATGCCGGAGCATACGGTCCACAGCCCTTGTCCAGTGGTCCTCGAATAGCATGCGGAGCTGCTGCGCCTCTTCCGGCGACGGGATTCGCCCGCCCCACATCTCGGGCTTATTTGCTTCTAGAACGGCGTACCCGGGAATCAGGTTCCTGTTCGGCGAAGCGGTCACCGGACCGAAGAGTTAGCTTTTTTTTTTTTTTTTTTTTTTTTTTTTTTGCTTTGACAAGCAAGTCATGGACGCAAAGTAGAAAGGTGAAGGAGACAAGAAGGGAACGTCAACGTACTCTTCTTTAATCTTGGTCAAGACCAGCCAAGCAAGGTTCCAGCTGCGGTTCGAATCCGGGTCGCTGCAAACCTGAACATGTGCGTCACGAACTATATCCCCGTTGAACGGATACGATCTAGTGAGCCCCTGAAGCTCCGTCAGGAACTGGTTGCTGTTGACGTAGTAATTCCACGACGTTGTCATGGGCTCCTGGAACGCCTGAGCATCTTCAGCCCTGACGCAGGCGGCTGCTATTCTCTCTATGCGGCAGAGTTCCGTGAGGGTATTGACTTGATGGGTGAGGAGCGAGTCGACTAGTTCCTGAAGCGGTTTCTGGGATAGTGAGTTAGCCTTGGCCCTTGTATCCCGGCCTGTCCACGTAAACCCGAGATTCCAGTAGAACTCCAGACTGTCGTCGTTTTCAAACGTGATTCATAGGGCCGTACATTTCATGATATAGCTGCATTCCGCAATGGCAGATGATGTACGTACCGGGAGAGGCCTCGACCCTGGTCGCGACGAGCAACTGCTACCGGAGCTCTGCTTGCTCGATTCGGAGGATGGATGAGGAGACATGATGAAGTGGAAGGAGATGCTGCGTAATAATCGAAAGTCCTAGGAGGGTTTGTTCTGCAGTGGGCGTAAGCACTGGAAGAAACGTCGAGGCCGGTTCAAATCTTGAGACGGTTTGATCAGTCGTATCTCTGTTTTGTGCTGCTACATCGAATGACCATGTTGGGGTCAAATTCAACGAACCTTATATCATGGTCGTCTTCCTTGATATAGATCCAAGCCCTCTTCCTCCGTAAGAAGAGGCCTCCGCAATACTCGCGAACACTGACATCTTTGTGGTTGATTGCAGGATGGTATATTTACGGAAGGGCGAAGGCGATGATACGGAGACCGCCGGCGAAGGGGACATCTCACGCCGAAAAGGCCAAAGTTAAAACCGGTTGTCGGGGCCCGGGAAACGTTCCATATGGAGAGAAGGATTGGCGACCCCTGCTTAGTGTATGAAGTATTCGGCCATGCAAAGTGAAACCGGCAAGTGCCAGTAATCGGCGACGAGCCGTAACGATGGGATACGATAAAGATAGGGGCCCTGGAGTCTACAGATAGACCTGGCCGCCAAGACCACTGAGAATGTAACCAAAAACACAAGGAGTAACCGACAGGGGATCCTCACGACCCGAAAGACTCGGGGGCATAGAATGAATGACATGACCGGAGAGGCGGGTTCGTAGTAACAGGCTGCCAAGGACCAGGATCGGCCGTGGGGAGGTCCCAAATTGGATACCCTACCTTATCTCGCAGCCCACGCGTGGTCCCTGTCACGATGCACCAGTAGTAGGGCTGGATGATCGAGAGCCCCACGTGGAGGTAAGGTTTCAATTTTCGGAACGGAGTGGGCTGCTGTATCCCGCACGTGGCTGTCCGCGCATCCCACGGCGGTCGGCGGGTAACTCGCTGACCACGCCACCCCGAGTACCCTTTGCGATTCTGGCCACTGGGGTAGTCGACCCTGCACATGGCCGTCGGGATTGAGTTGAAACATGGGGTCCGTATGAGGCGAATGCATGGCCGGATCTTTCCACCTGGGAGTCACAGTAAGGGAAAGGGTCATGCAAGTGCCGGAGGGAACGAGTCTTTCTCGTCCGAGCGAGGCAGAGCTCGACTCCTACTGACATCACTGAAGGCGACGGTCGTTGAAACACAAGTCATTACGAGCGCTATAGAGAGAGATCGTCAAAAGCCAAAAGGCGATGTAAACTCATCGTCGAGTGAGACTGCGGGCCCGCCGAGACGAAAACGACATCGAGGAGAAAGGACAAGAAAAGTCAACAAGCTCAGACGTGGCGGAGCAACCAACCCCCCACTCTATGCTCGGCAATGCCTCATATCTTATTGGACAGAGCGCTTATAAGCGCGGTCGCGTTACATCGGCCACGTTGGAGGCGCCCAACCTAACATGTGGCTTGCTCCGTCAAACGCTGGCGGGGGATGGAACCCGCAACTTTAAAGCACAGACCAGCCCGTTGTGGCTTAGCATGTCCGTTTTTAGCACCGCTGACTGATGAATCAGCATGCTTACTTCGTTGAACCTCATCCATTTCAACCCACGGATAATACTCTGCACATCTCAAACAATCGACAACACGGAAGAGCCCAGAATTGCCTTCATGAATCTCACGTCAACCGGAAATATCTTATTTCGCCCTCAGCGTACCCGTTTGACAAACTGGGGCTCGGCCAATGCGTACGGGCTGCCTCCCAAAGGTTAGCAGAGGGTCCTAGGACGATATCGTGTGAAGGCAACTTGGTATCAAAAATTGATTCGCTAAGACAGACCTCAATCTCTTCAGGTTCCCAATCCGCAAAGTGTGGACGTTTGGTGTCCCTCATTCATCGTAATTCGACTGTACAGATATCTTTTCGAAATATTGATACCCTTTTCCCGCCCCATGAAAGCCCCTCGAATCATGACTACATATCTCCCGTACACTTTTATTCATTGAACGCAGCTCGCTCCTTACCACTTCGCAACAGCGGGCAGATCCCTGGAACTCTGGCCAACGGAAAACGAGTATTGTCCAGAGGTGACCATGACCCAATTCTGCTGCACGACATCCCAGTAGCTGAGATCCCTCCGCGTCAGGTCAAACGAGACCGACTTTGTCTCGCCCTTCTCCAGGTTGAACTTTTCGAACCCGCGGAGGACGCGAACCGGGAAGTCAATCTCGGGCTCGGTGTCGGGGTACGACAGGTAAAGCTGGGGCACCACCTTTCCGGCCACGGGACCCGTGTTGGTCACATCGACCGTCACCGTCACGTACGTCTCCCACAGGTCGGGGTTGCCGCCCTGGTCGCCGCCCGCCTGGGAGGGAGGTTGAACGACGTCGTATCCCTCTGGATACGGGTAAGGGTCGTTCTTGATGTCGTCGACCGAGTCGAGGTACGGATAGTTGTACCGCTCCAGCCGGCGAAGGTCCGAGGGCCAGAGGGCCTCCTTGGCATCGGGAATCGACTCGTCAAAGGTGGGCGGCTCGGCGCTCGCGGCGGGTCGGGGCGAAGGGAGCGGCGACTTGTCCTTGACAGTCTCGACCCTGATGTTGGAGAAGTCAAACGTCGTGTACGACAAACCGAAACCAAACTCGAAGCGGGGCTCGATGTTGTACTTGTCAAAGTGGCGGTAGTCGATGTAAATCCCCTCCTTGAAGTCTTGCTGGGGAACGATGCCATTGGGCAGATACATGATCTGACCGGCCTCGCCAAAGTCCTTGAGCGACTTGGCAATGGTGTACGGCAGCTTGCCGTTCGGGTTCATGTCGCCGAAGATGAGCTCCGCCAGGGCGTCACCGCTCTCTTGGCCGGGGAGGTTGGCGTACAGCACGGCCTTTACACGAGGCAGCTCAATCCAGCGCTCCATCTCAACGGCGCCGACCGAGTGAATGACGACGATGACGTCTCCGTTGCCATTGCCGCAGTTCTCGTGGACGTGTTCAATCAGGTCATCGCCGCCCTTCTGCAGCGAAAGATCGTTGCGGTCGCCACCGACGCTGCCCCAAGCGAGGAAGCCCTCGCCGCCGTCCGAGTTGGCAAAGACGAAGCAAATGTCCTGGTCCGTGAGGACGGACGGGTTCCTCTTGTAGTAGTCGAGCTTGTTGTCCAGATGCTCGGTGATGGTCACCTTGTCGTCGTTAAACTCTCTCTTCAGAGAGTCGACGGGCGGGATGAGGTAAGGGAACTCGGCGGACCCGCTGCCCCATCCCGAACCCAGAGTCCCTTGGTTGCAACCCCGGTCCTTGCAGTAGTTGGGACCCTTTCCGGGACCAGCGTCTTCGCCGAAAATGCCCACCTTGAGCTTGCCGTCATGGAGCTTCTTCTGCTCGAGGCCGATCAAGCCGTCCCTGCTGATGGGCAAAATGCCCTCGTTCTTCAAGAGGACGGTCCCTTCGGCGGCGACCTGACGAGCGAGGTCCTTGTGCGGCTCCAGCACCTTGACGAACTTGTTGACCTCGAACTCCTCCTGCGGAGTCTTGCTGCCGGGAGCGAGCACGCCCATCTTGTCGTTGGTCCACGAGGAAAAGTTGGGCAGCTCCTCGGGGTAGAGCTCCTTGTTGTCCTGGCCGAGCTGATACCAGGCGGCAACGACACGGGTGACCATGTCGTTCAGCCTGTCGACGGGGACGGAGCCATTGAGCACGGCTCTCGACAGCTCGGCGCCCCAGAGGGACTTGCCATCTTCCCAAAGAAGACCGTCGCCGGGCATGGTCATGTCCAGGCCGGCCAGGGCACTGGCGACACCGGAACGTTGGGCCAGCCAATCGGACATGATGAACCCTTGGAAACCCATCTCGTCCTTGAGGATGCCGTTCATAAGCTTGGAGTTGTCGCACGCGTAGCTGTTGTTCACCATGTTGTAGGAGCACATGACACTGAAGGCGAAGGCGACGTTAGTATGGCCAAACGAAGGAAAGAAAAAGAATAGAAAAGAGGTTGACTTGCCTAGCAACACCGGCCCTGATGGCGTCAGCAAAAGGCCATGCGTAGAGCTCGTGGAGGGTACGATCATCAATGTTGGTGGAGAGGGCATTGGGCAGGCCCCACTCCCAGCTCTGGCGGAAATGCTCCTGTTCGTTGCCAACGAAATGCTTGATGGTGGCCATGACACCCTGCTCCTGGACGCCCCGGATGGTCTCGGCGGCAGCGATGCCCTGGAGGTAGGGGTCGGCGCCGAAACCTTCCCAGTTGCGGCCTCCGGCGGGCATACGGCCGAGGGAGCCGATGCAGGGGCCGAGGAGGACGTGGATGCCCTTCTGACGGGTCTCGAGGCCATGGCCCTTCCCACGGAGGTAGAAGAGCTCCTTGTTGAAGGTGGCGCCGGTGGTGACGCCGGCAGGCCAGGCGGTGGCGTTGTCGGCGAAGCGAATACCGAGGGGCCCGTCCTGAAGCTGCAGCTGAGGGAAGCCGACGTTCAGGGCCGGGCCGGTGGTGCCAACGGCCAGACCCATCCTCCAACCGGTTCCGGTGGTGATGTTCACCTTCTCGGGCAGGGTCATGCGGGAGACCATGTCGGCGGCCTTTTTGTAGCTATCGGCCCAGGACTTGAGGGTGCCGCCCTTTGGAGCAGGGTACCAGGGAGGCGACTGACCGGTAGGCGGCGCTTCCTTGTACTTGGTGTAGAAGATGGTACCCCCGGCGCTGAGAATGGCCCAGAGTCCGAGGAGGACGCAGGTGATGATCACGCAGCATCTTGAGCGGCCGGTAAAAGGTCTGCGAAGCGAGTCCAATAGACTGGGTTGTGGGCCGCCGAGGAAAGCGGGTGTTGTAGATGTGGCTGTAGACTTGGCGTCAATGTCGGAGTCGGAGTCCTGGGAGCGACGGCGTCTAGCCCCGTCATCGGACAGGAGTCCTTTCCTGCTCGGATCCATGGTCGAGACGAGCCTGGAGACGGCGGTGTGTGTGGATGGAAGGTAGTCTGAAAACCAATTGGTAGAGTCGAGACCACAACCAAGGTAGAGAAAGTTCGGTGGAAATATGGAGGGTCAAGCGAGTTCGCCTTGTCGTTTCGAGATCATCGAGGGCCGCTTAGAAGATGATTGACCGTTCCGGCCGGCGGATTGACGATGCGTTGTTCCTCGTGCTCAAGTTTGGAACGAAGAATAGTGTGCAGGACCCGACAACCGATAACCCAATTCACTCCGAATACTATGTGTATAGGAGAGACAAAAGTCCAAGAGGGAGAAGAGGGAAAAAGAAAAAGAGTCGGAAGAAATATATTTGAGAGTCGGGAAGAGTGGGGGAATGAAAAGGAAGAGAAACCGAAGGGGTTTTGTCGAGATGCTCAGCTCCTTCCTGGTGGAAGGACTGAGGTGCCGAACAGAAGGTCCCAGCGACCACTGGCGCTGCAGTGTCAAGTGTCACAGTGGGGGGCGGGGGGAGCTACAGTGGAGAGTTCCTTCCCCCCCGCTCACCCGCCCGGCCTTCATCTTCGTTCCACTATACGCACTGTGCAGTCCTCGCCTTGGAATCTCCAAAGCCTGAGATACACACCGTGCGAGGTACCACGACAGCTCACCGAGTGCCAGACGACCTAGCGACTGACGTACGTAACAGGGTTGATTGGCGCGGACTCCCGGTATTTCGGGCCTAGTGGGTTTTGCAAGTGGCCTCTGAAACGGGAGTATTTGACACTGTGTAAGACACCCATCACCCGGCTAAACCTCGTCGGATTGGGGGCTGCACAGTGTCGACTGACAATAATGGTTTTTGTTTCTTTGTTTTTCGTGTTCGATTTTCCTTTCTTTTTCTTTTCCGGGCAAAATGTTTCGAGGAGAGAGGGTCTTTTACCGGGATGTCCTCGACTGCGTCGACAATGTGGAAGAGTTTTATTTCCTGCACTGTCTTGAGTGCCACCGCTCTCGACTTTGTGTGAATCGGCTTTGTTAGGACCTCCATCCCCACATCAAGTGCTGGCTTTTGGAAAGTCCTGGTTGAAAACATGCTGTCTACGGAGATATACACGGACAAATATCACGACTAGCGACACGCGGATGCCACTTGCGTTGCTTTGTACAACGTACGGCCCAGTAGCCGACGAACTTGTGTCTTCAATGCATTTGGTAGGCGACATGAGTTTGGTCAGAAGTCTGTTAATTGTGTAGGACTACTTCGTACGTTAGATGGTTCATAGGCCTCGGACTGTGCTTTGAGCTTATCAATCAGCTTCTATACCGTCTTTCCTGCCAGACGTGGTGATGTGGATTTAGAGGGCTCATAAGCCATCAAGCGGAAGCCCAAAAGCCTATATTAGGATCCAAATTACAGTACTCTCTGTTGCCTAGCTGTCAAAGGGTCTTGGGACTGAGCTTCACTAAACAATGGACGGATCCTGCCTGTACGTTGTATATGAGATTTTCCCAGTTTGCGGAAACATATACAACGTATACTCCGTACATGTATCATGTGCAGTACGGAGTAATTAATCCGTAGCAAATGTTAGATTAGTAATCTTCAGCTGATCTCTATCTTATCGCTGCCTTATCGGCTGTCCGATAAGATAACGCGAAAAAAAAGAAAAAATTGGAGGGGAAAACGCCGCCCTGGAAAATTTCACATGGAGTAAAGGATTGGATGGCGGGGTTCCATCAAACCCTCTCCATAATATTTTCTAGGTGGTTGGACATTGAATCTTCAAACCCCTCGCCGCTTTCTTTTTCCTTTTTCTTTTCCTTCTTCCCCTTTCATCATACTCGCTTAAGAGGACGAGACTCGGCAAACGAGACAACGTCCATCGCGCAACCGGAATCTCCACTCCTTGGATTTCTGTTTTTCCCTCAACTGCGTGCGATTCTCTCTCTCGCCTACCCTGATCGCTGCTCGCTTAGTCGCACCGATCTGGCTCGCCTTGCGACGCCTCTCCTCCGTCCCTCGTCATACCAGAGCACCTCGCCGGTGGCCACCATGACGGTTCTGGCGGTATCCAAAGATGCGGCGCCTCCGCCATCGCAGGAGGACGTCTCCGCCTTCCTCCATACCATCTTCAACGCCCAGACTTCCAACGCCTCCATCGAAGCCGCCTACGGCCTCTGCGATCTCCTCCTCAACTCGGTCGGCTGCCTGGGCCTCCAACAGTATGGCGTCCTTGCCGAGATTCGCAAGGCAGCTGCCGACAAGAAGAGCGGCCTCCGTCGCGAAAGCGCCCAGAACCTCCTCGGCGCCCTCTTCGAGCGTTTCACCGCCAAACAGCGCCTCAGCGAAGTCGTCTTCCTTGTCCAGGACGGCGGCCTCGTCAGCCTCGCCCTCGATGCCCTCGCCGATAAGGGCTCCGTCGTCCGCGACGCCGCCCAGTATGGCCTCGATGCCCTCTTCGCCAACCTTACCGCCGAGGCTCTCGTCGTCGGCCTCCTCCCCGCCCTCACCCGATACCTTGCCAAGAAGACGGGCAAGTGGCAGGGCGCCGTCGGCGCCCTGAAGCTGCTGCAGAAGATGGCAGACAAGGCAAAGCTCGTCGTCGGCTCCACCAAGGAGCAGGCCGCCGAGCAGGATGTCGTGCGCGACGCCATGGGCACCAAGCTCGCCGCCCTGATCCCCGTCGCCGAGGAAGGCATGCACGACATGAAGTCCGAAGTCGCCAAGCAGGCCGTCCAGACCATGGCCTCCCTGACCGGCTTGCTGTCCAACGACGACGTCGGGCCCCGGATCCCCCTCCTCGTCGAAACCATGGAGAAGCCCTCCACCGAGACCCTCCGCAAGGCCATCCACGCCCTCTCCCAGACCACCTTCGTTGCCGTCGTCACCTCGCCCGTCCTGGCCTTCCTGACCCCCTTGCTCGAGCGAGCCCTGAATACCCCGACCACATCGCAAGAGGTCTTGCGCCAGACCGTCGTCGTCGTCGAGAACCTCACCAAGCTCGTCCACGACCCCATCGAGGCCCGCACCTTCCTACCCAAGCTGAAGCCCGGTGTGAAGACCGTCTATGACCGAGCCTCCCTTCCCGAAGTCCGAGAGCTGGCCAAGAGGGCCCTCGATGTCATCGACAAGGCCATGGGCAGCGACAAGGATGTCGTCGAGCGCGTTTCCGCCGCTGACGTCGAGAAGATTCTCGATCCAGAGATCAAGAAGAACGGCGGCCTCTCCGGCCCGCCCGACTTGGTCCAGCTTGCACGGACATATGTGTGCGAAATGGTCGCCGAGGACGTCAACCACCGTTACGTCGGCAGGATCGCCGGCCGCATTGCGCCGTACCTGGAGTCGCTCACCCCGTCTCACGACGCCATTGCCGACGCCGTCCAGAAATACTACGTCGACGAGGACAACCGCCGCCACGGCGTGCCAGAGAAGGAGGACGACGGCGAGATTGAGATTGTCAATGCCGACTTCTCTCTTGCCTATGGAGGCATGCTCCTCCTCTCCCACACAAACCTGAGGCTCCTCAAGGGCCGCCGGTACGGCCTGTGCGGCAGGAACGGCGCCGGCAAGTCCACTCTGATGCGCAGCATCGCCAACGGCAAGCTCGAGGGCTTCCCCCCACAAAACGTCCTCCGGACCTACTACGTGGAGCACAACCAGGGCGAGGATGCCGATATCAGCATCCTGGAGTTTGTCTCGAAGGACCCCGAGATCGCAGAGCAAGGACGCGACAAGATCATCGAAGTCTTGGCAGAATTCGGTTTCACCTCCGGCCCTGACGGCCGCCAATCCCATAAAGTCGGCTCGCTCTCCGGCGGATGGAAGATGAAGCTTGCCTTGGCACGCGCCATGCTGAAGAAGGCCGACGTGCTCCTCCTGGACGAACCGACGAATCACCTGGACGTGGCCAACATCGCCTGGCTCGAGAACTATCTCAAGGCCCATACCGAAATTACCAGCTTGATCGTGTCTCACGACTCGACCTTCCTCGACAACGTGACCACCGACATTTACCACTACGAGCCCAACAAGAAGCTCGGCCACTACAAGGGCAACCTGTCCAAATTCGTCGAGCTCAGACCCGAGGCCAAGAGCTATTACACCCTCTCGGCCTCCAATGTCCAGTTCAAGTTCCCGCCTCCGGGTATCCTCAGCGGCGTCAAGTCGCTTACCCGCACCATCCTCCGCATGACCAACGTCTCGTATACGTACCCCAACGCCCCGAAGCCTTCCCTCTTCGACGTCTCGTGCCAGCTCACCCTATCCTCCCGCGTGGCCATCATCGGCCCCAACGGATCCGGCAAGTCGACCCTGATCAAACTCCTCACCGGCGAGACCATCCCCACCACGGGCAAGGTCGAGAAGCATCCCAACCTGCGTATCGGCTACATCAAGCAGCACGCCCTCGAGCACGTCGAGATGCACTTGGAGAAGACGCCCAACCAATATCTGCAGTGGCGATACGCCAACGGCGACGACCGTGAAGTCTTCCTCAAGCAGACGCGCATTCTCTCGGACAAGGACCGCGCACAGATGGACAAGCTGATCGACCTCGGCGATGGCAAGGGTCCCCGACAGCTCGAAGCCCTGGTCGGTCGCCAGAAGTACAAGAAGACCTTCCAATACGAAGTGTGAGTTGTCCCCTATCCACTCCTTTTTTTTTTCTGCAACAGGGAAACTAACTTTTCGCCCAACAGAAAATGGCGCACCTGGCTCCCCAAGCACAACTCGCAAGTATCGCGGGAGACGCTCGAGGAATGGGGCTTCGCCAAGCTCATGCAGGAATTCGACGACCACGAAGCCTCGCGCGAGGGCCTGGGCTACCGCGAGCTGCAACCCAGCGTCATCTCGAAACACTTCCTCGACCTCGGCCTCGACCCGGAAATCGCCAACCACACCGAGATCGGCTCGCTCTCGGGCGGCCAAAAGGTCAAGGTCGTCCTCGCCGGCGCCATGTGGAACAACCCGCACCTCCTCGTCCTCGACGAGCCCACCAACTTCCTCGACCGCGACTCCCTCGGCGGCCTCGCCGTCGCCATCCGCGACTTCAAGGGCGGCGTCATCCTCATCTCCCACAACGAAGAGTTCGTCGGCGCCCTGTGCTCCGAGCAGTGGCTCGTCAACGAGGGCCGCGTCGCCCACCGCACCACCTCGGCCATCCACCTCGACCGCTTCGAGGACTCGGGCGCCGCCTCCCCCGTCAACGGCGCCAGCCGCCCCGCCTCGGCCATCCCCAGCACCGTCAACTCCACCGCCCCCAGCACCGTCTCGAGCGCCGTCAATTCCGGCGCCGAGGACACCGGCGACCTCAAGTTCAAGGCCAAGAAGAAGCGCAAGAAGACCAAGAAGGAGCTCAAGGAACAGGAGGTTCGCCGCCGCCTGCGTCACATTGAGTGGTTGAACAGCCCCAAGGGCACCCCGCATCCCCCGGACACCGACGATGAAGAGTAAGAAAGAGCCGGGTCTTGCCATTTGTTTAGTGGTTGCTTGTCGTTTGCTCCTTTCGTTTGGGTATGGTATGGAGGCTTTTTCTTTTCTTCTTTTTCCCGGCCTCGCCCTGAAGCATGGCCTGGCGAGTAGTTACCATACCATGATTTGAAGGATGAGTGACGAGGAGGCACGGTCCGAGTTGCTATATATTGTCTGCTCGTCGGCCGTCTGGATATTTGCATGGATGAATGAGCCACGCATGATGGTATAGACAAGCATAGAAAGAGAGAGTATGGCCAGAGGACGAAGGGTCAAGGGAACTACACGGGTATAGAGGCGTTAAACATTAGACGGTGGTTAGGAAAATGCATTTGTTTGCCTTGCATCAGGCTATTTCGAATCGCCCAACCCGAGACTCCATGTTTACCCCTTTACCTGTTGGTGATGTGGCCGAGCAAAACAGACAGCAGCTGTTGGTTAAGCCGACATGCTGACCAGAGATAGGCAAGCGATAGAATAAACGTATGTGCCATATCTCCTTGCTAATTATTATACGTCTTATTTCTTGCATTCTACTTCGTTCATCCATGTACAAAAAGACATCGCAGCTGGCCGTGGGAAAGGTCAAGCTGCCTAGCCAGCATCGCCGACAACCACTATCCCAGGCCATCAGCGACTCGCCGTCCGTATTCCAAACCCCAAAACCCCTTAAAACTCCCAGAACGTCCCGACTCCCCGTGGGAAATTAAGTCCTAAAAGATAGTGCAATGCATAAAACCCTGTCATAAATACGCCGACCATATGGCGCAAATGGATAGGTCGCACAACATTTCCGCGCTTCATACCGTCATGCCTGATCGCAAGGCCCAGGCTGGCAGCTTGACATCCTCCGGAGACAAGCCTCCTTTTCAAAAACCCCTCAAAAAAAGTCTATATATCGTTCGAATACACACGCATCCCTGGTGCCTAGGTGAAGGTTTGTGTAATATAATAAAATTGGTGGCCAAAAGAGAAGGCGAAGATGATAGTGAAACTTGGGCAACAGAAACGAATGGCTGTTTACCACGAGAAGGTCATGAGTGCCGGATTAAGGGCAATGGGCAGTAAGAAGTGGCTACCGGCGACCATGGACATGGGCAGGATGGCCACGAAATCCTTGATTTGCCAGGCATGGGGAACAAAAGGCGCAACGGCCAGAATGATCATGGCAACGATGAAGCCAAGCGAGAAGAGCATGGAGAATTTGAACTAGATTTCACTCGTCAGCATTCTAGTATCACAAAACACGGAGACCGAGGTAAAGAAGAGGAGTCGACAGCCAGGGCACAAAACTCACCCTCTTGAGCACTTTGGGTACTTCAATGAAGAAGTTTGAAAACTCGGCTTCTTTCGATGTCGCACCCCACGTCATGTTGATTTCGAACATGTGCGCCAGCAGGGCTTGGCTGATATGCAGACTGAGACCACCGAAGAAAATGGCCAGCATGAACATCCACATAAAGTTCTCAAAAAGCGAGCGCAGCAAGCCCCGCTCGCCGATACGATACCGCATGACGGCCAGGGAGACGTTGCCGAGACCGTTGAAGACAATGACGATGGAGAACCACACCCTCCAGGAGTCAATGTAGTACTGGTCGAGGTAGCCGTTGAACCAGCCGATGAGGAAGTAGTTCACCGATGTCATGATCCAGGCGGCGCCGATAGCGTAGTACGTGCCGATATACGAGATGATGGTGATCTTGGAAGTGATGCGGATGTTGCTGAAGAGGAACCTGCGGAACAAGGGAGTGAAAGGTCCACGCCAAAGCCAGGTGCGGATCGGGTTGAAGAGCAGCTCGTTGCATCCATAGGCGTACTTCTCCCACCGAGCCAGCTCATCGTACACGGTAAGAGACACGCCCTCCTTGAACCCGTCGTTGGCCCATGCCGACAGCCGGATGGTGTAGCCGTTGCATTGAAGACGGAGAGACATGTCAAAATCCTCAGACACGTGAGACTCGGACCAGAACTTCTCATAGCCATCATGGTCGGTGTACCCGACCTGCTGGATGGCGCTCCATCGCAGGATGGCATTGTGGCCGACAAAGGGCGCGACGTCACCATTGGCAACAGTGTAACGGATGGCGGTGTAGATGAGGTTGGTGAAGAAGGTGATTCCGTTTTCGAAATAGGTGCGGGTGACCTGCATGACTCCAGAAGAGAACTGCAAGATGCCAACCTCGGGCGACTGCTCCATCTCGGACACAGCGTCGAGGAGACAGTCGGCGGGAATTCGGGTGTCCGAGTCGATGATGAGGATGTAATCGCCCACGCGAATGTTGCCGTCGGCCCATGCCTTGGGGTTCTCCTTGAGCGCTTCCTTCAGTGCTTCCTCGTACGCCAGGGCCTCGTCGTGCTGGGACCACTCGTCGTGGCGTTCAACAGCCTGCAGTTTGTCCTCGACGATGCAGGAGAGCATCAGAGCGTAATTCATGTTCGAAGCCTTCTTGAATTTACCACCTCGGATAAAACCATCCACGCCATGCTTGGGGCGGGCAACCCAGCCGATGTTGTGGTCAGCGTAAAACTCGATGCGTGCGCGGCGGTCCTCCTCCGAGAGAAGCTGGAGACCGTCGTCGTTGATGAACATATTAGCCGAGCCGCCCTGGAGCTCATAGGTGGACATGGCCTGCTTGATGGACTTGACGGTCGGGGCGATGACACCCTGAAGACCCTCCTTGTAAACCGGGCATTGCACGGTGAGATGTGGCAGTACGTCTCCTCGCAGCCGAGGAGGAGGGCGGGCCGAGAAGAACTTGGAGTTGATGGTCAACTGACGAATGGGGCCGAAGATCTGGGCCAGACAGCCGACGATGACCTGGGCGAAAAACAGGGTGAAGAAGATCTGGAGCGGGAAAAGGGCGACCAGGGCCAAGCGGACGAAGTTGCCGTCGACGGTTATCTGGATAGCCAGTTGCCTCCAAGCGGCGCCGAGGGTGACGGTGACGAGGATCAGAGTGAAGGTGACAAGGATGGTGTTCATGAGATGAACGGGCCTGTTTTCGGGTTTGATCTCGCCGCTCTCTTCATCGACCTCGTACTCAGCCACGGCCGGGCCGTTCTTCTCCTCTCCATCCTCCTCTTCATTGCCCGCGTTCCACACCAGCTGCATGAGCTCAGACTCGATAGCCTTGGCTCGCGAGACCAGGTGCAGCGCATCGTCATCCCAGACGATGAGGAGGCCTTCAGAAGCAACAAAGGCGGCAAATTGATGCTTCCTTGCGCGGGCGAGATCGTCAATGGTAGGTAAGATCTGAACACGGAGACCGTTCATCAAGGGGACGTCCACTGCGTCTGGCTGCCATTGCAGAAAGGTCTTGATGACTCTAGAGTTGACGGTCATGGCGCACTAGAGAGAGGTTCGTCAGTCCGTTGGTCACGAAGAGGCCAGTACTATACGGCGAGTAAAAACAGGCACGTACTTGAACGTTGAGGGCTGCAGCTGCGCGGGCGAATGGAGAATTGCTGAGAGCTGGCGGGCAAGCCATATAGGTGCCCCTCATTTTACGCAACAAGACGCCCTCGACTTCGCCGGATCCATCGCTAACCCATAGATGAGAACATTGCTGTTGGTATAGGTAATTCACCATGACCTCGTGCTTAATGTCATCCAGGAAAACGGAGCTGCCATGGGATCTCATCGACCGGCCGGAAAGAGACTGTGGCCGAGAGTTGAATCTTGGGGTTGGAGGCTGCAGCTCCATATCGTTCGGGCTCATGCGATCTGGCGGTTTCTCTGACATGGCGGCCTTCGATTGGGACCCAACCCCCGCGGCGGGTTCGGCCGAGGCTTTGAAATAGCTCTTGAAACCCATCCTGCCGTGTTTACGCTCGGGACGGGCGTGCAGTCAGGTAGGCGTAACGATGCGGTTCGCTCCGCGTCGGGCCTGTTAACTAGGACAGAGAGATGTTTCCTAACTGTCCTTGAAAGTGGAAACGAGCGAGTAGCTATCGAAAACGGTAACGAGTTTCGTTGCGGGAACCAATGGGTTGGTGTTGGATTCTGATGCTGAGCGAGCGAGGTTGGTACCGCTAGGGATCGACTTTGACGGGCGCAGGGCAACGAACGTAACGACAGAATGTCGATAGAATGAGTGGAAGGGCGCTGATTACGACCAAAAGCAAGTTACTGAATTAACATGAGTGCCTTCTCTTATTGTTTCAACAGGCGGCGGGGGAACAGAGATCAGTCGTCCACGCAGGGAAAGGGTCGAGAGTGTCCCAGTAGAAGTCCCTGTTATGCGGAGCACGATGTCAGTTGTTCGTCTGTGGAATCAAGAGTCGAGGCCCAATAAGAAGAAGAAAAGAAATAGGGAAAAAATGGAGAAAAAAAATGAGAGTATATAGAAAGGATTGGGTAAGAGGTTGAGAGAAGATGGGCTGGCTGATGACCGGAGAAAAAGAAAAAAAGACCAACAGGAGCGAAAGGGAAGGTGTTGAAAAAGGCCAGGGAGTGAGTACAGGGTGACGAAGGGGATAGCACAGGTTTGAGGGAGCCAGAGTGGCATCTAGGCGGCGGGCAAAAAGCGAACAGAGGCCAGGCCGCCAAGCCAAGCCAGACCGGCTAAGGTCTAGATAATACCGTGATAGGGAAGCGCGTTCTAGGGAAGATGAAAGAGGAAGCCCTTACCCTGTCTGCGGCGGGTGACGGTTGGGCCCAAGCTAGAGTCACCAGTAGGCTGGTCGACACTAAGCAAGTGGAGGAGCTTTCTCGATGAAGTCCGTCCGGGTCTCGGCACCTCTTGTTATCGCGGTAGTCGACCGTGGTCAGAAGTCGAGACAAAAGACGGCGCCAGGGTAGACACAAGAAAGATGGCGAACGAGCGACTGGGTGCCCGGGAATAATAGAGGCTTTTTGTCAATTGTCTGACGACCGGGTGAGGGCGACAACGATGTTCTTTGGGCCGTCAAAGAAGAGGTGATCAGAGGATAGAGGGGGAGGCGCAAGAAGAGGGAGGAAGAAAGAGGATCGACGAGGACTGATGAATCCCAAGCATGAGCCGCCTTTCCGTTGCCCAGCTCGGAAGCCAAACCACACACCACACCACACAGACTGTGAGCCAGGCATGAGGCACGATGGGCAGGGATCAGGGACAAGGGTGTAGACCAGACAGATAACTGGCGTGGGCCAGGAAAGGCCCAAATCACCACGTTGTACCTAAGCTACTCGCAGTACACGGAGGGTACGATCGACGCACAGTGCAAGCCGCAACACACTATCGAATTCGAAACGACGGAGCCCCTTGCGAAAAGGGCGACCGAGGCTGAATACGATGGATGACAGGGAAGGGGTCACCCAGTGGATGCGGTTCAGGGGTTCAGGGGAGGGGGTGAGAAAGAAGAAATAGGGGGTGTGACTCGAGAAAAACGAGAACTTGCTTATTAAGACACCGTATTTCGTGAGTTGACTACGGCATAATTACGTTGTACATATTGAAAACAAAGGACGACCTCGTAGATGCGCCGTTGATTTTCGTTCTTTTCTTTCTCTTTGTCTCTTTTGTTCCCTTCTCTTTTCTTTTTCGTTACTAATTTTATCCCTGCATCTTTGTCTTGACTTCATGCCCTCTCGGTATCCGTATTGACCAAGTACGTACTTAGTACAACTTACCCAGGGCGTTCCGTGCTTTTCTTACAGCGATACGGGTTCCATCGTTTGTGTTCGAATCCGCTGCGATTCCAATTGGTCCACCGTCTCGGTTGACAGGCGCTCTGTATAATTTCTGTATTCTCCCGCCTCGGCATCTTCTCGCTTAAAGACACTAGTGTCTTGGCCATCGCTCCTGCCTGCCATCTCTGGCGACACCGCAGCGAAAATTGGCCCTTGGAGAGGGGCTGAGACCATGAGAGACCGTAACGCCCGAATATCCGAGCGTTGTTGACGCGGACGCAGTGGTGGCTGCGCTGCCCATCAACGGTCGGTGGCTTGCGTGCTGGTTATCGAGGAACGGTTCCGCGGGCAGTCAATTGGACAGACCAAGGGGTGCCGTAATCCACCGCTATCTACCCAAGTCTCTCAATCTTACAACGTACACATCATCATACCCTACCGAACTGATCTGATATGGATGTGCGACTCGTCAAGATTTCAGCCCTATGGGTCCTTAGCTCACAGCAGCCCTGCTTGTCACAAAGACCATGGCTATTCCAGACTACCACTATTGCCTACAACGTACAACGTCGTACCCCAGATCGGTGATCCTTTGTGTGAGAATAATATCACGTCTTCTCTCGCCGGATGTGGTCTAGCTGTCTATCCAGCCGGACCCCTATTAGCAATATCGTGACACTTGGAAGACGTGAGACAAAGACAAAGGGCACACGAACCTATCGCTAGTGTACGAAGTACGTTGTACGTTTGTAAGTACTTCAGGAAGAAGGCCGGCTGGAGTGGCCGACGCCATGTCCATCAAAACCATGCTGCAGAAACGGCTGGAGCGTTCAGTTCTCACGCCATTTCCCCAAATTAAAACCGCCACGCCATGCGCCATCTGGCTGGGAGGTACGCTGTAATACGTTGTAATTGTCCACACATCGCGTTACTCACGGGTACATAATTACGTTGTACTCACAAAGTGACGAAAACATAGTGATGGTAATTTAATGTAATTACCCAGCCAATGTCCACTTTGGACTGTTTCCTAAGAGAAACAAACGCCACATACAACGTATCGAACCTCAAGGGCAAAACAAAATATGGTAAAGGACAAAATGAACGAATCCTAATATTCACCAAAGGTGATCAGTCGTCATGTAATGGCTCTCTCCGGTCTGACGATTCTGCACTAAAGTTGAAGATTGACCCAACACAACGTGGGGACCCGTTTTTCATCTTCGTACCCAGAGGGCTCCAATTCATGGTGGGGTCCGGAGGCAGCCGGATCTGTGATAGCAACGGTAATCTCCCGGACGCGACCATTATCTCTCCATCTCGTTCCCAGGATCCACTCCAGGCCGTCGGCCTTATCAGGTGTCACGGACACACGGGCTTTCCTGTGATCCTCTGCCTGTCCCTTCGGGGCTATGCAAAGAAAGAACAAGGCCTCCGATTAGGTGGCTTTCCACTTCAGGGTCCCTTCAGCCGCATGCCCTACCGCCAGCTTGCCGCCAGCAGGGCATTTCAGTTGGAGCGGCGGGGGGTTCCAGTCCAGAACTGAACCTACCCTTCCTATTCGCGAGTTTACCGACAGGGCAGGGCCAAGACTCTTCATTCACTGCCATGAGTGGCATGCCATGTCATGTCTCAGTGACCACCATGTCATGTCCCACTCCGCTGAAGAAAAACATGTCGTTGTACGGGGCCTAGCAGCGGTGTGCGAGTGCCGAATCCCTTCCAGGGCGTATCGCCGACAAGCTTTTCGCCTCACTGAGGCTGAGTCGCGCTTCCCTATTATGTACGTTGTAGGCCTCCAGTCCCATATACCTGTTCTGCCCAATTGACTGAACGCGTGCTCGCGCTTCCAAGACTCCGGGTCAGGCCGTCACAGTTCTCAGCTTGCTTCATCGTACTTTGTACGCTAAGATCAACCCAGGGATGGGTCGGAAAATTCTTAGTGCGCCTATTCCACCACGTATGTACGTTGTACACGTACGTTGTACGAAGTACAATGTATCGTGTACTCCCCATTCACGTTTCTCAAGTTGCAACGGCCGTGGCCATTCCTTTGTGCTAAACCTGACGAAAGCCACCTGAAGAGATAGAGGGCTACGAAGTACAATGTACGAAATACCCACCTAGGTAGTAATTCGTATGGCATAGAAGAGAAACCAGCGCTAGAACCTTTCTCCCCTTCCACGTGGGTACACATACCACTAACACGCGCGGCGTCTTGACCCGCGCCAGGCTAATTCCGGCGTCTTACTGGAGGTACAAGTTTACGTTGTACGCTCGCCCGAATTTTCATGTTCGCGCGCAGTTCAGCTCCTCTCTGTTTGTCGGACTACACAAACACAGCGGAGAGAATGAATCGATATACAACGTACGTTGTAATTGTAGATAATTACACTGCGTTGTACCGCACACGTCCCATCTGGAGTGGGCCCTGTATCCGTTTTAGATCACCGCGAACCCCATTGTCAGCTTCGAACTCGATGTCTCCACCCCCAGTACTTGTACGTTGTATGTACATACACGAGCTTCCTCGTACACACAATAAATTCTCGGTATCCTCCGCGATATCGTCAACCCCCTTCGCGTTTGCTTGCCAACTGCCTTTGCTTATCACAAACCTTTGTGGTCCGAGTAAGTGGATGCGGCTCAGCTGCGTAAGTATGACGTTTGAATTCGGCTGCAGCTAGCATGTCCTGAGACGCCGGTGACTCGACCTACACCGGCGCTTACAGGTATGTACGTACGATGTACTTGGCGCTCTAGGTAAGACATGCAGAGCTGAGGGTCGCACCCTAGGTAGAGATAAGAATTGCAAATATTCTCCCAAAAGCACAAGCTTCCACCTGCTAGTTACCCCTGAACGCCTCGTGATTCGCCCCGGGACAGAGCCTCATTGCTTATCTCGTGTGCTCGTATCTGAGACAGTAAACCAAAAAAATCCGAACAATGTAGATGAGATGACGTTCTATACAAACAAGAGGCCCAAACGCCAGACTAATCCCCTTGACCATCCAAACAATAGGTCCCCCATTATATTCAACCTATACATCATAGGTGGCGCGAGATCTTCTTCATGTGCTCCACTGTGAAAAGCCACGAGGTTTTGTTTTGAGAGACATGTGCTTAAGACTCCATGACACGCGTTGCTTACAATTCGTCGATATCCTCGTCACCGTTGCATTGCTGCCACATCATCACTTTGCTGACCTGCATCTCGGGCTGAGTCCAGGTGGGGATGAATTCTTCACGGTGCTCCCAAAAGTCCTTCTTGGCGTTGGGGGAGCCGTTGAGCCAGGGCTTGTCCGACTTTCCGTCCTCGAACCAGCCGTTCGTGCCGCCGACAGCCACGTTGAGGATCAGATAGAAGTGGTGGTCAAAGGGGGTGTTGCTGCGGCCCGTCTGGGACCAGATGTTGTCGAGGCGCGTGCCGTTGGCGTTGGCCTCGGGAAAGTTGCCTCGCTTCCACATGGGCTCCTTGAAGTTGGTATAGAGCACCTGGAGAAGTCTGCTGTTGACGTAGGTGAAGAGGTACTTTTGCGACCATTCGAGGCCAAAGGTGTTAAAGCCGTCCGAGTAAGTGGTCTTGAGGGCCTGCCGCTTGTTGTTGGTGCGCCACCAGGCGTCGTTGGCCGGGTCAGGGCCCCAGTGCAACGCCGACGAGGCAATGTCGTTGCCGCCCTGCTCATACCGCCAGTCGTTGCCGCGGGACTCGAGAATGTCAATCTCGCCAGACGCGGGCCACGGGCCATACGTATCGCGCTCGGGAAGCATCCAAATGGCGGGCCAGAGCCAGTCACCCCGGGGTAGCTTGGCCGTCACTTCGACGCGGCCGTACTTGATCCGGGCGCCCTTCTTGGTGTGTATACGGCCAGACCTAGCGGGCTGGACAATGGTGGCGTTTCCGGAGGTCGTGTTGGTGGCCATGATGCAGTTCGAGGGTACGTCGGACGTGCAGGTTCCATCGTCAAGCAGGTTGATGACGGTGTCGTGCTCGATCAGCGATGAGTCGGTCAGGGTGGCGCGGATGTGGAGTTTCGAATCCTCAACAAATACATTCTCGTCGCTGGTCGTGGTCCATTCGAATTGGCCGTTGCTGTGTCAAGCATTAGTGGTTGAGACGATATGAGAGTACACCATCGAAAAGGGGGGAAATCCATACCCATAGCCTCCCACTTCGACTTCCCTGGTCCAAATGTCGGAATTGAGGCCATTGGAAAAGTCATCCTCGAGGACCAGACAGTACTTGTTCTGGACCACACTGCGGTAGCCGTCCCAGACGAGGAAACCGGAAATGCCCAGACCGATCAGAATGCCGATGACGGGCAGGATGGTGACCCATTTCTCTTTGGGGTGGTTCTTCTCGAGCCACGGCTTCTGGATATCCTCCTTGCGAATGCGCCTAGAGTGGAAATACCGCGCCGGCCGCTCGCCGAACCGACTGGTGTCGCGACCACTGGAAGAGCCATAACTCGACGCCGGGCGCGAGGTCTCTGGGCTCACGAAAGGATTCGTACCGTTGCTCGGGCCATGGGCGTGACCGGATCGATAGGAGCTCCTGGACTCGATGCCGTCCGCAAAAGGGTTGCGGCCGAGGGAGTCGGAGGTGGGTGTCCCAGGTCGATACTGCGGGGTCACAGCAGCAGTGGTCGCTGCTGATGTGGCAGGCCCTGTGACGGAGCGGCCATGGAGGCCTTGAGGGTCTCTAGCGAACTCCCCCGCCATGGCGGCGAATCGGGCGTGGGTGTGGAGATACTGGCCGAGAGGCGAGGGAGGAAAGGCGACGATGGAGTAGTCTTGCGTGTTTCGGCTTTTTGAGGGATCGGGTTTGATCAGGGATTAGAGTATGGACCGAAGCAGGTGTTTCTCGAGGTCCGCCTGGAGAGGTTTAGGACACGTCGTATGCGAAAGAGCGGGTGGAGCGGAATGTGTCGTCAAGCCTGGCCTGTCCCGTTTTGGCTGCCCTGATTTTGGTTGAAGAGAGGGGATTGGGGTCAAGTCAGTGAGCCAGAGCCAGCTTTTTCCTCTTTCAAAAAGACGGAAAATGGAGGTAGACAAGGTACAATAACGAAGAAGAGGGGAGCGCCGGAGGAGGAGCGATAGGCGATATTGGGCCCAGACCGTGAAGGAAACAGCTTGACTGTCAATGGCTGTTGGAGTTCAAGGTAACAAACAAAAGCACGTGCAAGCGGGAGATCAGAGTTAAGCGAGTGACATGAGACCCTACTTCATCGTATTCAGCTACACCGGTGAGGGGGGAGGGGGGTTGAAAGACAGGAAGAAGAAAGGAGAAACGAGGGAAGCTCGCTCACAGACCCATGTCCAGCTACGCAGTGGGAGGGCAGGACGCGAAACTAAACGAGATTGGTATCCGTACACCAGGCACTGCGGTGTGGTGACGACAGGGGGCCAAGACGCTAACTCGACAACGGATAAATATAGCGCTTTGGCGCGAAGCCGAGTGCCTGATTGTACCTTATGTACTGAATTCTAGAGGAACATCAGAGGTACCTGGGAACTCGGGAGCAACAAGGGTAGACTTGCACTGTGTCGTAATTTTTGAGTGCAGGGCAGATACAACGTACATACGTTGTACATACAACGTATGCATACATATGTACATCGTACAACGATGTGTCGTATATGCAGATTCAGCTTCGTTTTTGCGGGTACAGCCCGAGACGCGCCCATGGATCCAAGGCCTAGCCCAGCTCGACTGGTTCGATTTTCTGCCTTGGGAAGAAGGAAGTGCTGTGGTATCTTGGATTGGGCGGGGGTGTGCGGATAAAATAGACGAGAAACGCTCTCCCCTTCCCCCACTTTCCTTGTTGGCATCCTCGGTTTCCTCCTTCCCACTGAAAATCAGCGGGAGTCTTGGCCCACCTGTGACTCTAGCTGGCGCACCAATTCCTTCCTTGCCTTTTCTAGCCTCGATGTTCCTGCATTACGATGACGCCGTCCCTGTCTAGGTATTACCATACAAGTCGTTATTCGTGGCGCTTGCACTAGCCTGATTTGGCAACCCAGAGCTACCGTTCCTGTCCCGCCTTCTCCGTTGTCTCCGAGTACCTACACGTTGCATCAGCACGTGGTGAACTTCTCAACTCTCACCATCTCCGTCTCGGTCAACACGTACAGTCTAAGTCTATCAAGTATCGACTGGCGTACGAAGCAGAGTCTCCAAATGGAACGCCTTGGCTCAGGGACTCGCCCCTTGCCCGCCGTTCATTAAATGGAACGGCTGTCATTACATCTAGATGTGTAGATTAGCTGGGTTGCACTGCGCAAGTTAGCCGAGAAAGAAAGTCAAAAGGGAAAAAGACGATAATTCACTCCCTCAACGGCGATGTCTTTATCCCCTCGTCTTGGATACTTTTCGGTTCGAGTCAAGTGACCTACAGGTTCCAGCTTCACAGGACTCTCCCGCGTCATGTCTCAAACCCTGATCGGCGGTGAGACCATTGGTCAATCGGAACAGATGCTTTGAACGTCCAGGCTGAGACTGTCTCTTGTACGACTATGCTGACTGTGGTTTTGCCTCGGATAGGCCACCACCATGCAGTTTTCGGTTCTCAGCGACGGCTAGCTCATGGGTCATAGATGGCACTCCAGTTGCGTCTTCGCAAAGACGTTCTGCGGACACCGAGAAAACCTACACCGGGGCAAGAAGTCTCCCACCGAGATTCTCCAGTCTGGACCAAGCAACATCTGAATATTCTCGCTCTTCCACAACCCAACTTCTGCATCGTGGGTGTTCCGGTGCTCCCGATTTTCTACGCTGCGAGTACACTGGATTGCGCTCGGCCATCAGCAGCGGTCGACTGGTTCCCCGTTCAAGACGCGAAGCATGTTGCCATCAGACAGTGACCTGCTGAGGACCCTGAAATACAGATTGTACGAAGACTCCCGGGCGTTCTTCCCCTGACTGATACTACGTAGTTGCCGTGGAAGGCGAGGATGCTCCTCTACGTCCCACGCGATGGAAATATCGCCGAGTGCCATGAACGCCATACGGGAACAGACAGCGAGAACCAGAACCATTGGGATTTCCGCTTCGTTGCCCATCTTGCGGAATCCCCACCCTTACGCGTGTGTAATATAAGGGTGGGAAGCCTCGGACTGGTTCTCCTCGAAGCCGAGCTGGGCTTTTGACCATGATCGATTCCTGGCATGATGCTCGCAGCTGAAACAGCGCGGCGGAAGTCGAATACGGCACCGATATTAAACCATTGTTACTCGGTATAAACACGACGCTACCACGCGAGGTGCTCCAGTGTTTTCGTCTACTGCCCGAGCCGGCGACTACAGTCAACGGAAGTCTTTAACGCATGCCAAGTTCAAAGTAAAATGGCGACATTCGTTTACACGAAGAGTCGTAATTAAGCCACGTCCTTAGGGTCAACATGTGGGAGGAAACCCAGTCCACGTCACACAACACCACGCCGGATGATAACAAGCAAGCGTATCTGGGCACGTAAAGCACGCCAATGCAATCTAGAGTATTCTTCAGACTACGGAATTTCAGCACAAAGAACTCGTCCAACGGGGCTAGTTGGGTGTAACATGCAGCTCGACTTTCGTTCTACTGATATGACTCGCCACAAGTGAAGGGGGAAGACCTGTTGCTAGTATGGGTGCGTCGCCAAGATGTCTACCAGTCTTGTAGAGCAGAACTAATACCATGAATCACCCGTTAAAAATATATAGGGGCTTAAGATAACTAATAAACCGGGCTTTAGTAAGACAGAAACCCGGGGAATAGAGCTATAGTTAAAGTTAGAGGCCCGTTATTCCAACTATACTACTTAGTTATTCCGATATAGTTTATATATATACGTCCTTGTCTTTATCTCCGTCTTTGTCAACGTCGTCGTCGTCGTTGTTGCCTGGCCCGGGTGATGTAGACGGAACGGAGCACCTCGTATCACCAAACTCCGTCATGAGTTGTGTCGTCGGGTATTTTCCTGTCGTGACCCCCATCCCAGATGCCTTGTCCCTCCATCGGGGCCCGGGGATGTGGTGAGACAAGACGTGTTCGAGGACGACAGTCGGCAGCTTCTGTTATATTCGTAGCACTGCCAGCCTTGGCGTCGCCAGTCTCCACGGGGCCACGAATGCCGCCTCCTTGGATACTATGGCGGACCATCAGAGCTCTCGGGGGGTTCAAGAGAATGCCGCATCGCAGTAAACATTCACACATGGAAGAATCGGAAACTGCCCATGAGGATGATCGTAAATGACACGGAGGGATTCGGCGCAGATAGGTAGAAATGTGATGTGAAGAGGCCCGTTATTCCGACTACCATTTTTGGTTTTTCCCCCTCGTCAACGGCAACAGAAAGGGAAACGCTCACAGATATCTTGTTTTTACTACGAGGTAACGAAACGTACCGCGTAGATTGACAATGTAGATGGAGTTCGTTCACTTGACACGGTTGAAGGTAACTGAAGACATTGAGCCGATCATCGAGCGCGACGTAAGGACAGATAGATCCAATTAGAACTATAGTTGGAATAGCCAAATAGTAGTCGGAATAACGCGCCTCTAATTGAAAGGGGGACCTGCGAGCCGGGCCTTATCCCCTCGTAGGATCCCACAACTGACCACCTTATGAAGGGAAGACAAGAACGAATGAGAAAGGAACAGAAAACCAAAACTGAAAGCAAGCCCCCTTGAGATTCACAGCCACACTGCCAAAGTACTCCGGTCGCCAGCCAGAAGAGGACCGATTTGAGAATTCGCGATGCAAGTCGCCTTTTCCCGAATCCTGGACCAGGAGCAAAGCAGGCTTGGGGCTGCTCCCGAGATTTACCACCGTCAGCGTGATCGGCAGATAGTTCGCAGACAGAGTGCCATTGAGGTCACCAGAGGGGATATCTAGTCTGGTAAGAGTCGGTTAGCCTGTTGGAGAGTCTAATAGCGGGGCGTCAGGAAGCCAAGGTCTGCAGATGTGAGGCACAGCACGTACGGTGGAGCGGTAAAAGCAAGTTATAGCTCTTCCCTTCTCTGACTTCTCTTTCTTCTCTTCGGCCCTTGTCTAGGACCATGCCCCCGAGGCACAGGACGGCGTCGACTGCATGGTCACGTCAGTCAAGCAGTCCCAGTTGCCTCTCGCCGTTTCTATGCCGTACATCGTGCGTCATCCCCAAAAGGGGTAAAAGGGGAAAGGGAGGGGGAACCAACCGTTGGTATACGTGACACAAAGCAGTGTATTCCGGCATTGAAATCTGGTCCCTCGCTGCGAGTAACTCCAGCCCAGAGGAACGCTCCAAGAACGCCGCCTATTGAGCCGAAGAAATCAAAAGAAGAAGAGAAAAGGACCCCCAGAGGCTGAGTCTAACAGAAAGCCCAAGTCGCATGGGTTGGAGAGCGCGGGGGAGTGGGAACATCCGGGGGGGCGGGTTGCCTGGGGCCTGGGCGCGGGTGAGGAGGCGGAGTTGGTGGTGGTCTGGGCTGGGGAGCCTCGTTGATTCGGATGGATTCGAGTTGAGGCCAGTAGCTGAGCTCGGAGTCCGACATGCAGCCAGGCCAGCTAGAGGCGTGGTCCAGCCCGAGAGTATGGTCGAGCTCGGATGCATCGTCACACAACATGACCAGGTCAACATCGGTGGCAGGGTAGACATCGGGCCCAAGGAGGGTCGTTGAAGTTGTATGACCGGGGCGACTGATGGGGTCGGCAGATATGGGACATGCGACGGAAGATCCGCGGCTGCGTGTTGCGTTATACGCCATGGCATCATCCATCGTGTAGCTAAGTAAGTCGAGTCCCTGGAGATGGTATAGTTGCTTCGGCATGAAGGCAGAGCTGTAGGGTTGAGACGCAAGAAAGGACGGGCGGCTCAAATATATGTTGGCTACGCCAGGACGGCCAGGCTCGCGAATGGATGACCTAGGTGGACTTTCTGCTCTGGACATCATATCCCAGCCGGTCGCTCACCGGACGCAATGAAGAAGTGCACTATAATGGACGTGATAGTCTCGATGACAGGTCGTCCGTCGTACGCTTGACTGGCATCCTGATGGGGACACTTTGTCAACGGCGTCATCTGTATCCAAATTGGAGCCGACCCCAACGGTATCATAGGGCGTGGCACCAGAGGAGAGAGCAGGAGAAGCCGATGGCCGGCGGCACAGTCAAGGACATGACGTACATGGCCCCTGGAGAGGATTGTAGACGAGGCTGCGTTTGCCGTAGTGAATGCCCTTGACGGGCCTGATTGGCCACCTTGTTAGATGGCCGTGGAAAGCGCAGAGCACGACAGTGGCACATTCGAACCCGTTCTACTCATCAGCCAACAGGAGCGCAGTTACGACGAGGATTTTTTAGGGGCCTGACGTCCATCTTTGCAGCCCATATGGTTCACTGGGTTTCGACGATGATCTGTTGACGATTAGATAGGTGGAAAGAAGGCATGGTCCCAGTTCGATGCGCGCTAGCAGAATCCCTTTGGGTTGAAAGTGAAGCCTCGGCCTTCATTCTCATCCCGCTTGTGGCCCGGCATCGCGTCTCTTCCTGCGGTCCCACCATAGCCCAAGCGATGCGGATGCCGCGCTTAGCGCTAGCCGCGATAGACCACCGAGAGGAGATATAATTGGCATTGAGCATCATCAAAGGGGGTCTTTTTGGGAGTTTGGGTGGGGGAGAGAAGGAGCCTGTAGGGCAAGGGAAGGCTATCCCACCATCAGAGTTGCCTCAAGGTGCTAAGTATAGCTTGCTCTGTCGTCGTGATCTATCCTTCGCGGTAAACCCACCAAACGCGGCGTGGACATGGGGTTCGCGGTTGATCGAGGTGTCTGTCTATGGATGTGGGTCATGACCCAAGGCACGTGCCTTTGGGCAGCTGTTGTCAGAGGGAGGTCTCTGCAAACAAACGGGATGTAAGTCATGCAGTTGAAGCAGAGGTGTCAAAGAGACGAGACGACAGTGGAGGAACGGGGAACCGGGGTTGGGACAACTTCGGCAGCCGTGCCGTGCCAGAGTACTGGGCCACCGCCGCATCCCATCATTCCATTCCTTCGACCCCACGTAACCCACCAAGAGCAAAAAGGGTAACCTTTCATGCTGTCTGACCTAGACGAGACGAAACCGCGCATCCAATAGCATGGCGTGGCGATCTCGTCGTCTGGATTCCCTGGGGAGCGAAATGGGGAACATGAAGAACGTAAAGAGTCTGTCCGAATAAAGCGGCAGAGGTGGTCCTTGGCAGACTTGCTGGGGTCGTGATTTTTTTTTTTTTTTTTCTTTTCGTAGAAGGAAAAAATGATCTGGAGCCGATGCTCCAGTTCCGCCTGGCCTCGGCGCCGCAATACTGGAGAATATTCATACCATAACAACGTCCCCAGATACCGACATGGGTATATTTTCAATCGGCAAGGGCAGTACCCCTGATCATGGGAGGGGTCGTGTCTTGGTTCGTGGCGAAACACAGCTTCAACAGTGGCAATCGGACCAGCCCGCTTGTGCGTCGTTTCGTTCAAGTTGCCACCAGAAGCAAGCTCTTGCACGAGCCGCGAAACATCCTACGTGAATAGCAGCTCGGCTACTGATACCAATTGCCGTCAGACGGAAAAGGCAAAATGTGGGAAGCGCGAAACGCAAAGGGCGACCGAACTCTTGGAATAGAACAAGGGCGCCAAATCGACGGTCGCAAGGGATACAGGGTTTCACCCCAGAAAGACCACAAAGCCGCCTGGATCGTGCAGGACGTTGATCAAAAACTATTTCGGTGCTTAGTCGAAGAAAGGGGGCCCCGATGCGACAAGGGGAAGAGCGACAAGTTATCATCCCTCCTAACATGGAAACGAGCGAGTCGATGTCGAGCGAAACGCGCGGGCCACGATGTGTGGAAAACCCAGTCGTCAATTAGAACGCCGAATGGTCTTCTCTCGCCTATTCGCCATAATGATCCGAGGCTCGCCGACGAGGTAGCCGGAAACCTCTATACCTCCTCCATCAAATTATGCACGGCTTTGGCCTCAGGTGGACGTGCGAATATCTCGCTGAACGGATCTCAAGACCGACCTACAGAATTAGCCCCCTAGTGTTACAAAGCAACGCATGCCTTACGTAGAAAACCTGAACATTTAGTGCCATCCCGTTGCTTGGGTATGAGTACCGTTTGCTACCCAAGCAAACCCGAACTCCTCCACGTCAAAGTTTGTTTGCCCGCAGTCAATATCTCAGAGATTCCGCCTTGGTTCCTTAATCAATAGTGTCGACGGCGCCCTCGGCTCGCATCCCTAGATCTGTCATCATAGCTGTCATGGCTGCTTCGGCTAGGACTCCTATATCGGTGGCCGCGGCTCCCTCTTCCCCGCCGCCCAGGAGGAGTTCTAGATCTTGAGGGCGAGTAAGAGCGGGAGCGGCTTCGGTAGCGGCTACCGCCTCCTCTTGAGCGCGGTGCACGTGGGGGAGATCGAGATCGAGATCGAGCGCGGGACCGGGACCGGGACCGAGACCGAGAGAAGGAGCGGGAGGGGGAGAGCGAGCGGGAGAGCGATCGGGGCCGATAGGTGTCAGAGCGGGGACCGTATCGACGGGGCGGTCCAACGGGCCAGCCGCCTCTTCCGCGTGGGCCGCCCATTCTTCCAGGTCCTCGGGGGTGGTGATGTGGAACTCGTGGGTCAATGCCAGCGCCGCGTCGAGCCATAGGTGGCGGAGGGGACATCTTGCGACGAGGCAAGACGATAGACACGTTGATCATGGCGCCGTCGATCTGGCCCTCATGCATATGGGCGATGGCCTCCTCGGCATCGGCTTCGTGATCGTAGAGAAGATAGGCTGTACCCCTGTTGACGCCGACTTTTTGTGGCAGGGACCGTAAATCATCAGCACCGGCAAGGTATGGAGTGGTGAGGGGAAGCCAAGCGAAACACTGCGACGGGTAGAAACGAAGGTGGTCGAGCTGCTCCAGCTACTCACATCGATTAATGGGAAGGTCTAGGTCCTTGATTGGGCCAAACTGGCCGAATATCTCGTAGAGATGATCTTCGTTTACGTTCTTGGTCAACCTCTCCACAACAATCTGTCAAGACCCATCGGTCAGCCCATACTTCCGAATAATGCAGCTGTTTTCAAAGGTCAAAGCTGGATGTGTTGGTGCGGCCCACCCGCCCCCGTGGTGACTGACCTTTGTGCCCCGCGAAGGACGAGGCGTCGGGCTGCGACCTCTGCTGTCGGAACGTCGGCTAGGACTACGGGAATAGCTTCGACGGCCGCCATTGCGACGCGGCGTAGGTGTCGGGGAGCGCGACGGTGTGATTGAATGACGGGAATGGCGGGAATCGAGGGAATCGCGGCGACGATGGTCGCGATCGGAGTAGTCGGATCGCGGCGTGAGGGATCGCGTGCGCGGGCGATGCCGCTCTCGCGATACCGAGCGAGACGACATGCTATGCTATATCTCGGGAGAGATGATAACTCGAGAATTTGGAAACCGGGGCTAGGGGAGACACCGATAGTGGTCGCGTTAATAAAAATGTCCCCCACCTTCTTAATAATATCGTCTATATGCATAGCGGGTTCGATAAGCGGTCGCCTAATATCGAGGCCGGGATCCAAGCCGGGCATCTTAAGCACCGAGTTATCGCCTTATAGGGGCGCGACGAACTCGAACAGGATGCAGATGGTCTGTTTACTGGGATCAACGAGCTTGCCGTCACTATTGTAATAGTGCGAGGTCTCTACGAGAGGAACCAGTCTGTATAGGCCACGGGGGTTTGCATGGCCTCGAAAAAGGAATCACTTTCAGATCTAACGCCACAATCAACTTCCAAGTGTCTCACTGGAGCCTGATTTGTTCGTCATCTTGAGTCCCCACGTATTTTTCACGGGGTGATTCGCAGTATTAGTTTTGCTCTGAAAGACAGGTAGATATCTTGGAAAGACCCCTTTACTTATGGCGAGTCACTGTACCTCTTGTCGCCCACCGACGACTAATTACATCAGGTCTAAGTACACGTGACGTGGGCAATTCCAGAAAGCTCGACGCGATCAAAGATGCTGCGGAACCGATGCGATATCACGTGACATGCCCAGACCTTGTAGGTACATAGGTACGTGTACCAGACTAGAGCTGGTCAGTGCTTGTTGCTGGGGAGCCCAGTGCCAAAAAAGGTTCATCGGGAGTATCTGGACGATATTCCATTTTCGAGCGACTCAACCTTGAACTTTTGTTAATGGAAAACAATAATAATCCCCTCCCATTCTGACACGACCACGATCCGATATATCAAGGAGACACACGACGCGACAGTCTTTGACAGCACCCAAGACCTTACTACACCGCTCTATTCCCTTCGCCCGCAAACCTGCAGCGTCCCGGTCCAAGCTGATTCGCTTTCCGTCGCCTTGGGCTTCCACCACCCACCATGGCACCACTCATTCTGCACAATGTGCCAGATGACGAGCTCTACGTAGGCGACGACGGCGTTAGGAGACCATATGCAATGGTCTTTCCACAGTACGAGGCCCTGCCCTGTTACCCTTTACCTTGCGCTTCCTTCTTCCTCGCCCTTTGTCGTTGATGCATGGCTAATCCTAATATTGTCCTCAGTCAAGAAGGCCATTCCGGCAGCATTCGCGCCCGGCGAGGGGTGGCAGAGACGGGATCGTTCGGGAAATCCACGCGGCGCTCTCGCTCGCGGACCGGAACGCCAGCACGTCGTGAGAACCCGACGCTGGCCGCCGCGGACAAGATCTTCAGCGACTGGATCGCCAACAAGGCCACGTCCCAATCTGCCAACAACAACTCATCCTCTTCGCCGCAACGTAAGGCGAGCGGCCACAACCTCCTCAGCCAGCAGCAACAGCAGGATGAAGCCACGCCGTCGACCAGTGCCCAGCGGCTCATCAAGTCGGAGCCCACAGAAGTCATCCTCCGTGGCTACCGGGCGTCGGCGCAACAGTATGCCGCCATCAACCACTACGAGAACCTCGCCGGCCAGATTTGCGAGGACTACCCGCGCGAGCCGCCGCCCGACCAGCGCCGCTACAAGGGCGACCTGCGTGACCCCGCCTACACGCGCCGTCGCGCCCTGACGCCGGAGGAGAAGGTCAAGGTCAACCGTGCCGACGGTGGGGAGCACTGGGTCAAGGTCACCTTTGAGAGCGCCGAGGCAGCCGAGAGGGCCATGTACGCGAGTCCTCAGTCTATCCTTGGCTGTCTCGTCTACGCTGAGCCCTACCGCGGCTACCCACCTGCCCAAGATGTGCCCGTCTTGGACACGGACGCCCTGGGTTCCTACACCGGCGTCGACGATAACCACCGGTCGCAGACTCTCTCCAACAACAACAATAATAATAATACTAACAACAACAATTTCAATAACGGCATCGGTTTCGGTACCTCACGCCGCCGTCGCGGTGTTCCCCGCCCGGCGAGTAGTACCCGACATGCTCTCGGCGACGATTCCCCTCCCGACTCGCACGCTTCTTCACAGACCCTCGACACCGGCACCCTTTCCCATTCCAACACCGTCGTCTCCTCCGCCACCATCACAGACGGCGTGCCCGGCGCCGTGCCCGCCGACTCGAACGGCCAGGGCCAGCCTCCGCGGGAAAGTGATCCCGCCTTCTGCAGCAAGATCCCCACGGCGCGTCGCGCGACGCTCCGGTCGGCTGACGAGGCGCACCTGCCGTCGCAGAGTTTCACGGCGAGGCTCCTCGCGGCGGTGCCCATACTTATGTGGTTTGTGGGCGGCTTCGGTGCCATGATTGGCAACGAGGTACCGCGCAAGGAGAATGGCGAATTCGACTACGATAAGGCGAGTCCATACTGGAAGTTCATATGGTGGTTGGATGTAACGTTTCGTCTGTTCAAGGGGGAGATTGTGAATGCCGCCGATACCGATGACTGAGAGCGGAAGAAGAAGGGGGGTTGGGTCTGGGTCTTTTGCTTAGCGCACGCATCTTGGGCGTCCGAAAAGACGAGGTCGATTGAAGCATCTCTATTGAACATGGCAACCTCCATTCGGGTTATTGAACTGTATTTATGCCTGTAGTAACAGCGGCTGGATGAGCTCAGCATTGCATGGGACGTGGTCTGGAACGAGAGGGCGGTTATTCAGTCATCGACACACTTTCCGTCCATCAGGACAACGGGGAAACACTAGAGAAAGGATCAAATCAATCTGTATATCAACGCCTAATCGACTCATCCCTTCACTTCGAGAGAAGTCTCTAGCCCATCCGTACCATACCCATGCCATGAATGCCTCTAAATAGAGCAAGGGGTATAAAGCACCTAATAAACAGCGCATAAACAAGAAGCATAGATAGACACGCTACCTATGCCATGTCCCACCACGCCTTACATGAATTATAAATATCAAAATATATTATGAAGCTGAAGGGTCTTCAGCCACATCCCGTTCCCTCGACCGGCCCCTCTCCTCATCGTTCCCTTGCGTAGCTTCTTGGAGAGCTTCGTCACTCTCGTCCCCTCTTGTCACGTCCTCCTTGGCAGGCTCACCCTCCTCTTTCGTATCGCCGTCTCTCAAGAGACCGCTACTTTCGTTCGTCCATGGCTGGTGTTCCAAGTCATCTTCCTCCCGCTCGTCCTCTTCTACTTCGTTCTTCGACTCCGCGGCATCCCCTCCTCCTTGCACCACGCTGTTTTCCTCTTCTCCCCCTGCCATTCCCCCCTCCTCCTCTCCCCCTTCCCTTTCCCCCTCCTCTTCGTCATCTGCCTTGATCTCCTGGTCTGCCGCATCCGGGGTCACTGTAAGCTCGCCAAGGGTATCGTTAAACGGCACATCCGTCGGGTTTCGCCGGATAGGTTGCGGACTAAACGGCCTCGCCCCCTTGGGTCTTTTGCTCCGTCCAGAGTTGGACGAAACGCTCCTCGTCTCTGCATCGTCATCGACACCATCTCCCGCCGGCGGCGACGGTACCGACGCCACCGCGGCGCCCATGAGGCTCTGGTACCGCTCCGCGTCGTCCACCAACAAGCTGTCGCTCCTCGTATGGCCGAGCGCATCCGATCCCGCGTCGGCCAGGATGCTCCGGGGCGGCAGAATGCTGAACAGCTTGGACGATGACCCGTTGGAGACCATGCCACCACCGGCGGCGGCAGCATAGTCGTCGGGCAACTCGGTGGTGGCGAAGAGATCCTGCCCTCGCTCGAGCAGGTCGTCCAGGCCACCGCCGGTCCAACCTTTCCGGGCCAGCGACTCGAAGATGTCGACCTCGGCGCGGACGAGGCTGCAGGTGGCGTCGACAATCTTGGAGCTGGTCTCCTGGGAGTCGCGCAGGAGGGTGCGTGCGTGGTCGGCGTGGAGGGCGGTCAGGCCGTCGAGCTTGGTGGTGAGGTCGACGAGGTGGGCGCGGAAGCGGCCGACGTCGCGGCGGCGCTGGCGGTGGAGCTTGAGACCTTCCTTCTCGAGGCGGCGGATCTCGCGGCTCTTTTCGCGGACGTTCTTGACGTAGCTCTCCTCCTCGTCGTCCATGGCGCGGCGCCACTTGTCGAGCTCGTCGAGCAGGGGCACTTCGAAGCTGCGGTAGACCGTCTCGGAGAGGATGTGGTGGTGGTTGGCCACGAGGTGGTGGACGCCCGAGGCCGAGAGGAGGGGGTCGGCAGAGCATGGGGAGGCGGCGGTGTGGAAGGAACCGACGAGGGAGGCGGCGTTGGGGGACGGGCCGATGGGTTCGGCGCGGGCTTCCTTGAGGCGGGCGCAGGCCTCGAGGGCGGAGCCAAAGGCGGAGGAGGCGGCGGAAAGGGAGGCGAGGGCGAGGCGGTAGGACTTTGCGGTGGCTAGCAGGTCGGCGTAGGCGGTCTGCGAGGCGTCTAGGTCGGTCTTGGAAAGGATGGCATGGGCAGGCCTGGGGGGTGGTGGTAGAGGGAGGTTATAGGTTGATAGGCGGTTCGCGGTAGACGCGAAGGAGTAGGTTGGCGAGCCTGGTACGGGAGGGAGTTGTGACGGGCTTGGGGACGTCTCGCGGGGTGGCACGGGGTCGGCCATGATGGACGACGTGCAATGAGATGTTGAAATGGCTTTGGTTAATGGACTGTGGTTATGTTGATGTTTTGTCTCTTTTTGCGGTGTTATTTTTCTTGTTGTCGCCGTGACGCGATCCGGTCGGCTAGAGTTGGCAAATCTCGACTGCGTGTAGGTTTATGTAGAGCTTGTCGGACGAGGTTCGAGCGGCATGGCTGCCCAGGAAGAAAGTATCGAGGATAGTAAGAGTTTTCGTTTGGTGTTGCAAAGATGATTCTCGTGATGCGTGTTCAGCATTATCCTTTGAAACGGAGAGCCACGGCACCGTCTCATGCGCTCATACGAAGTAGGTACGTACCGAGTACGAGTCCGATGATGCGAGCGGACAGAAAAGTCATCGGACCATGCAAGTGGCGCCAAGTGCGAGGGGTGCAGAATGTACATATACATACGTTGTACGTTGTACATTCATCCTTGTAACTGCGCTCGGGGGTGAACGCAGTTACCATGTCATACCGAGGTATCTGAAATCTACTAAGTACGGCGTAGACCTATTGAATTGTGAGGTTCTGGAGATGAAGACGATGCGATGGATTCTTCATGGTATGATTTATGGATAGAGTAAAGGGAAACAATCACAAGGCTACGGCGTCCAATTTCCCTTATACTGGCAGAAGAGGAAGATGTCCACGATGCTATGTACCACACTGATGGTACGTACAACGTACTGCGTATGTACACTCCTTGAAATTCCTCTTATGTAATCTCGGCCCCGGTGAATTCGGTGAAGCCGGCGATGCCAATAGAGAAATTCCCCGCCTCTATCCGACTTTGTCAACCCTGTCAACCCAGACCATAGACATCCAGACGCATCTCAATAGAGCCATCAAACGAGGTATTTCTTCCCCCATCTAATTCTCCTACTCCCTCTTTTCTTTTCTCGTCGAAAAGGAAGAAAAGGATTGGAAAAATCAATTCAAATTCTTGCTATCCTCTTCGTTCTACCCATGCACTCACTCACTTACGTGACACATGAATCGCCGTCTAAAGCTAGGCATCTCCCTGTGTCTCTTCACCATCCTCTCCCTGGGGTGCTCTCTATTTTCCAGTCAGAACATATTTCCGCTTCTGAGTCCTCATCAGGCTGGCTTCGATACCGCATTGGACAACCTGCATCCCGGTGCTAAAGCCGACCTCGACCTCGACCTCGATCTCGACATTACCTCCGACCCATCCACCATGGCCTCCATCTACCGCAAATCCAATCCCCTCGTCTTCCCCGCCGCTGGACGGCACACGGCTACCGTCATCTTTGCCCACGGTCTCGGTGATACCGGCCATGGCTGGGCCAGCGCCGTCGAGAACTGGAGACGTCGTCAACGCCTCGACGAGGTCAAGTTCATCCTTCCTCATGCCCCTCCTATTCCCATTACAGCGGTATGTCTCCTTGGTTCTCACACACGGTGAAAAAGAGGACAAGGGAATATTCCCGGGCCTCCAACAATGCACGCATATCGGACTAACTCGTTGGTAGAACTGGGGCGCCGTCATGCCGGGCTGGTTTGACATTGTAAGCAGACCTTCTCCCCTCTACATAACCATCATCTTCTTCATCTCGTCCGTCTCTCCCTAAGAGTATCGCTCTATCGCCCTCCTCTTGGACCTCATCCAAATCAACAAACCTAGAGCGGGCCGGGCCATTCATCGTTTACCCCCGTCGTCATTCCTCCTACCCCCCCCCCCCCCCCCCTTTCAAAGACCCGTCTCATCCTCCCCACCGTCTCTCCCTTTAGATCACGAGGAACAAACCTGGTAACCACGCGCCGTTGAAACCCCCGCAGAAAGCCCTAGACGGCACCGTCGAAGCCATCCGCGCAAACGAAGAC
The DNA here is from genome assembly GCF_042370955.1 of Sodiomyces alcalophilus JCM 7366. Classification (NCBI taxonomy): domain Eukaryota; kingdom Fungi; phylum Ascomycota; class Sordariomycetes; order Glomerellales; family Plectosphaerellaceae; genus Sodiomyces; species Sodiomyces alcalophilus. Next base: position 373,274 of record NW_027263537.1, on the reverse strand, counting down.
GAGCCCGGCGTGCGCCAGTCCACCCAGTACTTCCACGAACTCATCCAGGCCGAAATCGACGCCGGCATCCCCTCCGACCGCATCATCCTCGGCGGCTTCAGCCAGGGCGGCGCCATGTCCCTCTTCGCCGGCCTGACCTCCCCGCACCGCCTCGCCGGCGTCCTCGGCCTCAGCTGCTGGCTCGTCCTCAGCGGCCGCTTCGCCGAAGAGATCAAGCAGCCCGGCAAGGACGCCAACGCCCGCACCCCCGTCCTCATGGCCCACGGCACCGCCGACCCCGTCGTGCCCATGCAGCTCGGCCGCATGAGCGCCGACATGCTCAAGGGGCTGGGCTACGATGTCGACCTGAAGCTTTACCCGTGAGTTTCCCCTTATCCAATGCGCTTGTCTACGATGGCAGATGGGATGGTGAGGACAGTTTGCCGAGGGAGAACAGGGAATCAAAACGAATCGGCTATTACAGACGAGAAACCCTTTGCTGACACGAATATTGCACCAGTGGCCTCCCTCACTCCGCTGCCTTGGAAGAGCTTGATGACATCGAGGCCTGGCTCACCAGGAGGCTTCCTGCCCAGGGTTCCCAGTGAACTGACCTGCCTGGGTATTGGGTGAGCTTGATTTCCATGAGCAATGTCGACATGGGGTGTTAGACCGACCGCATTAGATTCTCGCTGTCATATCTAAACAATATCAATTCATGACTCTCAGAGGGGCCATATCAGAAACCACAAAAACTACTGCTGACTCCTGTTCTGTCTCCCTCCTGATGCCGTCGCATAGAGGTTCGAATTTCGAATTCCGATCAATCTACATCCCGTGGTTCTATTCTCACTCTCACCTCGACCGAGAGCCTTCGCTGACCACGTCTCGTTCTTTGTCATATAATACTGGTATTCGTCTGCCTTGTTCAGCTCTCAACTAACCCATATTACTACCCATCCTGTTCCATCGTATCATAACCAACTTCAGGTTGCACCCATGCTGCCCACGCACTCCATGAACCATAGCTCTCCAAACCACCACCCGGAATCCAACGCGTCCCGCCTCCAATGCCAATCAGACAAATGCTTCCACCTCGTCGCAGCCCTCAATGTGCTTCCGACGCTTGCTCAAGAACAAATCCGCCATCCGCTGGCCACCCGAGTTCTTCACCTTGCCATCGCTCGACCCCAGACCCTTCGGCGTGTTCGGCTCGTGCGACTCTTCCCCAGCCGACCACCGGGAAAGGCGGGGCCATGCTGCCGCCTGCTCGTCGCGCGGAATCGGAGACCCCTGCCCTGTCGTGTAGACCCATTTACTGACAGGGCTTGTTCTAGCAGAGGTCGCCGCGTCCCTGGCCCTATCTCGTCGGATGAGCTTGATGGGCGATGCGCTCCTGGTTGACGCATACGGCGCTCTGTTCTCCTCCGAGGTGTACATCAAATCCGACATTGTATCCACACCACCGCCACGACTCGGCTGCGTGCCTCCGGTTGCCAGTGAAAGCCCAGCCACAGAGGCCCCATGTCGTGACGAGTTTCTGGCCGGTATGCCCATGCTTCCCATGCCCATGTCCGTGATCCGTGGTGAAGCCCCAGCTATCCAGGATGACAGTCTAGACTCCGGAGGGACTCTAGCTTCCATCTGCTGCCCCGACGACTTGGGCGAGCTGAATGATGGCTCGAGTGACATGGGTTCCTCCTCTATATGCGCATGCTCTCGCACGTGGCCCACGAACTTGGGTGTGCTGGGCATGCCATAGTGAATCTCTGTTGTTTTATTGTCCCACGTCTTCGACATCTGAGCGGCAAGGCGGGATTTCTAATTTACCGAGCTCGCCCCTGATGCCATTCTGTCCAAAGCAGCCTGGTCGTGGCCAGGCTCAGGAAGCACACCATTCAATGGCCCATCTGAAAAGGCAAGAGGGCTTGTAATGGTCGCCGGGCTATACGCGGTCGGGTTCCTCACGGCGCTGCCCTCCACCTCGCCGGCATGAACCGAGTGCGGCTTATCCTGGGAGTACACGCTTTCCGAGTACACCGACATGGGCTGCGCGTCACCTTCCGTGATGACGGCCAGACGCTGGCAAGTCTTGTCGCTGTCGACGCTTTCCACGCCCGAGGTGGCCCAGCTCGTCACGCGGGATTTCTCTTCGGCGACCTGTTCGTCGCTGCTAGCACTCACGATGCTCGCCCGGCAAGATTGGACAGTCTGGATGCAGTGGGCCGTATGTATGGAAGGCACGCGGGCGAGCACTTGGCCAAAGGTGATTATTTCTGGCTCAGGCACCGGGATATTCATATAGTCGTCTTCGGTCTCATCGTCCGTGCCAAACTCGTTGCCTGGTGGCGGGGGCCGCTCGTCGCTTTGAGACTCCTCCGCCACGGCGCGGACCTCCTCGCCGCTCTTGCCCCGGCGGAACAGGGTTTTCAGCTTCAACTTAAGTCTGCTGGAAACCTTTCGGGCTTTCTTCCGGAGGCCGTCTTCCTTGGGTACAGCCAATGCGTTGGAGGGAGAACGGTCCAGTGAGATGCCGGCGCTAGCGTTGCTGGGATTTCGAAGAGATTTGGGAAACCCCGTCGACGTCTCCCTCCCTTTTCTCAGGGACTGCGAAAGCATGGAGGGCCGGACACCGAGCCTCTCCTGCTCTTGGACTTGCTCGCGGAGCCTCTCCTTGGCCAAGTGTATAGCCAGATCATTGCTCGCCTGCCGACTGCCGCCATGTGAGGGGCCGCCTTGATTCTGACGTGTTTTGAGAAAGCTCATGGATCTGGGCGCCCTGAGGGCCTGATGAGCTTCCGACGTGGCGACAGGGGACATATTTTCATTATAGCGATGGTACAGGTGCTGGAGAGGGGACAGGCCGTCGCCGGTAAAGTAGTAGTGGCCCGCAGTCGATTGGTACCGGCTGGTAGAGCTTCTGGGTTCGTGGACGGCCATGTCTTGGAGATATTTTTCAGTGTAGCTGGAGGTGGTCGGACGATGAGGTACATAGGACTCTCTGCTCGAGATCCGGGTCGAGGCTCCGTTCTCGGCACTTCTCAGTACATCGAACCGATGAACGCTACCAGTTTCAAAGGAGAAGCGCTCGGCAGTTCGACCACTGGCCGACCGTCTGGGACCGGGGCTGTTGTTGACGAAGCGAATGCTCTGCCGGCGATGTAACTCGGAATCGGGGGGGTGGTGGACGATGGGGTGGCGGACGACGGTGTCCTTGTCAGAGACGCTGTAATCATCCCTCGCCGTCGGATCCATGGCAGTGCCGTGACGTTCTGAGACGGGATGGTAGCATCGATTCGCAGCGATCATAGCGTTCCGTCGAGTGATACCAAGGCCAATACCCTCGAACTGCGAAGCCTCGGAACGAGAAGAGGCGGTCGACCTCTTCCGTCCAAGTCCAGACCTGCGCATGGAGCGATTGCGCCGTAGCATAGGGGATCAGGACAGAAGCCTGGATGGCCAGTAGCTGAAGACTGAGGATGTTATGACGGCAGGAGAAAGATGACAGGAAGGGGGAATGACCGCCCTAGGCGAAGATGGGATTACCCTGGAATATGTCGAGACTCCTGTTGGAAGGCGGTTCGACAACTAACCAAAATTCAGATAGCAGATGGATGGATAGTGCGTTAACTGTCTTGCCCAAAAAGAAGCAGACAATACAGGGTTGAAGAATGGCAGGAGAAGAGAAGCTGGAGCGTATAAAAACAACGGGGAGAAGAGCAGTTTGAGGACGCAGCGTAAATTGTCGGTTTAAGTTGAGTGGCGCGCAATATAGGAGGCTATTTGGATCCAATAAGTCGGAGAGCCGTCAAAGAGGACTGCTTTCCCGCGTGCCGGATACTGTCAGAGAAGAGCCCTGGACTCACTGATGTGTCAGGGGGCCTTTCCTTCCAGCCTGTACTCCATATCACTGGTATCGTAGGCTCACAAGTTGCTCTGTTTGGGGTTGTCAGGGGTGACCATCGACAACGCAGGAAGGAAATCCCAGACTGCTGTGCAGCCATCATAGTCAGCTCGGTACAAGGTGCGCCTCCTACCACCAGACGACACTTTCTCTGTTGTCTTGGAGGCATCCGTAGGACTGTTGCTTGGAGCGAGGCGCAATTAAGGTTCCCCAAGAGTCTTCCGGGGCTCCGCCTCCTCCCGTGATACGTACGGATTTACGAGTGTCTCGATAACCCAGCCCACCGAGGCGCGACTCTTCAGAACTCTTTTGTGGGCAGTCAGTCTCCTTGGACAAGCAGAGAAGCAAGCCCATTCAGCCCGATATAAGCCACCCCAACCGAGGCTTTGGAGAAAGGGGAAAGGGTTTTTTTTTTTAAAAAAAAAAAAAAAAAGGAAAAGGGGGTTCACCTAATGGTTGTCACAAAGGCCAGGGGCGTCAACAATGTGTGAGTCTTGAGTAGTCAATTCCGAGGACCCTATGGTGATGACATCAAAGTCGACGACCTATACAAAAGCGAAAGAGAAAACTAGAGGACAAAACGAGTACCAAAAGAGAAAAACAAAAACACCCATCCGGTCCATCCATGAATCCCAATAATGATAACCGCCAAAATTGTCCCGTGTAAACCAGAGTTAGGAAAAATGGGCGACGACAATTGGCGTAACCCTTGCCTTGAATTGTACGCAGACTATCTAGGCAACATGTCAGGAGAAGAAACGCCTTACATAGCCATCTCCTTGAGCAGGTCCTTGAGATCGCCCTCAATATCCTGAAGCTTGGTCGAGAACTTCTTCACCTTCTCAGCGAGGAAATCAAAGTCCTTCTCGACCACTTGCCCGGCGCCCTTGAGGATGGTCATGAAACCGTCCTCCTCGCCCTCATCCTCCTGCTGGGCCCCAATCTTGTAGCTGCCGGCCTCGACAATGGACGAGTAGTTGCTGCAGCCGCCGCCGTTCCAGGCGAGCAGGTTGGGCGTCTCCGCGGGCATGTTGCGGATGGCATCAACCGTGGCAACCGACAGGAGGTCGGCCTTGAGCTTGGCAGGCGTGATGGGAGCCACGGCGTACTCAGAGTCGGCAGCAGGCTGGAGAGAGAGGTAGTAGGCGAGCAGACCGGCGACATGGGGGGAGGCCATCGAAGTGCCCGAGATCGTGTTGGTGGCGTACTTGGAGCCGATCCAGGTGGACAGGATGTTGCTACCGGGGGCGAAGATATCCGTGCACTTGCCGTAGTTGGAGAAATAAGACCGGACATCACCGAGCTCGGTGGCGCCGACGGTGACGGCCAATTCAGCAGAAGCAGGCGAGTAGTTGCAGGCATCGGCGTTGTCGTTACCCGCAGCCACGGCGAAGTGGATGCCGGCCTCAACCGCCGCATTCACGACCCGGTCGAGCGCTTCCGTCTTTCCGCCACCGAGCGACATGTTGGCAACAGAGCCCTTGAAGCCCTTGCGCTTGCCGTCCTTGGCTGCCTGGACCTGCTCGAGATGGGACTGAGCGGCCCACTCGACGCCCTTGACGACATCCGACATGGTGCCAGAGCCGTTCGAGCGGAGGACCTTGACCGCATAGATGTTCGCCTTCTTGGCAACGCCATACTTCTTGCCAGCGACCGTACCAGAGCAGTGCGTTCCATGGCCGTTGCCATCGACGTCGTCGTCGCCCTCGGGGATGGTCTTGCCCCACTTGGCTCGGCCCTCAAAATCGACGTGATCAACGTTGGTACCCGTGTCAATGACATAGGCATCGACACCCTCGCCCGCGTTATGGGCAAAGAGGTATTTGTTGTAGGTGCTGAAGCTGAGACGCTCGCGGTGCGAGACACGTGCGAGACCCCAGGGGGCAGACTTCTCTGTCTCCTCCGGCTTGCATTCCTCGTCGTTTACAATCTCCATGGTGTGAACGATGGAGTCTTTCTCGATAAACTCAACCTGTCGGGGTGGTTTGTGGTCAGCAAATGGAATCGCTTGGTCAAGTCGGGGTTAGGTGGTCTCTTACATCTGGATGCCTCCGAACCTCCTCGATGGTAGATTCATCGAAGTGGCCCGAGTAGCCGAGAAAACCATTAAGCTTGTAGGTGTGCTTCAAGCCGTTGAGGTCCGTATCAGAGACGGGCTCACCGCGCTTGCGCAGCTCGAGCCGCTCGTCATTGCTCTTGGTGTGGATAAGCTGGACCCAGCTCTGGTGGTCTACGGCACTCGACTCGGTGACGTGGTCCTTGAACTTGATGATGTATGAGTTGGGAACGGCCTCAGCATTCGCGGACGCGAGGATGGGTGCCGCATCGCGATGCACGGTGTCGATGGAGAACGAGGGGGCGGCGCTGGCGACAGCGGCCACAACGAGGGCGCTGGAGATGACTCTCATGCTGGGCAAACCCGAACCAGGAGAAAACGAGCTGGTCTACCTGAGACGCAGAAAACTCGCTACAAAAACAAAAACAGAAGAAAAAAGAGGTTCCGACGAACGATAAGAGGTGATGGAAACGATGGAGCGGATGTTGTTGATGGGAAAGTGAGGATGGAGGATGAGGAGGGTGGAAAGAGGAAGGAAGAAGAAGCGGAATGAGGAGGGATGATAAACGGTACGGGTACAGGCGGAGGCGGCAGAGGAGGCAGCGTGTTCCTGGTGTTACGCTGTGGGGAAAGGGCCAAGTATGTGACGCATCCAGGCACATGGGTGGCCGAACCTTAAGAGAGAAGTCCGTGTTATCGTAAGAAGAAACACTGTATGATTACGGTAGACCTATCATAGGAAATGACACAGTCAACTTAAGATAACACTGTGCTCCCGGGCCCACGCCACCCCGGACTCTAAGATAACAACATCGGCCGCAGCTAGTGGCGACTGCCTGGCTAGCCGAGGTAGGCTTAGTGCTCGGGGTGAGCGGGGCGCAGCCAATAGGCTGACTCGACAGCTCCTGTCTCTTACAGACAAACTGGTCACGTTCCAACTTCCCCGATGTCTAGGCATGAGATGAGGCGATCGGAACGACGAGGTTGGTGCCTAGTCATGGCGAAACAGTGTCGTCGCTTGCGTTCCTCAAACCATTTGCCAACAGCCCGGGAGCTTCTCTTCACTGTTTTCCTACTACATACCGACCTACATACACTGTAAGCAGCTGGGATCCATAATAAGCGGAGGTGCACTTTTCGGGGATAGCATAAGACATCTATACGTATAGATAACAATTATGAAGACGCGTCAGGTGACCTCCGGCCTGTGACGACATCGACCTCCCGCGATACTTACTGCTTAGGGGAAGTACTTCGTAACAAGGAAAAGAACTCCGTAACTATTACTGTCTGCACGGCTTTCAAATAGCATGGTTTTGATCCTCCGAGTTCGGCATTCTGTCGTGAATCAAGTTCCTAACCTAACAGCAAGGCCAACAAACCTGTAAATTAATTTACAGTAGTGCAACTGGGTTCAGAACTTGCCCCAAGCTTTCTTCCGTTATCATGGGTTAGGAGAATCCATAAAAAACGAGTTCTTTCTGGCCCATTCCTCTTGCTGTAATGCTTCCCGCCTTGAGAGAGCTGACATCTTGTCAGAGCTGTCCCGACCGGTGAATCCCCACTAATTGCGGGACTCCGCTGCTATCGCAAGGTCGCTTCCAGGGTAAAGCTCCCGTGACACCTTCCGCGGCCGTGCCCCTCGAGAAGGTCACGAGCCAACCCACCAATATACGTATGGTGAGGCAGGGGACTTCGGGGAGCTTTATGCCCATGAGACGCGACTTTAGAAGAGATGACGATGCTTGACGTTCTGAACGAACTGACTTCATCTCTACGAAGATAGGTCTGACCGGCCGTCTGGACGATGCCGTAAAGCGTCCTATCGTTGCATGATCTAGATGCAAGGTGACAGTGATCCGGTGCAATGATCTACTGCAGTGGCCTTGTACCAACGTCCGTCCACTCCATAACATTCCACTTAAAGTAACAGATGTAGTCTACGTATAAGGTGTTCTTGGTCCAAGTAATCAGATAATCAGAAGAACAGGTGGAAGTCGACGACATAACAAATCCGATGCTGCGAAATGTAAATCCGGATACTGCTCCCAGACAACGACGCCAGAGATATCAACGTGGCCTCTAATCAATCACTGACCGTCGATTGCGTGAATGGTAGGGAGGAACATACTCAGTAGGCATAGGCGTATTACCCAACCCCATCGGTAACTATTGAGTTACACCCGACGAAGCTGATTTCTTTGCTATGACACGGAGCCGAGTCAGGAAGGTGAGAAGAATCCGGGGTAGGTGTCCCCGGTAATCAGTACGTGCTTACATAAGTATATCAAGACGATGCACCGCCACAAATCCAACCCACCTTGACGGACTAACTTACCGCGTACAGGCACAGGAGAAGAGGATAAGCCACTTGCCTCGAGGCTGACAGCTCCCCCCCCGTCATCAAGACGCTCAACTTCTGACCGCGTCGTACGAAGAGTCACTAGGTGTCAACGCGGCCTCCCTGGCTGTACTCGGACGGTTTGATTCTTTTGCCAGTTTTCTATTTGACTCTAGGGCTGTCCCGAGGGTCCACAAACGTCCAGCCGCCTCACGCAAATCCCCAGATTCCGCCGCGATCAAGCACGTCTGCTTTCCGCCTTTCGATGCCGATGCTACAGTGCTCTGACCGCTGCCTAGACCCTCGAAGGGTGCTGGGGACGACTACAAAGCGCGTGGAATGAGGCTGGTTGTACAATAGAAACAAAGATGGCCACCCTTCCACGACGATGGCGTTCCTCGACCTCGACCTCGACCTCGACCTCGACACCGTCCATGTCCAAATCCGCCGAGATCTTGCGAGCTCTCCTCGACAAGCTCGCCACCAATGCCGACTACAAAGCAGCCAATGGCTACCCCAGTATCCCGAAATTGATCGGGGTGCTGCACCAAGTCCGTCAACATGTCGCAGTTCTCGAACCACCCAACGTCCACCAAGACGACTTCCGGTATCTACGTGCATTCTACAAAGTCCTCGACGTCCTGCGGTCCTTTTCGGGCTTCTACGATCCCCAGACGCGTACCCAATCGGAAAAAGAGCAGATATTCGACCTATTAGAAGCTGTCCTGGATCTCCTCGCCGCTGCATTTCAAGACCACCCGGGGAATAAGCGCTACTTTCGAAATCGCGTCGAAAGTGGGGGTTGGGAGGCTCTCGAACAAATCATCGCCAGCATTGGTCTTGCAGGGAGCGATTCCGACACTTGGACCAGATCCCAAATCTTTGGAAAGCTCTTGGCTTTCTCTCTCGGCGACAAGCGCGTTGGTGAACTCTTCCGGACTGTCTTCGAGACCACGTCAATCAAAAAGAATGGCTCGGCTCTGCCGAGCACCGAGGAGGGACACGGAACCAACAGCAGTCATAATGTCCCTGAGAACGGGAAAAAGGATATGGATATGGATTCCCGGTCTATACCAGATGTTGCGGCGCAGGTCCGTAAAGTCATCCACAACAACAGCGTATTTCACATCCCTGAGATCTTGCGGACTGTTGTCGGTTTCTGGGAGACCATACCAAGGGCCCAGGACCTTCCGGTCGAACCTGTCTCCATGGTGGTTCTAGATGTCGTGTCCAGCGCAGTCTCCGTGTCCGTGTTCAACTTGGCCGCCCTTCATTCCACAGGAGTCCTTTCGCGCTTCTTGCGGGTTTGTTTCGACCCGGCTCGACGGCTCGATCCTGATGAGAAGCAAAAGGTCCTGGTGCTTTGCAAGAAGCTGATGTACTTGGGCGCCAATCAGCCAGCCGACACCCAGTTCCTGTTGGCGAATCAGTCCCAGGAGGCTTCTGAATTCTCCCGCGAGATGGCATCCGCCTACAGTGGCCCTCCTTTCTTCCAGCTCGACTTATCTCTCCAGGGACACTCCTCCATCGAGCTCCCTACCCTGGGCCGCGTCTTTCCCCCGAGCAACGCACCTGGCTACACCTTCACAGCCTGGGTGCGAATAGACCGTTTTGACCCTGCTTCCCATACTACGCTGTTCGGGGTGTGTGATTCGACCCAGACGTGCTTCCTTCTCATCTACCTAGAAAAAGACACGCGGAATTTCATTCTCCAAACATCAGTCAAGACACAGCGCCCCAGCGTCAGGTTCAAGTCAGTCGCGTTCAAGGAGCGGCAGTGGTATCATATCGCCCTAGTTCACAAGCGGCCAAAGACGATTACGGCGAGCAAGGCGTCGCTTTACATCGACGGGGAGTTTTCCGAGCAGCTGAAGTGCGCCTATCCCATGCCCCCACCGTCGTCTCACGGCAGCACAGATAGCCTCCGCTCGTTCACTTCAAGCAACTCCAAGCCTAATCCAGTCCAAGCCTTCATCGGTACCCCCAAAGGGCTTGCTAGCCGCCTGGGCCCGGGGCAGGTCTTCTCGAAATGGTCCCTCGCATCCGCCCACCTTATTGAAGATACGTTGAGCGATGACCTCATCGCTGTCCACAATGGTCTGGGACCGCGGTATCAAGGGAACTACCAGGACTGCTTGGGCGGGTTCCAGACATACGAGGCCTCGGCCAACTTGGGCCTGCGCAATGAGATTGTCCACCCTGGAAGAGACGAGGCCTCCGACTTGCTGAGGGCCATTCGAGAGAAAGCAGGCACCTTGGTCCCCGAAAGCAAGAGTCTTCTCAGCATTTTCCCCGCGGCAGTTTTCCGGGAAGATGGTCTTTTCCGGGAGACTCAGCTGCACCGCGCTCTTCCTCGTGCGGCCTCGACGAGCTTGATCCAAATGACCCATCGCAGCGGCGCCGCCATCGCTATAAACGCGGCCGTGCCGTCATTGCCGGAAGCCTTGGCTCGGTCTCATGGCGTTGGGCTTCTTATCGGAAATCCTGTCGTCGCTGTCCCATCCCATTTTGACGACAACCTGTGGCGCTTGGCGGGCTTTACGCCCCTGGCCCTCAAGCTTGTGGATCGTGCCTCCACGGTGGAGGAGGTCGTCCGGGCCGTGGAGATGCTATTCCTGTGCATCAAGAGGAGCTGGAGGAACAGTGAGGCGATGGAACGCGACAACGGATATGCGATCCTCGGCATGCTCTTGAGGGCCAAGCTGGGATACAGCGCCAGCCCGGGGATCGAGAACGCCAATATTCGACTCGCCGTCCCGAGTGAACAGCGAGACCAGCTGAGTTTCCAGCTCCTCAGCCTCGTCCTCGATTTCGTCGGGTATAACCATGTTGAGCCTCTGGACTCCTTCATCATCAACCCGCTGGCATACCGGGTGCTTCTTATTGACTTTGACACATGGAGACGGTCCGCCCCCATCACACAGGAGCTATACTACAAGCAGTTTGTAATCTTTTCTGTCCGGAGTAAATTCCGGCAGTTCAACAGTCGACGTTTAATCCGCATGAGTAAGTCCGTCGAGGATCCGCTGAGGGACATGGTACTGAAACGACCTTTGATAGGGATCGTGAAGAGGCTTCTGGATGCCATGAAGGCGGAATCCATCTCCAGTGACATTCTCCCGCATTTCATGGATGCCCTGGAACAACTGGTCAAGTGCAACTACACGGCCGAAGTGCACCGGGCCCTGGCCCTCTTCATCACCTACGCTTTCCACTCGCCCGCATCTTCCTTGCCACGTACCCCCAGGCCCGTCTCCTCCAGCACCCGGCCGAGCACTCCTGGCTTCGCTCGGAGAGCCACGTTCGATACCAGCGCCTCATCTGCCTCTGCCGCATCAAAGCTTCTCTCCAAGAAGCAACTAGGAACCAAAATCCTGGGCATGTACTCGGAGCTTCTTTGTGAAAAAGGGAACCTGGCGAACATTAGGAAGTTTGCTAGGACAGTTACCAACAAGGTGAGGGAATCCGGCGACGCTCGATCGACTTTGCTGAGTATGGACCAGTGGCTGTTATATCTCTTGGCCGACGACGATGCCGAAACCGTGGTATATGGCGCGAAAATCCTTGCTCGGTTACTGGTAACCCACGGAAGCGCCTACACAACCAAGTTTGCGACCAAGACTAGCGGATTCACCATCATGGCATACCATTTGAAGCGCTGGTGGGACGTGCCGACTCTGTGGCCTATATGCTTCAGCATCTTGTTCGGCTATGATGTGGCCGAAATCGACTTTACGCGCGAATTCGAACCCTCCAACCTCCTCGAGTTATTCGACAAGTCCAAGATCGCCACTCCCGAAGCCCTTCCGGTTATCACTTCCATGTTGCAGAACGGCCTTAGGGACGTCTTCAGGCACCAAGATGACCCGAGCTCGCCCCCAGCCCTTGACGGACGTCCGTTTGCTGCCTCCCTGGAGGTGACTAGGTCCCGAGCTAGGTCCATGGACCTTGCGCAAACCCTTGACTCTCGACGTACGCAACACACACGGAAGCCAAGTGATCGGGTCATCGACCGCGTTTCTATTCTCAACACCGTTGTCCTATTTCTTTCAAGTCTTCATTCCCGTTCTTCGGCCTTCAGAGACTTTGCGCTATCTTCGGAATATGTCCGCCAGCTCCTGCGCGGTTTGTATCCGGTTGTGGTGAGCACGGATGAATTGTCTCCTGAGACGGAACTCAACTCTCCAGACGCGACTCTCACCTTCGAAGGTGCGGATGTGATCATCCGTCCGTTGGCTGTGTCTGGTCCGTCGCCCATCATTCGCACTGCCAGCGTCCCAGCTGCCACCAGACCGCGGACTACATCGCGGGGCACGCCTCTCCGCAAAGCGTCCTCTTTTATTCTTGTGACCTCTCAAGCCGCTTCTGATGCAGCGGCCCCGTCTCTACTGCAGCCATCTGTTCCGAAGGATGCCCCCTCCCACCAGACAAGTAGTACGGTTCGAGATGCCTTGTTGGAACTGGTTATGGACGTCTTCATCGATCAGCTTCTGAATCGCAAGGAGTTCCCTGGATTTGGCCTTTTCGCCAAGGTGCCCCCAGGGTTCCAAGAACACCAGGCCTACTTCGAATCATACGTGCTTCGGAACGTCATTCATCATCTCGCCAATCATATCCAGCGCGACGAAAAGGTTCTTTGCGAGCCAAAGGTGCTCATGAACATGGCGAGGTTCAGCAACCACGTTGTCGAGGCATGCTTCGAGGGTTGGTTTATGGACGGCGCCGAGGCCATGCTGGGGTTCTTGGGCACCCTCCTAGAGTACCTCCAACGACCGGAGGTGTCATCCTTGAAGAGCGTCCGACTCTGCAGCCAAGCGGTGACGACGATTCGTCATTGCTTTCTCAGGATTATTCTTCTTCGGCTGTCGGAACTCGACGACCCTCAGACAACCGAGGAACAGGCTCTGGCTTTCATGCACAAAATCTTTTACTGGCAAACTGCAATATTGGGCTGCCTTTCGAATGAACAAGAATTTGTGAGGCTCCTCTGGTACCAGCTGTACACCAAGCTGGTCGACAAAAGAGAGCCTATTCGGCTAGCAGCTGCAAACATACTCCGGATTATGCTGGTCCAGAAGCCGGACGAGTCCACGGCTCTGTTCAGGCAAGGCCTTACTTCAGACGAGCGGCGGTTGACGACGGAGTTCAGTACATTGACTGAGGTGGATAACGAAACTTTCGTCGTCTGGGTGGACCAACACCGCCCATCCCTGGATGCATTCTTCTTCGGTGGCATCTCTAAGACGTGGGAGGAGTTTGTGGCCGCGGAAAATCAACGAACCGTCGACAGCAGCAAGCTCCGTCTATCCAAGCGTAAGGAATGCCTGAAAGCATGGCAGGCTGGAAATCTTGCCACGGACAATGTCATACTCAGATATCAGATGGCCAACAGTTCCTGGATGAAGAGCATCTTCAACAGCGAACACTTTAAGCATCAACGGCTAATGCAAGACCAGCAAGATGATATGGCCTTCCTTACTTCAGCGTTCGCAAAGATGGACCGCGATCTGCGGCGCCCGGGCGCGGTATTCAGTGAGCCCACGCAACCCAAGTGGAAGCTGGATCGCACTGAAGGACGGAATCGCATGCGACTCAGACTCCTTCCCGACTACTCGAATAACCATGAGGAATTCCAGCCGAAGCGTCGAGCGGGAGAGTTGGCCATGAGTTCAGCGCTGAAAGTGAACACTCTCGCTCCTCCCGCAACGCCGGCATCAGCGTCCATCTCGGCGACGCCAACGTCTTCCCAAGCACCATCGGCACAAAGAAGCCAAGGCGCCATAGGAGAACCCGAGACATCGTACCAGCAGAGCGAGTCTTCTTGTTCGGGCTCGGCAGTGGGACCCGAAGACGATTTCGAGATGGTCGACGACCCCAACGATGCATTGGACGGAGATGACGGGTTCGAAGACAAGAACCGCAAGGTCATGAGACGGCTCCAGCAGGGGGATCAAGTACAGTTCGTGTACAATATTTCGCGCATCATCGGTCTAGAAGCCTGCGAAGGCATTCTCATTGTTGGGAGAGAGGCCTTGTACATCATGGACAACGTGTTCCAGTGCGCCTCGGGAGAGATTGTGAACGCCTGGCAAGCGCCGCCCGACGAACGAGATCCCTTCTCGGAGATTATCACCGATGTCAAGACCACGGAGAGGCGACAGAATTCGGGCCGCAACGAACAAGAGTCGAGAAGTTGGCGTTGGCACGACGTTATCAGTGTGTCCAAGAGGAGATATTTGTTCCGGGATGTCGCCATCGAGATTTTCTTCACAGATGGTCGCAGCTATTTGCTGACTACCATGAACCCCGTCTCGAGAGACCTCTTGTTCGGCAAACTGCTGAACAAGGCACCCCACACCAACGCCGCAAGTTCGCTTCCAAATCCAGAGGATGGCTGGCGACTTGAGACTCTGAAAGTAATGGAGGAGCCCTCGCAAGCTCTTGGGTTCGGGTCCAAATTTGGAAGCATCTTCAACACGTCTGCTTGGAATCCGTCCCTGAGGAGGTGGCAGAAGGGGGAGATATCGAATTTCCACTACCTCATGCTCGTCAACACCATGGCCGGTCGGACGTTCAACGATTTAACCCAGTACCCTGTCTTTCCCTGGGTATTGGCCGACTACACGAGCGAGGAGCTCAACTTGGACGATCCGGCGACGTTCAGGGACCTCTCGAAACCGATGGGCGCCCAGACTCCTAGCCGAGTTACAGGCTTTCAGGAGTCGTACAAGGCTCTGGCCGAGATTGGGGAAACGCCATTCCACTACGGAACCCACTACTCGTCAGCTATGATCGTCTCGTCGTACCTCATCCGGCTGCCGCCTTTTGTGCAGTCCTACATCCTCCTTCAAGGAGGCACGTTCGACCATGCGGATCGCCTCTTCCAGTCCATCCCGCAGGCGTGGAAATCTGCCTCTTGTGAGAACAAGGCCGACGTCAGGGAGCTGATACCCGAGTTTTTCTGCTTGCCGGAATTCCTCGCGAATCTGAACGGCTACAATTTCGGCCATCGGGAAAGCTCAGGCGTCAGGGTGGACGACGTCGAATTGCCTCCATGGGCCAAGGGAGACCCCAAAATCTTCATCGCGAAGCATCGAGAGGCGTTGGAGAGCCCCTATGTGAGCCGGAACTTGCACCATTGGATTGATCTGATCTTCGGAAGCAAGCAAAGAGGCGAGGCCGCGGTGGAAAGCCTGAATGTCTTCCATCACCTGTCTTACCGCGGTGCCGCCGACCTAGACAACATCAGCGACCCGCAGGAACGCAGGATCGCGGCTGGCGTCATCCACAACTTTGGTCAAACACCGCACCAGGTCTTCGCCAAGCCACACCCGCAGCGTGAAGTCCTACAGGGCATAGAACGCAAGCTAGACACTTCGGTTTATGCCCTCACGAGGCTTCCGCAACCCCTTCTTGGTAAGCACGCTCTATACACCCAGCCTTGCTGTAGTGGTCAGGCGAATTCGTGACTGACACTTCGAATAGAATCTCAGGACAGGATCTCCTCGCTCCTTTACGCCCCCAAGCTGGACCGTCTGTTGTGTGCTCCGTCGTTCCGCCTAAACGTACCACCATATGATAAATGGCTAGAATGGGGATATGCCGACAACAGCATTAGGTTCTTCTTCAGTGACAGCCGAAAGGTGAGACTCAATGTGCACAGTTCCCCTTCTATTGTGAGAGCAAGTACTAACTGACTCAGCCCGCCGGTTTGTTCGAGAACCTCCATATTGGACAGATCTCGTGCGTCACTTTCGCGAACTCCAAGACGCTCATCACGGCAGGGGAGGACTGTGTTATCTCCGTGTTCGCCATTCAGACATCACCCGGTCGGCCAGTCGAGCTTCTCCCACGTTCCAGTCTGTTCGGGCACAAGGCACCCGTTATCACCGTCGCCGTGTCCAAGACGTTCAGCACGTTCGTGTCAATCTCAGCCGATGGACAGGTGTTCATGTGGGATCTCAACCGGCTCGAGTTTATCCGGAAACTGCCGCTTACACGGCAAGTCGAGTGCGCCTCGATCAATGACGTGACGGGCGACATCATTCTGTGCTGCGGACCGAACGTGGTGCTCTACAGCATCAACGGCTCTCTCATTCTTGACCAGAACGTGTGCATGGAGTCGGACGACTTTGTCCACTCCTGCGCCTTTTACGAAGGTTCGGGCGACGAGTGGCTCCAGAATCAGCTTATCTTCACGGGCCACCGTCGAGGTAGGGTGAACGTTTGGAGAAAGTGTGTGAAGAATGGGAAGTGGACCCTGGAGCTCCTGCGGCGGTTGGATCACGTCGATCAGCGGTCTGAGGACGGCCTGAACTACGATGCTGGCATTACCTGCATCACACCCATGCCTCATTGTATCTATACTGGAGATGAGGATGGACGAGTGGTAAGCTTCTTGCTGCGGTATTCTATCTTATGCGATTCTTTCCCGATGCTAACTCGAGCAGTTTGAATGGAGCCTGGCTCACAGGGAGAGATAGAGTCTGCCCCGTCGAAAGCCGCATCTCTTCGCCAGGAGGCTGTCTTCGATATGAATATGTAAGGAAGGGGAATAGGGGGCACTTGTTTTCACCCGTCGTTTTCTGCCCAAAAAGAAAAGTCATGATATAGAAGATATGGTGCCGGGTCGTTTTTTCCCGCGGGGGAATCGAGAATTCGTGCTATAGATAAGGTGCATAGTTATGTACTTTGTACATGTGAATGAAATGCTTCGACTAGAAGCCTGTCGCAAGTATTCAAAGACCGGGCACCTTTCCTGGCCCTGTGTCTCCTTATCCTTGTCCGCATTGTGCGAAGAAAACCCCAACGCCAACCAGCTTATGTACAACCCTCGTTCGTCCCTCTTGCTTTTCCTTTACGGAGGATTTATTCGTCGTCGTAGCCGGTCAACTGCTTCCTCGGACCTTCGGGTACTGTACGGTTCGAATTCAATGTCAGCAATGTTTTGTCTGACACGCCCAAGGGGGACGAAACCAGGCCAACATACCGGGATACGTAACGGGAATCCGAGGCGCGTTGTCATCGCCGAGCCACCTCCTGACGGGAGGGACCAGAGCCAGCTGAAGGGGGCCCGTGGCGCCGATGACGACGGACCAGAAGTAGGCGGGACGCTCGCGAGACGCCCAGCGGATATACCTGAGGGGGCCGGCCCAGAATCGTGGAGGTGTGTACGTCATTTTCGGCGACTATGCGAGGTGGTCGTTAATTGAGATGTAGGCCTGTGCGAAAGAGCAGTGTTGCGTACCTCAATTGACCCGGTGCAATGCTTGGGGACGATCGTACTCGAGGTGAAGGGAGAAGGCCGTCGGAAATGGCATGAAGTTGAGGTCTCGGATCAATTGTGGAATGGGCTGGTTCGGCAGAAGAAGCACCGGATAAACACGTCGGGGTTGATCCGAAGGTGCGTACTTGTATGTTGCGAAGTACCTGCAAGAGAGCTCCAGTTATTCCGGCTTGGCGTCAGCTCTGGACTACGTATCCCCAAAGCTCAATTCAACCACAGCTAATTAGTCCATTAGTAGTCGACCAGATTGGGGGCCTTGTTCACATTGCGATAATTTGCGACAGCGAAAACCAAGGGAGAGCTGTCGCAATATTCTCGTTTTTGTCCTCGTTTCTTCCCTTGGCGACTCACGCGAGAGTGTGCCGACACGACGTACCGCCAAGATGAAGTCGTTCCTCTCGCTTTTCGTCTTCCTTTTCGCCGCAGCTGTGCACGCTGCTAGTGCCAGCGGTGACAGGCTGCTGGTTCTCTTGGACGATGTCGCCGAGAAGGACGCGTATTCGACATTTCTGGGTGATCTAGAGGGTGCGTGCCGGCTGCTTACCACCCACCTCCGGGAAAAGAGGGGATATTGCAACGGGGGGTTGGCGCTTGACATGGAGCTGACTGGTATTCAGGCCGGGGATTCAAGATTGACTATGAAACTCCCAAGAGCGAGAACTTGCACCTATTCCATTTAGGCGAACGGGTCTACGACCATATCCTGATATTCCCTACCAAGGTCAAAAGTACGGTCTGAGTGAGTTCGGTTGTGTACAGTATCTGGTGGCTGATTGTTTTTCTACAGGTCTCGGTCCTAACTTGACTCCCAACACTCTCGTCAAATTTATCAACGCCCAAGGCAACATCCTTGTGACAAACACCGCCTCCAAAAGCGTACCGTCCTCTCTCATCAGCCTCCTCAGCGAGCTCGATATCTCACTCCCCGCCGATCGGACCGGCCTGGTTGTCGACCACTTCAACTATGATACCATCAGCGCCGATGAGTCGCATGATGTATTGGTTCTCTCCGCGCCTAGCCCCCTGCGACCCGGCATCAAGGATATTTTCGGAGCGGAGGCGGACGAGGTCCTTGCCTTCCCCTCCGGAGTAGGTCACGTCCTGGGCTCGAGTGCGCTGCTGAACCCGGTTATCCGAGCGAGCAAGACGGCGTACAGCTACAACCCCAAGGAGCAGGGCGACGTCGTCGATCCGGATGAGCTTTTCGCGGCGGGCGAGCAATTGTCGCTGGTCTCAACATTCCAAGCACGCAACTCGGCGCGTTTGGCTCTGATTGGTTCGGCGGAAATGCTGAGCGACAAGTGGTTCGACGCCGAGGTCAAGAAGTTGGGAGGAGACAAGGTCAGCACGTGGAATCGGGCCTTTGCGAAGAAGATCTCTGGCTGGACGTTCCAGGAGATTGGCGTTTTGCGGGTGAATAAGGTGGAGCATCGTCTCGCCGAGCCGGGCGTCGAGAGCGAGCCGAACCCCAAAATCTATCGCGTCGGCAACAATGCGGTTCGTTGCCCCTCTCTTTCCTTCGTTGCCGCAATGCTTCTTCCATGAGATAACAGCAACTGACATACATCTACAGTCCTACTCCATTTCCATCTCCGAGTACTCCTGGGACAGCTGGGTCCCCTTCATTGTGCCCGAGGATGACGAACTCCAGCTCGAAGTCAGCATGCTGTCGCCCTTCTTGCGTATGAACCTTGAACTTGTCGAGAAGACCGCCGACGCGTCGACACATGGACGCACTTTCATGTTGCCGGACAAGCACGGCATCTTCAACTTCATGGTCAACTACAAGCGGCCTTTCCTCACCAACATTGAAGACAAGAATACTTTCACACTCCGACATATGGCTCACGATGAGTGGCCACGATCTTACGCCATCGTAGCTGGCTGGCCATGGATCCTGGGCATGTTCCTCACGTTCGGAGGGTTCCTGCTTTTCTGCGCAGTCTGGATGTACAGCGCACCCGTGAGGCCGACAAGCACGAAAAAGACTCAGTAAAAAAACGGACGGCCAAGCGGTACGGGGAAAAGAATGTGCGTGAGAGAGAAGTCAGTGGGAGAACACAGGCGGCCCTAATAGACCCGGCAGCAGGTATGTGTGATCTAGAAATGGGCTGGAGTGTATGAGTAGCGTGTACACATCAAGCATACGGTACCCTTAGGCCAGGCGGATCAGGGCAAACGAAAAAGATTGAGGAGGCTATAGGGACGCTAATGAGGGAATCCACGAAATGCATTCGAGTTTTGCAAAGTAACCGACATCGACGCTTATGGTCCGCCAAATGCTTCAACCTCGTCTCCCTTCCCAGTGACCTCGCATATCTACATCCTTAACATTTCCAGGAGTACTTCCAGGCAAGGCACCTGACTGTCAAGTACCGGAGAGGGGTTGAAAAAAGGAACGTATCAGTTCTAGTCACCAGGGACGAGAGGTACGTCAGCTGAAGACAGCATGGTCAGAGGAAGGTGCGAGGTACCCGAATCCTTGCGGAATAGGGGAAGGGGGGAGGGGTGCCTTCCCTTCCGTCTACTCCAGTATGGCGGATATGGAAGGCACGAAGCAGATACGGAATAATCCAGTTCCTTCCTTTTCTTCCCTCGAAAGATGTATGAAGTCATTCGTCCTCGTGATCCTCTACTCTCAGAATTACGACTCCTTTTCTCTCTCTCTCATGTTACGTTCGCGACAGCCAGTTACCCCAGACATCTTATCATTCTCTCATCGGTATAGATATTCTTTGATTCCGAATTTATCGACCCCTTTTCATCTACGCGTCGTTGACTTGGGCGCCGTGTACGAACATTCTTATACCTCAAATTGAAAGTCAGAAAAGGGGCAGAAATCCGAATTTTCAGGCCTCGTTGTCCGTCTTTCGAGCCTGGCCGCCGCCCCTGGAGAGTCGTTTCTGCTTGGTTTCCCTTGTTTCCACCGTCTCGCCTGAGCTTCTCGAGACGACAAAGCAGCCATTATGTTCTATAGCCACGACAGTGAGCTCGCTCTCCAACTCTGTATCCCCAGTCCTCCGAACACACCTAACATGTCGCCGCCCAGTCCTGACCAACCCTCAGCATGGTGTCGCAACCATCTGGTATGCACAAAAGGCCCCGTCCCCCGTTACCCGTGGATCATCCATGCTAAGCGTCTCCTAGGCTCGTGGCCACCGTTGGGCCGCGCGGCGGTGGTCGAAAGGTGACACGCAAGGCTATCCAGGAAGTCAACGTCCGAAAGGCATGCGAGGCCATCAGCAAGCCTGGAGCGCCCATAGCACTGCGCTTGCAGGGTAACCTACTCTACGGCGTGTCTCGGGTCTACTCGCAACAGTGCGCCTATGTCCTCAATGATGCCGAGAAGGTCCAGTCGAACATGAAGTTATTCTACCGCCTCATTGCCCACAATGAAACAGACCCAGAAGCCGGAAAGGCCAAGTACGTGATGATTTGGGATTTGCCTTCACTTGTTCATGATATTCAATCCCTACGTATCCCTCTTTCTCCCCCATGTCTGCATCTCATAGCTCACAGTTACAAGGCCCGAGCAGAATATTCTTGAAGACGATCCTAGCTTTATCGCGAATCCGAACCTTCCTCGTTTCGACTTTGGCAACGACGTGAATCTGTTCCTGAAATCCCAGAGCCAGGCATCATCTGCGAAGGCGTACTCTCAACTCAGCCCCATGGACAAGGGGACGTCATCCAGTCGTCGTGCCAGTTCCCTTATAGGTTTGAATCTCCCACAGTCAGAAGGAAGCAGCAGCCTTGGATTCCCTTTCCCCTTTGGGTTTCCATCATCTGCCCAAAAACCAGACCTGTCGCCTGCGCGGATGGACCCAATGGATGGACGAGAGGACCTAGACCTCATGGAGGTTCTTGAGCTAGACATTGACACCGACGGCAATGTTCTCGGTATAGTTGACCATGTTGAAGATGAGCTGCCGCCCCTCCCCTCCCAACAAGCCCCTCATGACGAGATGGCAGAAATGGAACAGCAAGGAGAATTGAAGGGACGCCACGGCGATGGCGATGAAGGCGACTTCTTCATGATGGAAGATCAGCAACTTCCAGATGCAGAGGCCTTCCCTCACTCGCCGCAGGAACGCATTCCCGAAACCGGCTTGACATTCCAGCGCGCTGGTCCAACGAGGCAGCGACGGAGAGACAGGGTGCTTGCCCCAGATGACGTTAATTACATCCCCAGCGCTCTTATCACGGCCCGGCATAGAGACTATCTAGCAAGAGCAGAAAGGGAACGCGCTGACCAACGCAAGATAACTCCTGCGCAGGCGCGGGCATTCGCCTACCACATTACATTTGGTCAGGGTATCGCGGGAATTGGCCGACCTATTGGTGTCCCGGGTTTTGAACACCCCTTGGCACGTCACTTTGCGGGAATATCACTTCGAAATCAAATCTTCGGCAGGTTACCGTCGCATGAGGAGAGTTTACAACGAACGTTTTCGCAGGCATTCGAAGATGACGAGGCGGAGCACGGTCGACACGTTCGGCCTAGGCTCGAGGAAGTCACGCCTCAGCCAGGCCAGGGCCACGAGGATCATGACATGGGCATTCTCTTGGGCGACGACTCCATGGCCCCCGAAATAGGCATGGAGGGTCAAGCCCCTCTGGACAACCGCATGTCGTCTTCTCTGATGCCATGGAACCGGACTCCCTCTGTTCAGCCTCCCTCGTCCGTCCTGGGCCGCGGCTCGAAGAAGCGTGCCGAGAGTCACCGACTCACTTCCAGTCCCAGGGGCAACCTCATTCATCCCATCGAGCGCTACAGTGATGCTGCTACGGCAAGCCACCATGGCTCGGATCCCGACCACAGCCTGGGACTTGAGGGTCTTGCTGATGCGGAAGTAACGCAAGACTCGCAGTGGATTCAAGCCGGACTTGACACGGCGAGCGGCGAGTTCCTGACGTATTTGAAGGCGCAAGCGAACGAGATAGGTGCCCCTCGCACTGGCGACCGGAAGCAGGGCCGCCTGTGGATCGATTTTCAGGACATCGCCACCCCCGGAAAGCATGCAAAGAGCGTCGCGGCACAGGCATTCCTTCATGTACTTTCGCTGGCCACGAAGAGCAGAATTGGTGTTGAGCAGGTGCTTGAAGACAGCCGGCCGTTCGGAAATATCTCTGTCGGCGTTGACATTGGAGACATGGGACATATGGACGACATCTACGACTGAGCTGAACGCGGTCGATGCGCATTGGGCAGGCCACAGCATGGAGCCCCTTATTCCATCCCAAGTCTTTTACGAACTGTTGTGGGCTGCAACGTCCGCGCTCGCCAGAACTCGGGATAACAGCGAGTTACGCACTGGGTTCTTTTCCTTGTCATTACTATGGGGCATTTCCAATTTGCATCGGGTCTCGGGAATTGGTTTCTACGCATCGGCCAGGCAATGCATGTGATTTAAGGGGGCGAGGGAGGTTGTCATATCCATCGGGAAACATTGGTGCTCTAAGGTACATGAAGTTGGCGTTTGGGTTCCATTTCCTTTCCATTCTCTGCACACCGCGAACATATGCGGCCATCGACTCAACTGGACTGCGTTAACTGCGGGTTGGCCTGGGGGCTGGATACGTTGTTTGACTTTTGCCATTCGGGAGAAGACTGGTCGTTGCTTTGGGCTTTGAGTTGTGGGGTTGGCTGATATTTCGGGGAACGGAAGGCATCACAATAGTTCTTCTACTATAGGAAACTGAAGCTGTGCAACGGAGATCATGATATTGACGTGAAGATCATTATTGGCATTATTGTCGTGGGTTATATAAATAATAGCTCAACACCTACGGAGTGACCTCTACGCGCCACTTACTCCTTATTCTGCTCATCATCATCTACGTCCTCCCGGTTCTCAAACTCCATGTACTTGGACTTTGCTTCATCGGTATCCGAGGGTCCCATGGCTTGCACCCAAGACTCCCTGACAGAGTCCAACGTGGTGTCATTAAAAGCGAGGTCAAGGGGCAGCGATGGAAAGGTAAAGATGCCATCTTCGTTCTCTGGACCGGACTTGCTTCTACCGCACGATTGGTCGTACCGCAACTGGTAGATACATTTGGGTGACTCTCCGCCGTTGTCTTTGGCAACAGCAGAGAGGACCAATGCGAGAGCACCGTCGAGTACGGAGGACGAAGTTGGGGTGGCGAGAGTAGTGAAGTAGAGAACACCTGATACGTTTTCGTTAGCCGCCGTTTGCTCCTCTAAACACAGGGCAGATAATGGACAGAAACACGAAAAAGAGGTATCAGATATAATAAACCGTTTACGTCAAAGCAAAAGCTCAGACAATGTGGATAAGATTGGAGTATTGAATCATCATGTTGGTTGGGAAAGAGGGGATGTGAAATGGGAAAATCTTGACTTACTTTGTCCAGGGGGGCACTCCCCAGTGTCGCTCGAATGAGCGAAGACGAATACAGGATACGACGACGGTTTGTCCTCGCTATCCTTTACAGAACCGACGGGCATGACGATGACCGCAACGGCCGGAGTCGGCGCGTCCTCAAGAGTGGGTGCAAAGAGCGAACGCAGAGGAGAGTCCACGGTGGCTACTTTGCGGCTGATCTTTTCGTCGCTCTCCGCTGCGTTTTCACGGCCACGGACTAGTAGCCTAGTTCGCACCCGGATGTCGGGTTCTCCCAGCTCAACTTCTAGCTTCGCCCCGTCCGAATCCCCTTCCAAGGGACGTGTGGCTTTGATATCCGTTCCAAGGATGTAGACGCCGCCGCCGACGGCACAGGCCCGGCAACCCACCTGGGCAATCTCGCTTCCGCCTCCCCACTTGGGGTACACCGCAGCGAAACCTGGACCGAACATGCCCATAGAAGTCAGATGACGCTCGATGGCCTTCAGACCTGCCCGAACGGTGATTTTCCCGTCGAGTGAGAGGGTCAGGGCGAGGATCAAGGTCCTCAGCTCGACATCCAGTTTGAACTCATCTTGGAGGAACGTGTCCAAGGGCTGGTCGGCGCGGGGTTGCCACTTCTCTGCTTGGGACTCGGTATCGTGCTCCAGAACGAATTTGAGGAACTTGACCAGGGCACGTTTCAGTCGCGGCTGAATGGTGGTGTCGGCGAATATGGCTTCGCGCGTGGATGGGATGGGTGTTAGTGAGGGACCCAGTTCCCTGTTCGTACCATCTTCTTGATCCTCAGCGATGGCGGAGGGAGCAGGTTGGAAGATGAAAAAGGAACCCACGGCTAGGAATTCGACCTGACGGTAGGCATGGGAAGAGACGAGTTGTGAGAGGAGGGCGGAGCGGGTGTGGACGATGAAGGGGGCGAGTGCAAGGGAGTAGGCTCGGGAGGAGGAGAGGGAAGATGCTGGACCCGCAAGCTCAGCCGGTCTGGATATGGAAGCAGCAGAGAAGATTGGGGTCGGCTGGTCTGCGTCTGCCGCGTCTGACGAGAATTGGGCCTGCCGGTCCTGGTGTCGTGTTACCCATTCATCGGCATCTCGGAGCGTGAGAGCAGCCTCGTCACCGCCGTAGTAGGGGTTGGGATCGAGATGCAGAATTTGCTTGCCCGAGCGCGAGAGAGCTCTTCACGGAGCACCAAGGCTGGGTCAGCCGGTCAGGTCAGAATGTTTGAAAGGAACATGGGAAAGAAGAAAGAAATCATGGAGCAAAACAAGAAGGGTCTTACAAGGCCAGAAGCGACTGCTGCAAGCCTGTGCCACAGATGACAACATCCCAAATGGTCTCGGTGAGTGACTCCATGGCGAAGTTTTGAAGGAAGGAAGAGCTTCGTGGAAAAAGTTAAGTATTGGGGAAAAGAATTGCTTGTCAAAAGTGGATGCTGGGAAATGAGATTTGATTTGATAAGAGTGGAGCTTTGACCAGGCTTAGGTAATACAGTGTGAATTCTATCATGAATCGATGTACACACTGAGTAGTACAAAACCTGCTTCTGATTTGCACTTGGGAGTTTTGGACTTTTCTCTCTTCTACAACCAGCCGCTCAACATCTCCTGCGCGTCGCCTTTACGGATGCGTGGATATGAATGGGGGTCTTTCATTAGACATTCCTGGGTTGAGTGGTAGACAAAATCTTGTTCCTCCGGTATCTACTGCCTTCGAATAACGTCTGAAAAGGTGGCTCGATGTGAGGAATACATAATTCTGCAATATTTTCTCGTGTTTGTCGGGAATTGGGTACTAGAAATTGGGTACTGTGTACTCGCAACTTGCGTTCAATGGCTTGATGTCCGTAGTAAATAATGTACTTCGTATCTTCACCTATTCGTACCTCATACCGGTTTATTTCCCTCAGTCTCGCTATGGTAGACCACGACCATGACAGGGGATTACAGAATGGTGTACTTCACAGCCTGACAATTTTTGTTTTCTGTGGTCTCTAGACGCGGGGAGGACGGGAATGTTTCTTCAGTTAGGAGGAATAGGAGATGAGTCTCAGGCTCGTGCACCCGTCCGTTTCCCTCCTTGAAATCAGGTAGGACAATCATTTACCAGAGTACCAATGGTGGACCTGGTAATTGCTGGCGGACAGTTGAGTTGATATGAGCATGATATGGCTTCTGGCATCTCTCGGACATGTTTACATGGTCTTATGTATCGGGTATCACATTTTCCTTCAAGTAAGCAAACTACGAAGCTCGTCCCACCTCTTCTCGGCCACCTTGACATAATTCATGATGAGATCAGGCTGCATCGCCGTGCCGCCGTGCCTGGACATGGACAGCAGATTGGTCTTGCCCGACGTCTTGTCGATGACAACCGAGATGGACTCGTCGCACAGCGTCTCCTCCAGGCGGTCGGGGTCGACGAGGACCCAAAACTCGCTCTCGCCGGTGGATTTCTCCGTATCCTTCCCAGTGAATACCACGGCCGTGCAGGGGATGGGGAAGCCCGACAGGCTCAGCGGCTTCGGGTCCACGCGGGTGCAGATGACCATCTCCCGATCCGCATCCCACCAGGCACGGGGTATTTTCGTGTTCCCGAGAGCGGCGAGCATGGCGATCCAGGCGACGTCGAAGGGGTTTCCGTCGAACGAGATGAAGAAGATGTCGATATAGAGAACCCAATATGCGATGACGACCTTTTTGCCCTCCGCGTTTTCCTCTTCCTCATCATCTTCGGCGGCCGTCATCTTCGTATCGTCATCGGCCCCAGCGGCCGTGGCGTCCGCATCTTCTTCCGTGGGAAGGGTCTGCCATATCCTGAACTCGTCTGGGTTGAGGAGTTTGGACGAGTGGAGAAGGTTGAACACCCGCGCGCTCAGGGTTTGGGCGAGCGTGGTTGGTGGTCCACCGGGCAGGAATTCGGGGGCGGAACCGGTAGATAGCTCGATGTTCGGCACGAGGAGGTCGTAATCCATCAGTTCATCGGCAGAGGCTTCTTTCGACGGGCGGTAGTTGGGTATGTTGGCGACGGGCAGGATCTCGCCGCGGACGCCGCAGATGACGGTGTTGTCGCCGATTCGGACTAGGGCGCTGCCGTGGGCGTGGCTGAGAGAGGAGGTGTTGGCATTGGCAGGCCGGGTCTCCTCGGGGGCACGACCGTTACTGCGGGTGGGTTTCGTTGACGGAGATTCGGGCTTTAGATTTGCGAGGAGGTAGGCATGGGGGGTGAGTTTGGCGAAGGTCTCCCGGGGTAGACCTTTGGGAGTGGCCATGTTTCCGTTTTTCTTTTTTCTTTTTGTCGTGGGACAAGTGGGTGATGGAGAGAGAAGGTCGGATGATATTACGTCAAGGGTCAAACCAGGCCCATTGGCAGCGCAGGGATTTTGTTTTCCAACACAATGTCAGCAGAAATTTCTGTCGTAATTGTTGGAAGCTGTATGCCAATGGTAGGTGATCAATTGACTTTTTTCCCTTGTCTTTTTTCCCGTCTGTTGTTGCACCTTCAGCCTCGTGCGGTACAGATACGGACATAGATTTTGGGCCAATCATTGATGATGTTCTGTTGACAGCCTTGTCTTTTCCTCTTGCCCTCACTTCCTCGCAAAAGGTGGGGAAAGGGAGGGGAAGTGCGATGGTGAATCCTTCCCTTTTCGTCAACTGTCCCTATTTACTAACAAGACTATAAAATGTGGAGCCTGGACTTTTCGTTACTCATCTTCATGATGTTCGTCGCCGTCGTCAACACTGAATTTCGCCCGTGCCATAAAATTGTCGAACGGGGCCTAATTGCCCGTTCTCACCAATTCTGCATCGAACAACCAATACGGATGACCCAGCTTCATCCATGGTTATACGGCCACATATCGGGCGACCTGCATAGACATTTATGTACAACGATGCCCGGAAGCTCCCAGTCGCAGGGCAGATCCATACCACAACGAGATGGACGAAAATGTGAGGGAATGAGAAAACTTCCAGGTAGGATGCTCATTTCAAGCTTTCTATCCAGCCCTAAAGGTTGTGACGTTGATTCGCATTCATTACGCTATGCATCGACCGCGTAAATGGCAAAATTCACCGCCACCTTCACCGTTCACTTTCTTTCCCGACACGGGATACAACGCGGCCAGGGGAAGATCCTCCGAACATCCGCCATAGTGCTTGTCCTCGGATGACCCGCCCCCAGCGATCTTTGTCAACGGATCTCCACGGAGATGAAATGCGTGGATATTGAACAAGCTGTCCGCCCTCGACCTCTCTGACATCCAACTGGCCACTACCAACTCTTTCCAAGTCCCCGGCGTCGATAGAATATACGTTGTAGTCGTCTTGCCTGCGAAAACAAAAGAGAAATGGAGCGGAGCGAAACCATGGGATGTCACGGTGACATCCACGGCGCTTCGTCTTCCTCCTTCGCCACTGGCTGGTGCTTGGCTCGCGGCATTCAGGCAGGTACCGACGAAGGTCAGAGGTGCATGGTTGAAGAGTGAGTCGGCGAATCACGAGCTTCAATTTGCCGCCCGACTTGTGCTCCTCTTGATCTTCTGCATCCCAATATTCCAGGGGATCCCTGTCCCGCTCGCCGATTCGCTTGTCACTGCTGCGAATCATAACCGCTATCACGGCCATCACCAGCCATCTTGGTCGTCTCCAATCATCATTCCCAATCCCTCCATACCGGTATGTACGGTACGGTACTGCTCGTTCATGGCACGGCCTGCTGATGGTCGCCCAAGCTTTGATAACTCTCCGGGATGCATGTCTTGCCTGTTGGTTGGCCCTCCCCGCAACTGCAATTCACGGCCGAACACATTGACCTGCCCGGTCGACCAGGAATTACAGGGAAGATGTCGAGGGCCCTCGATCAGTCAACTCTGCTCTCTGCTGTCCCATCTGAGCCATTTCGCTGTTCTATACGCCACGCAAAGCTCTGAATCACATTTCACACATTTCGTCTTGGCGTACAACTCCCATCCTTGACCGTGATTGCTCACTGTTTCTGCCGAGCCTCTAATACCGGGCAACTTGCAGCCCTCGTCCTGCATGCATGGGCAGCCACCGCACACCTTTTCCCAACTCTCGCCTCGCATTCCGCCTCGCTCTTCACATCCCACAGCGGGTGACCTGCCGAGATCTTGTCGGCCAGTATTAATGACTGCCTGACCAACCGCAGGGCTTCGCGCCACAGTATTTGACCTGGGCAACCGTGAGGGAAGAGAGGTCGAGCATCTCCCCTGACTTCCCACTCGACTCGTCGCTTTCACGCCAGCAGTCCCCGACACACCCACACCCACATACACGCACGTCGTGCATATCACGCACCGCCCCACTTGCTATCAACCATAGTGCCGCCCATTAGACGAGGAGCCTGTCTCTTGTTCGACCAACTGCCTGTCACAAACTCCTCTTTTCTCCAACGCTGTACAGTGTCTTCCCGCCCCCAAGCATACTTCTTGTGGCTCCATATATCCAGTGGCACCCAATTCCAGGAGCGACGCTCCTTGTATGGCTGTATCGTTCTCAGTCATAGCCTTCTTCCTCGCCGCCCACTGAACGGTAGACCGTCCGGCGTCTTACAACAACCACTGCGGTTTTCCCCTCGATCAAGATTTTCAACTCCGGCACACGATGGTCATACAATCCCTATAAGGGGGTGTTGAACAGAACGATACGACTTGATCCTCGGACGGAAGCCGGCGTCACCACGAGGAGACCTGTGTAACGACCAGGATTGGGGCCAGGGAAACAGGAGAATTCAGCCTCGAGCAGCATATTCAACGGGTTTATGGTACCCTAGTTTTTCCCGGCTATCGCGCGCATAGTCGCCTTGATAGAGCTCTCTCCAGAGCTCTGTCTCTTCAAGCGGAATGGCCACGCAACTCCGAGATTGGGCAGGTGCTGCCGCGCAAGCACTGCCAGGCCTGCACAAGCGCATTCATATTCCACTAGACGTCGACAGCCCTCCCGGCCTGATTGAGGCCAACACGGTGGACCCTTGGATCAAGTCGGGCAAGTATGCGAGGGGGTGGACGTTCTTCGCTCTGGCGCTTATGGTGAGCGTTGTCTTTGTACGCGTTTGGCATTTTTGGCAGGACAAGATTCGACAGGCCATATATAAGCAAGAGGTAGAAAAGCATTACGAGGCGCTGTACGCCAGGGACCCCGATCGAGCCACGGCCCTGCGAACCGGCCAGATGGCCCAGCACTTCTTCCCCGAGGACGACGGTTTGGGCGAGAAGGAGTTCCGCCCGAAAGCGCACTTTTCGTCGGTTGGCTGGTTCAACGACATTCTTGCGCTGTTCCGCTGGATCTTCTACCGCCCCATCCCCGACATCACCTGGAGACGACATCGCTTCACCTTCTCCTCGCTCGCCGTCCTGACCGTCGTCTTCATCGCCGCCCTTTTCGTCGTCCTCTACTGCTTCTTGCTGCAGCCCCTGTATTGGCAGAGCATCCAATATGGATCGCCGCCTGTCGCCATAAGAGCCGGCATGATCGCCGTCGCCCTGACCCCCTGGATCATCGCCACCAGCATGAAGGCCAACATCCTCACCATGGTCATTGGCATCGGGCCCGAACGGCTCAATGTTTTTCATCGATGGGCCGGCTACCTCTGTCTCTTCCTCTCCCTGGTCCATGCCATCCCCTTCTACGTCCAGCCGGTCTGGGATGACGGTGGCATGGACGTGTTCCAGGCCCTTTTCGAGGGAGGAAGCGGCGTCATTTACGGGACGGGCATTGCCTGTCTCGTCCCGCTGGCATGGCTCTGCATCGCCTCGCTCCCGTTTGTCAGGAGGATCGCATACGAGGCCTTTGTCCTCCTCCACATCCCCGTGGCCGTGGCCTATGTGGGTCTCCTGTTCTGGCACAGCAAGAACTACCTCGCGTCCTGGGATTATCTGTGGGCCACGGTGGCCATTTGGGTCTTTTGCCTCATCCTCCGGGTCTTCAACCTCAACTGGCTGAAGCCGTGGCGCCTGGCCTTTCTGGTGGGCGATGAGGCGGCCATCACCCTGCTCCCGGAGAATGCCGTCAAGGTCACGATCCCGACCCAGATGCGGTGGAAGCCGGGTCAGTTTGTCTATCTACGAATGCCGGGCATCTCCCTCTTCGAAAACCACCCCTTCACCATCTCCTCGCTTTGCAGCGAGGACTTCCCCTCGGAGTACGGCGACCAGTACAGGGACTGTGTTGTGGTGTTCAAGCCGTATGGTGGCTTCACCCGCCGTGTGCTGGAGACGGCCATCGAGAAGGGCCCGTTCCACACCTACCGTGCCTTCCTCGACGGACCCTACGGCGGAATGCGGAGAGACCTGGCAGCTTTTGACACGTGCATCCTCATCGCCGGCGGCACGGGCATCACGGCGTTGATGTCGCAGCTTCTCAACCTCATCAAGCGAATGCGAGATGGCAAGGCGATCACACGGAAGGTGGTGGTGGTTTGGTCCATCAAGCACCTCGAGGCGATGGACTGGTTCCGCGAGGAGCTTCGGATTTGCAGGGAAGCGGCTCCTCCCGAGAGCGTGACGTGCAAGTTCTTCGTCACGTCGGCGGTGCGCAAGCGCCAGGAGATGATTGGCGGCGACCGCAGCGGGTCCCGGGCCCTCGGGCACATGTTCCACGACAGACTGGATGGCTTCGTGGCCGGCATCGCGTCGAAGCGCAACTCTGCGCTGATCCAGGCCGAGGCGCAAGGCGATCCAGAGCGCGAACGCGAACTGCGCGCCGAGAACGAAGATGGGATCACGGCCCTTCCCCACCCGAGATACCTCCAGCCCCAACAGTACCGACACCAGCACCAGAACCAGTACCAGGACGGCTATACGGCGCATGAGGACGCCCTCCGCAAGGTGGACGGCCGCGGCGACGACGGCCAAGGCGCCCACCACCACATGGATCAGAAGGAGGAGCAAAAGAAGACGGGCGAATTTCGCTTCCCTCCCCTCGATACGAAGGACGCGCCCCATTTTAATTACGCCCCGGTTTCCCCTCGTAAATTGCCGCCCGAGACCGGCGGCGGCAACGAAAACCAAGGCCAAGACGATTCGCCGTACCGCGACTCCCCGAGCGAACTTCCCGTACGGGCGCCCGAGCTCGCTCACCTCCGCAAGCTCGACGACGCGCGGCCGTCGGCGAAGGACCAGGCGCGACCGACGAGCACGTTCGGCCCGCCGTCGGGATTCGACTTTGGCTTCCCAGAGACGCCGACCGAGTTCCAAAAGAACCTCATGCGGTCGGCATTCCCCGTACCGCACCAGATCGACGGCGGGTGGAGTATCGAGTACGGCCGGCCGGACCTGGGATACATGCTGAAGCAGTGGGCGACGGGGGGCGCCGACGGACGTGGTATCTTGGGTCGTCGGACGGCCGTGTTTGTGTGCGGACCGGCGGCCATGCGGGTCGGCGTTGCCAACACGGTCGCCCGGTTACAAGCGGAGATATGGGGGGATGACGAGCTCGAGGAGATTTACCTACATACGGAAAACTATGCTCTATAGCACGAGCAAGGGCTGGCAAGGGGCGGAAGAGGACCAAGTTCATTTTTTTTTCTTGGAAAGGAGAAGGCAAAGGAAGGCTAGGCTCAGGGATTTCCCCTTGTTTCTTTTTTTCCGTTATATATACGTTGATACCACGAGCGATCGCATTGTCGGGAGGAACGGAGGTATGTCGGTGGCAGATATGTCGGGGTTTCGGTTGTCGCCGTCTCTTTTGATACCTCGGTTACTCACTACGAGTTTTTTCTACCCGCCGTTTCGAATAATGCTATGATTTCTAATCAATCCTGAGCAACGGGACTGGGTGGCCAATGCCGTGAACGATTATTATGCAGCATGTGCGGCGGCGCGTTACGAATACACCGATGCGACATGGAGCTGTTGTTATGTACCGGGGAAGTGCGGTGATGCGTTCGGTATTGGATCTTCCTTGCATGGCGATGACGACGGTATCCCTCGGTCTGATTTTCCACCATTCGGGTCTGGAGAACAAGGCGATGACGTGAAGTTGAAATTGCGTACGACCGGATTATGGGATCGTCGTCGCGATGGTCCCTGGAACCTTGCCATTAGAACCAGGTCAATCTGTCGACCACGTGGGGATGGTGGTGAAGAAGGAAATTGGGGAAGTCGAGGCTCCGCCTAGGCCGGAGGGAAGGGCTGCGCATTTCGAGTGAACGACGACGACTGAGTGCGAAGTGTACAACGTACAGCGTTAAGGCGACTGGGCGGGCTGGTCCCTTCCGCGGTATCAAA
This sequence comes from Sodiomyces alcalophilus JCM 7366, assembly GCF_042370955.1. Classification (NCBI taxonomy): domain Eukaryota; kingdom Fungi; phylum Ascomycota; class Sordariomycetes; order Glomerellales; family Plectosphaerellaceae; genus Sodiomyces; species Sodiomyces alcalophilus. The sequence goes on along the minus strand of NW_027263537.1, from coordinate 340,093 downwards.
TGGGAAGAGACGCCGGACGGGGCGCGGGGGGAAATGTGGGATCGTCTTGGCGGACTGACACGGGCTTCTGAGACCACTAGCTACGCGTAGATTGTCCCCTGCGACGGGCCAGAGGGTGAGGCCGTGAGGGGCGACGCTGGGGGGGTCCGGTCCGTGGGTCTCCGGGCTACCGAATCTGGTTGGAAGAGAGGGAGGACGAAATGTCGAGTGTTCGAGCGTCGATGGAAGACGAGAGAGCTCAATGGCATGACAAGGCGTACAGATAGAGCTTCATAAATAGGGGAGAGACCGCCCTCGTTTGTTTTCGAAAAAGGTGAGATATCGCAGGGCATTATCATTCCAGCATCTTGGATTCCTTTTCAAGGTGCGCTCTGGTTTGGCTTAAGAAAGATGATTTCCAAGTCTCTCCTCGCACTCGGCGCGGCCGCCATGGCCAGCGTCGAGGTTGCTGCGCAGGCTCCTTCTGGCTTCGCGACGATTGCAAACGGTCAGTTCCAGTTGGACGGCAGTCCCCTCGTCTTTGCCGGTAGCAATGCCTACTACTGGCCCTTCAATGCGGTATGTTTCTCCCCTCCCCTTTACGCAGAGTGGCATCTCCTAACCAGGACGCGACAGTGGGGCACGGATCACTACCAGGATGTCGTGGTGGGCATGGAGGCAGCGCTCGATGCTGGCCTCAAGGTGATGCGCACCTGGGCTTTCCACGACCAGAACCGGACCACCATCTCCGGCGGACTGCCGCAGTACAACACTGGGGCGGAGGAGACGGTGATGCAATTCTTCAACCCCGATGGGACCGTTACCATCGACCTCAGCGTGCTCGATGTGGTGATTCGGGCGGCCGAGGACACGGGCATGAAGCTCGTCCTGGCCCTGACGAATAACTGGGCCGATTACGGCGGCATGGACGTGTATACCGTGAACCTCGGCGGTCGTTACCACGACGATGTAAGTTTTTGTCCCAGGGGGAGATGTCAAAACAAACACTCTAACCCCTCCAGTTCTACCGCATGCCGACCATCAAGGCGGCGTTCAAAAACTACATCACCCAAGTCGTCGGACGCTACAAGGACTCGCCGGCCGTGTTCGCGTGGGAGGTGGCCAACGAGGCCCGCTGCGGCGCCGACGGAACGCGCAACCTGCCCCGCGGCCCGGACTGCACGCCGGAGCTGCTGATCGAGTGGCTCGACGAAATGTCGACGCACATCAAGTCCATCGACCCGCACCACCTCGTGACCACGGGCAGCGAGGGCCACTTCAACCGCGACTCGAGCGACTGGGCCTACAACGGCTCCGACGGCAACGACTTTGACGCCGAGCTGGCCCTGCCCAACATCGACTTTGGCACCTTCCACTCCTACCCGGACTGGTGGAGCAAGACGGTCGAGTGGACCGAGCAGTGGATCGTCGACCACGCCGACGCCGCCCGCGCCCTGGGCAAGCCCGTCGTCCACGAGGAGTACGGCTGGCTGGACGTCGCCACCCGCGTCGAGGTGCTGGGCCGCTGGCAGGCCATTTCCCGCGACGAGCTCATGCCCGACATGTTCTGGCAGTTTGGCTACTCCGGCTACTCCACGGGCCGGAACCACAACGACGGCTTCACCATCTACCTCGACGAGGCCGAGGCTCAGCCCCTTGTCTACCAGCACGCCGCCCTGGTCAACGCTCTTCTCGGCGGCGGCGGCAGCCCTCCTCCTACCTCTCCCCCTCCCACTTCTCCTCCTCCCACTTCGCCTCCCCCTATCACTCCCCCTCCTATCACTCCTCCTCCAATCACACCACCTCCTCCTAGCCCCGGCAAGGCCCAGCGATGGGGCCAGTGCGGAGGCGAGAACTGGACCGGCCCCGTGGAATGCGAGGACCCTTGGGTCTGCACCCACCAGAACCCGTGGTACTCGCAGTGTCTGTAAGGAGGGCAGCGTTGCCCCGTGATGTGATACTATGACTAGTTGGAGGGCCATCATGGGTTGGAAGGGATTGGGAAGAAGATAGGGACAAGTAGTACTACACAATATTACTTACGACCTTGAACGTCATACCACTTGAGCTTGACCTCGGCGACCTCCCGCGCCTTGCGCGCTCCCTCGGGGACCTGGCCCAGCCAGTCGCGGATCGTCTTAGCATGGAACTGTGAAATATTCTGCTGCTGACTCGGCTCGGAAGATGACATTTTTTCAAGGTCTGCTTCGACCATACCTCCTCGACGTCCTTGGATTCAGCCACGATCTCCTTGTCTGTCTGCATAGCAGGCGTATCTCCGCCCTGGAGGCTTTTCTTCAACCTCTTGATTTTGCGAAGGAGATGCTCCGTTCGCTCCTTTGTTGATTCGGCTTTGTGAGTTCTGGTCTGGTCAGTCAGGAAGCTGTCGCCGGCAAAGTTGTGCGGCCAGCCGTGCTTGATACACAAGGCTTTTGTGAGCCCTGGATTCCACTGCGCACCGCTTTGCTCGCCGTCAAAGACTTCGGTGAGATTCTCGACCAGAGAACCATGTCACATAGCACATTGGGGGCAGGACAGCTGTCCATGTGGTCCCAGATATTATCGCCTTGAAGGCTATCGTCGTCGACGTCCTGGTCAATGCTGTTGTCGCCCTCGTCAAGCTCGTCCAGCTCCTGCTCGGTCAGGATTACCTTCCCTCATGAATATTCGAATCACTGCTCCCCCCGTCGAGTTGTCCATATAGACCGATGGCATGCTGCCGAGCATCATAGAGAATGGCCGTAGAGTATTTTCCAATAGAAGATGGCGGGGTCATCCAAGGACGCATATACTCCTCCTTGCTCTGCGCATACATTGGATTTCACCCTCGTAGCGAAAATCGATGAAGCCGCCATCTTGGAAGAAGCCGACCTCTTTGGCACCATGAGTCCGGACATACGGCAGGGTACTATACAGATAGATAATAGACTTGTCGATGCCGAGCCGGCGACAGGGGTATAAGGGTCGTTATATCGTGAGGGCCCACGAATCGTCGTCGGTACCGCCGACGAACCCGGCGATGCGAGCTTCAAAGGGGTCCCCATGGCGAGCGTTGTACAGGGTGGCCTCACTCACCAGGAACGAGAGAGGCTTGGGAGGAGGTGTTGGGAGCGTCACGTTCAGGGTCCCGCAAGCCAAAAAGCCGTCCCGAGCGAGAAAGTACCTTAAGCTACGTAGTCTCCGGGCTCCAGGCCGCCGGTGGCAGCGATATTGACATGGGCTGTACATCGAATGATCGCATCAAATGACTCACCAGGACTATATGCTGGTATTAATACTTGCTTCCACAAGTGGTTCGCAAGTGCCTCCCCCTCGAAGCTCGGCACAACGTCTCATCCTCGCATACCTACAAGGTACCGGTACTTGGTCGAATTCTCCTTCCTGAGCAACGTTGAGAAGACTCATCGAGCCACTGATGGAGGAAAGACCAATGCCGATTCTTCTTTCCCCAGCGATGTGCCCAACTACCTATCTACCAGGACTACGTAGACCGCCGCGTGTCTGAAAGTACCTGACAGACGATGTTGGAACCATCGTTAATTGACGGCGGTGACCCGCACTAAGTCTATAGACATGCCGACTCTCATCCCAACCACCCCACGTCCGTGGACCAGCAACGGTCCATCTGAATCGAATCCTCTCCTATTCCCACACCGGCTCCTCCAGCAACCCTTGAAAATAAAAAAGAAATGTTTGTAGCATTGGTATACCTGACATACACATGTAGGCTGATTTGAGGGTATAATAGGGCCCCGATACAACAAAGAAGAAAATAAAAACATTACCCGTGGCTAGATTGGGCCGCGGTTTCGTAACGGCATACGGCCAAGGAGACTTTGAGCGAGACGAAGGACAGATAAAAAGAAAGGAAACTAAAGGGGTATACGGGTAGCTCACACCATGTTGGCGTCCGACCTCGGATCCTGCAGGTCAGACGCTGGCTTGACGTCGTGTAGCTCCACGCCTTGCGAGTCCTTCAAGGGCCTTGCATCCCTCCGCTCGCCAAGGCGCTGGTCGCCTGGCCTGTACTTGCGCTTGAACTGGTAGTACGAAGGCGGCCGCGGCCGGCAGAGAACGACGATCCAGTTCTTGAGCATACTGCCTTGCGTGAACGCCCGGTACCGCTCCTTCTTGACAAACTTGTGGGAGTTGATGTATTCCCTAGTCGTCTCGCCCCGCGCCATCAGGAAAACGTGGTACCCCGTCAGCGCCGCCGGGTAGAGGAACCCTATGACGCCGTAGATGACCATGGCGAACGGCACGCGCAGCTCGCCGATGGCATTCCCAAAGGACAGACCACTCCGGTTCCCGTACACGAGGATATGGCAAAGCGAAGCCCCCACTAAATAGAGCGCCAGGATCGTAGTCGCAGCCACAAAAGCGAAGAAGTATCGGTAGTTGCGCTTGCCGATGCAGTTGTTGACCCAAACGCAGTGGTGGTCGTGAGTCTCGATGCAGTTATCGCAGAGACGGCAGTGGTGCGCCCGGGGCGGCCGCCAGATGTTGCACGTCCTGCAGTGCTTCACCGGAACCTCCATGGCCGCCGTCGACGATTCGGAAGACTTGATCAGCGTCCAGTCGTTCGTCGGCGGGCCCAGCCTCAGCGGATCATCAGTGTCGTCGGAAGGAGGGAAGCTATGAAGGTTGCGAGGAAGAATCTGCCATCCTAGTTAGAACCCAATGGCAGACCAGGGGAAACCAGAAAAAGAAAAGTGGGAGTTGGGTTAGAACACCTACGCCAGGATCGGATACCGAGGCGTGCACGAAAGACGACAGGCTGATATAGTACAGATACGCAAAGGTGATGGGTATGGCCGGGCTGATATTGTGCCATAGCCATGGGCCGGAAAAGACGAAAAAGAGAACACCAGGCAGGACAAGACACAGGCCCGTCGCGATATTAATCGGTCGGTGTTTGGTGTTCTGGAATCTCCCCCCAATGCAAAACACGGTGTTTCCCTCAAAGTACTGGAATACGTAGCCCAGGTTGGTCCGGCCCGACGTGAGGTTGGAACTATCGGTCGGTCTCTGCCCATCCACCGGATTGAGTCGAGGCGAAGACGCATTGGATGACAGCTTCTCGCCGCCCGGAAGCGTCCTGTTCGGGGCGCTCTGCCCGTCTCCACTTCTCCCCGGAAGCAAGAAGCTGGAACGGAACGACCGCGGTGATTTGACGGGGGTGGCGAGGTTCCCCAAGTTCCTGTAACTCCTGTCCACGTTGATACTGAGGTTCAGGTTTCGTGCCTCATTCGGCCTCTGAAGAGGCCGCACGCTGTCCGTGAGGCTGCCGGCCGCCGTGTGGCCGTGGGTCGGGCTCGTGTTCGCTGTTATCCTGTCCAGTGTCTCTTGCTCTGTGAACTCGGTGCCTCGAGAAGCAGGCGGCCGCATCTCCCCGTCGTCGCTCATCCGCCTTTGCACCCGTGTCATGGGGTCGGAGATGATGCTGTGCCTGGCACCGTCAATGCTACCGCTGGATTCCGCTGGGTGCCCATCCCCATGTCCCTGACGGTGACCGGTTTGTGGCCGTGATGGGCCGCCTCGCTGGGCTTGAAGCTTCTGTGAGCTCAGGGGGTTAAAGAAGGCATGGGACGCGAGAGAAGGGACGTGGCTCCGGCTTGTCGAGCTCAGTGGTCGGGAATTCCCAATGCTTCCGCCACCCGTGCTGACTCTCTTGAGAGCAAGGCCAGACATGTGACTCCTGCGCAAAGACTGAGGCCGTCGCCATGTATCGCGAGAGCTTGACAGGCCGGTCCTTGCCGTTCCCGGCCGCGACGCTGTGTCGGCGGTGGCCTTGATGGGGCTTCCGGCTGCATGTGGTGGTTGTTCGGTCTCGTGGCCGTCATCGGAGGCAATGTCGGTCATTCGAGAAGAAATAATGCTGGGCGGGCCCTGGGCGTTGGACCGCCGGGGGAACGAGGGGTTGGGAAAAATGTCATCGTCTGGCGAGGCAGACCGCTCGGCGGTATCTCGCGACTCCATCACTCGGTCCCAGGAATGTTCGGAATAGTGCTCGTTGGTGCAATATGTGATCCGCGTCTTTTCCCGGCAAAAGATCCTTGCGAACTGTGGCTATGTTTTGGCGTATCGTTTGACCCGGTCATCAAAATTATCAAATTAACTCGCGTTGAATGTAAATTTTTCGAGGCTGTTCGCTCGATCGTAGTTCGTCAGCGAGAGTATGGAGATTATATGGAACGTAGAATCGAGCAGTCTCGCGTGCGACAGGTTGAAAACGATTGCAAGGGACTGTAGCCGTTATCTCGAGACAAGACGGGAAGGTTGGAACTGTGTCGCTTGCAAATGCTTATGTGGTCCTGTGATTACCGCTAGTGAGAGTCGAGTCGTGTGGTGGTTGGTGTAATTATTAGTAAAGTAGTTCGAAAGATTTCCGATTAGCAAGAGGGTACGTCGAAGGAAAGAAAGAAAAGCGACAGCATCGACAAAAGGTCGTAAGGCGAAGAGAAATGAGTGTAATAGTGGGAAGGAAGAGACGGAGGGATGAGGAGAGGCGATAGGGCGTTTGCGATGCAGGGCGCGAGGGGGGGTTGTCGTTTCCTTTTCCTCAGCTCCCCTTTCCAGGTGAAGAAAGTGCTGCCCTGCTTCTTGCCTTCTGCCCTGTCGACGGATAGTGACGGGACGGTACATGCGAAGTACATGAGCAAACCCAAGCACCAACCGCAACGCCCCCCTCAGACCCACTGAAGGGCTATAACCAATGGGATCGCATGATGGCATTGTGCACGGCCTCGGCATGATCGCATGAAATTGCTTTTCACCTTTTTCATCAACTTTGCTTGCTCCTCGGTCTGCAGTTTGCTCTCTACTTTTAGGTACATACATACATACCTAATAGCTCATTACGTCTCCCTGGATCTGAAATGTCCGTCGGGATGCAGCCACTTAGTGAACCCCTCTCCATGCATCTACGTAGTTGGCTGTGGCTTTTGCCCTTTAAATGGAATGAATACTTTGTTACCGACGCGGTGCAAATGGGCGGGCTTATGATCGAAAAAGGATGCACAGACGACTATCCGTGCTTCGATACGTAAATTTTAATGCATTTCTAAATGTTCCTCGGTATTAAACGCCCAAATGCAATTAACACGTAAAGTGCTGTCTTGAACCCTCATCGTGTCTGATTGGCCAATCACAAGCCCTTCTCAAAGCCGACTAATCCATTTCTCCCGGCAAAACGTCAACTGCAGCGCCTTGATCTCGAATCATACGACATACTTCCGTCCGTCCCAACAGCCTTACCCGCGAATCGACAAACCACGCCAATTCAGCTCCGATACGAATCGATTTTTACTGTACAAACCAGAAAAAATGGCCTCGCTCGTCGCCCGTCGGTCGTTCGCCGCCCGCCGGTCATTCACCACCTCGCTCCGCCGTATGACCGAGGAGCAAAGCAAGAAGGCGCTCCGTGAGGAGGAAAAGCGCAACCCCGAGGTCTATGTGCGTGGTTCCCCCAATGCCATCACATCTCCTCGACCACCTACCTATGCATCGGAAGCTCCGCTGCCACCTTAGTCAGGTTGGGTGTCGGGAAGTCGGGTTTAGAGCGGGAAAGATGCTGACAGTTCTCCTTCTCGTAGATCATGGGCGGTGTCGTGCTCTGCGGTGTCGCTGGCGCCGCTTACTACTTCGGTACGAAACAAAAACTCCCAATACTGTCGACCTATTCTTCACAGACTGACTCTCCCTCTCCTTCGTCCCCCATATACAGGCCGCTCCCCCACCAAGTCTACCTCGGAGAGCCAGGTCGCCCAGGCAGGATCTCCCTGGGAGACCAACGGCACGGGTGCCTACCGCTACCACCCCGGCGGTGACCCCAATAACGATCCCAAGGAAGCCCCCAGCGCTGTTAATGTCGTCGTCGTTCCCGATGTCACCGTTACCAAGGTACGCTAAATCTTTGAACATCGCTTCTCTTCGACCAAGTGAATGGGGGGACGATGCTAACTTGAGGAATAGGAGCTTCACGATAGGTTCAACAAGTGGGGTAAGGAGGGCTACCCTTAAATTGCCGAGATTGGAGTTGTATAACAGAATTATGGCTGTCGGTGAAGAGTGTGGTGCTCGAAGCACGGGCAACTATCTATCAAATATGGATTTACATTTGTAGACAGGGCGGTAGACGAGTGATTAGGACCATCACGTATTTCATTTGTAATTCCCTTCACCATGAACGTGACCAACGACGCTCCGATGCCACTATGGACAGTCAAATCCAAATCACATCCCAGCCAAAACTTGGCAGGAAAAAAAAAGGGCAGAAGGAACAGAGAAAATATATATTTCGTGAGTGGTATCCAATGAGGACGGTGAGACGAGAGGGGTTTGCAACTTCATAAACTCATCAAATGCACTTGCTCGTTCGTGCCACCTCTGCCTGCGCTTCCTCGTTTTCGAAAATGCCTCATGCAATGAGCTGATCTACCTCCTCCGAAGTGAAGCCAAACATGAAGAGCAAGTCCAGCATGGTCTCGCTGTTCAGCCTCACATCGGCCTCCATCTGTACCCTCGGCTTCGCATTCCACGCGACGCCCAGACCCGCGGCATCCATCATGGCCAAGTCATTCGCGCCGTCGCCCACAGCTACGACCTGGGACAGGTCCACGCCCTCCTTCGCGGCAATCTCGATGAGCAGCTCACGCTTGCGTTCCTTGCCGACAATGGTCCCCTTGACTTCGCCCGTGAGCCGACCGGTCGCCTCGTCGATGACCACCTCGTTGGCGTGCGCGTGGTCGATGCCGAGCTCGCCCGCGAGCCAGCTGGTGAGCGGCAAGAAACCGCCCGACAGGACTGCCGTCTTCACGCCCAGGCGCTTGAGGGCCTTGATCACCTGGGGGACGCCCTTGGTGACGTCCAGATCCTTGCGCAGGTCGGTGAAAAGAGTGCCGGGCATGCCCTTGAGAAGCTGTACGCGTTCACGGAAGGCGGCGTCAAACTCGAGCTCGCCCAACATGGCGCGGTGGGTAATGTCGGCCACGCGGGCGGCCAGGTCGGGGGGATCCGTGATGGTGGCGGCCAGAAGGTCAATCACCTCCTGGGTGATGAGGGTGCTGTCCATGTCGAAGACTACCAGTTTCGGATAGCGCCTCCATAGGGTATCCCACTGTAGCGCGACGTCGACGCTCCATTCCCTCTCGAACCGGTAGATGAGCTCGTGCATGCGAAGGTCTTTCAGACTGAGAAAGTCTGTAGACGGAGGCGGGGAGAGCGTCAACTCGACCACCCTGGGTCCTTCCTGGCTATCGAGACACCGATGGGCCGATGTCATTTCGGTCTCACCCTTTGGAAGGGGAAAAGTCGACATGAGGTGAAGGAACGATGTGATGCACATCGGTGAGACGTACGACCCATAGAGATGGTCTAGCTGCTCTGGCTCCGCAGTGGGAGGTTCGAGAGGGAAAGTTTCCGGGTCCTGCGTCGGGGCGAGATTGGCGGGAATATCAGTTCTTGACCCTGACGCATCGGGCGCGGCAGCCGTTGGCGGTGTCCCGAGGGCGGCTGTCGATGACCGTGACGCATCTGGATTGTAAAAGAGCGTGGCAACCAAGCGGCTCGTCTTCTGCCCAGAGAGGGGCGCACAGTTGGGGTGCGAGTAAGAATGGTTCAAGCCGCTTTCCACGACGGTTGGAGGGTTCTCTGGAGAGGGAATGCCATTGAAAGCGGTCACTGGCTTCCTCGGCGAAGGAATTTTCCCCAAGTCTTCGACCACGGTGTCGATACCGAACCGGCCCTCCGGTTGCTGAGGCGGACGGTACTGCTGATGTTCCCGTAGAAAGGAGCTGCTCCTCTTAGATGCGGCCAGCTGAGGGCGCGACGTGGTCGACGACGCACGTCGTGGCAGACTGGCCGTATTTGAGTTGTTGTCCTCAGTCATCGTTTCTCAGAAGGATGAGTGTCGTCCCAAAAGTATTTGGTACGCTAGGGGGGCAAAGGGAAGCTGAGGTGGCCGGCTAGATGATCCCGAGGGGAACGAGAGATAACGGCCCCAGCGTTCTGTACTGAGACTAATAAGAAATCCAAGAGGAGGGTCTCGTCAATCGCCCATGCTCAAAATTCAAAGCGGGGGAGGGGGCGGAAAAGGAGCAACAGACGAAACACAAAAACTTCGGAAGACGAATATAGTCCAGTGTATACGTACCATCAACGGCGGGGGTCGGCGTCGTTGCCCCGCTGCCCGGTTCATCTGGCCCTGAGCAGTAATGGCGCTATATGGTATCGGGTGGAAGGCGATTGGCAGGCTCACTTTTCACCTGCCAACCAAAAGACACACCGGTTGCGCGGATATGACATCACCTTGGCATAAAAGGGGACTAGTTTCGGCACCAGGTACACTGAATGACGGTAAATAAACAACCCGTGTAATTGACTGTGTCCCTTTTGCAATAAACGGATAACTGTATAATCATACTTCACCGATAACGCGTCGGCTAAGAGAAGCGCGTATTGCAGAGTTGAATATTTTCTTGATAGAGATATCCGTAGTACATGACCGTTTTTCGGTGTGCAACTCTCGCATCCGTGCTCATTCTGATAACTCGAGGCACGCCGTCATGCTAATTGCGTCCGTTTCGAGTCTGTGTTGAGTTTCGGAGAAAATCCCTGCAGATGACCCGTTTCCACAGCTTGGTCGGTGATCAGTCAGTTTGATGAGGAATTCGTCGGCGATCCCGCTGGGTTCCATGGCCTTGCGCCTGGGACGAGGTAGCCTGTCTCGGTCGACATTCTTTTCACGGACGCATACACGATCATGTGCGCGTCGGTTCCCCTTTTCATCATTAGGGATATCTTCAATCTCCCCTCCGTTACGTGGTCTCGTCCCAAGCTTCGCCCGGGGATTCCATGTTAGTGGCTCGTCAGCTTATGCGGCCCCGAAAAGTCCAGATGACTTTCCTCGTCCCGAATTGGAGCGTCGCATTGCCGCTATACCCATTGAACGATACCGGAATTTCTGCATAGTGGCCCATATCGACCATGGCAAGAGTACACTCAGCGATCGCCTCCTGGAGTTTACAGGCACCATCTCCGCCAATGGGTCCAATAAGCAGATCTTGGTGAGCTTGGCCCCTACTGCCTCCTACCTTTCAGGAAAAGAACACACACTGACTGTTGTTCGGGTTCATAGGACAAATTGGACGTCGAACGAGAGCGTGGCATCACTGTCAAGGCCCAAACCTGCACCATGATCTATAACCACAAGGGCGAGGACTACCTAATTCATCTCGTCGACACGCCAGGCCATGTCGATTTCCGAGCCGAGGTGACTCGCTCGTATGCTAGCTGCGGAGGTGCTCTCTTGCTCGTCGATGCGAGCCAGGGCATCCAGGCCCAGACGGTCTCCAACTTTCACCTCGCGTTCGCCCAAGACCTTGCCATGATCCCTGTCGTCAATAAAATCGATATGCCATCCGCCGACGTGCCGCGTGTTCTGGAGCAGCTGGAGACGTCCTTCGAACTGGATTCGGCCGATGCCGTACTCGTCTCTGCCAAGACCGGCAAGAATGTCCTGGACATTCTCCCAGCGGTGGTTGAGAAGATCCCGGCGCCCCAGGGAGATACGTCTAAGCCGCTGCGCATGCTCCTCGTCGACTCGTGGTATGATAACTTTCGTGGCGTCATCTTGCTGGTTCGGGTCTTTGATGGACAGGTCAAAGCAGGCGACAACCTCGTCTCTCTGGGAACAGGGAATCGATACACGGTGGGAGAAGTGGGCATCCAGTATCCCGGTCCTGTGCCCCAAAGCGTTCTTCGCGCGGGCCAGGTGGGCTATATGCACTTCAATCCTGGCATGAAGCGGATCCAGGATGCTAAGCTTGGAGATACCTTCACCACTGTCTCTGCCGAAAAGCTCGTGGAGCCATACCCGGGCTTCGAGGAGCCCAAGCCGATGGTGTTCGTGGGGGCTTTCCCAGTGGATCCAAGCGACTACGGCCGCTTGGCTGATAGCATCAGTCAGCTTACGCTCAATGACCGCAGCGTGACTTTGCAGAAAGACTTCTCCGAGGCGCTCGGTTCCGGCTGGCGTCTGGGATTCTTGGGCAGTCTTCACTGCTCCGTCTTTCAAGACCGCCTACGACAGGAACACGGCGGCAGCGTCATCATCACGGACCCAACAGTGCCCACCCGCGTGGTTTGGCCAGACGGAACTGAGACCATATATCAGAACCCGGCCGAGTTCCCAACCACGGATGACCATCGCATTCGAGGTGCTGCCCTTTATGAACCGTATGTTATTTCCCAGGAAAGTGCCTCCCGATGAAGAAAACCCGTTTACTGATTTGAGACTTGTCAAAAGATTCGTCAAAGCAACAATAACGATGCCCGAAGAATACCTAGGTCGTGTCATTGAGCTTTGTGAGAGTCTTCGAGGCGAGCAGAAAAGCCTTGAATTCTTTCACGCGACTCAAGTGATTTTGCAGTACGATATTCCGGCGTCTTCATTAGTTGATGATCTTTTTGGCAAACTGAAAGGAGCGACGTAAGTTGGTATTTTTTGCGCACCGTTAGCTTCTTTTGCTGATGAACCCGAAGGAAGGGATATGCTACCCTAGACTACGAGGATTCTGGGTGGAGGCGAAGCGACTTGACGAAACTGCAGCTGCTCGTGAACAAGGTCCCTGTTGACGCCATCTGCCGCGTGGTACACACATCACAAGCCGAGAGGCTGGGTCGTCAGTGGGTGACCAAGTTCAAGGAACACGTGGATCGTCAGATGTTTGGTATGCTATGTCCCGTCCCTCTAAGAGTGCCTGTTTTGCTCGTTCATCCCGTTCTATTCGTCTATCGATTGGCATAGTTCATGCTCGTACTGACCCGATTCCCTACCACAGAGGTTGTGATTCAAGCTGCAGCAGGCAAAAAGATTGTCGCCCGTGAGACGTTGAAGCCATTCCGGAAAGACGTTCTCGCCAAACTGCATGCCAGCGATGTCAGTCGCCGTCGAAAACTCTTGGAAAAGCAGAAGGCCGGCCGAAAGCGACTGCGTGCGGTGGGCAACGTGACCATCGACCAGTCGGCTTTCCAGAGCTTCTTGGCAAAATAAACCAGACGAGCATCGCGTTGCCTGCTGTCTATGACTCCACGGGAGGCATCTTGACGTCCTCCTCGGGAAGTTCGGAGCCGAGCTCTACGGGCTCAGTCAATGATTTCTTAAGCCCACCACTGATCGTGGACTCCCACTGCTTCAGGCTGCCATCACTTTCCAGATCGAATACCCTATAGTCGGCGTTGAAGAACCAATAACCGGTCAGGCCAAGGCGGAGGAAGCCCGAGTGAGAGACGACAAAGATGTACTTTTCAGGACGCTGGCGAAGACTCTCAAGACATGACTGCCCCCGGCTGAGAATGGCCTGCCGGGTGTATGCGTATTTTGCACCCGCAGGCGAAGTCTTGTCTGGATAGACGGGGTCCAACGTGGAGTAGTCGACGACGGGAAACTCCTTAGCCAGAGCACTCAACGGGCTACCCGTATCGCAAGGCTTGGCCGAGTTTTCTAGCGAGCCACCACGTCAGGGGTAACAATCTTGCGAGCAATGGATCTCGGAATACGAGAATACGAAAAAAAAAAAGAAAAAAAAAAAGCAAGGCGAAAACACGAAGGGCAAGGTTGGGCAAATTGAGCACATACCCTGCCATCGTGCATCAGCCTGCATCGGCGTTCCACGCTCGAACAGCCAGTCTAATGAAAGCAAAGCCGTCTGGATGGTGCGTCTCATGGGGCTCACGATGATGGCCGCATCACGGACGTCGGCAAACCGTTCAGCCAGGTTCTTCCGCAGCTCTTCGCACTGTTCCACTCCCAGGTCCGTCAAGCCAGGGTCCGGGAGGTCATATTCCTGTATATTACAATCAGAGGCGTCATTTCAATCCAGGGGGCACGGAGGATAGACTTATTGTTGACGTTGTGTAAAGCCTGGGCATGGCGGATGAGGACCAGCGTAGGGGGCATTTTCTTGGATAAGGCGTTCCCAAGGGCAGACACGAAAAGTAAAGCGTTTCTAGGAGCTTAGACGATTGAAATACCCCACCCACAGCCATGTACTACTATCTGAATTTGAATTATATTTCAAAAGGATTACTTGGTGGTGAGACTGAGTTGAGGGCGGCGGCGAAGTAGCTTACGAAATCGTGACTCCCGGACGAGGATAAGCTGGTTCTCCGATGTACCTCTGAATTGGAGGAGCGGGGTATACGTTTAGATGCATATAGGAATACGTCTGATACTGGCATAGTTTACCGGTGGCTCGGTGAAAGTCTCGGTGACCTGGGAGCTTTCCGAGCTTCTATCCGGTGAGGGCTCGATTCGATCTTTCTTCAGTCTCACAACACGTACGATTGGGCCCCCGAACTGCTACCAAATACTGCAGAGCTCCCGCACTGCCAATCGCAAGCTTTGATTTCTTTCTTGCTTTCTTTTCCTGTATAATTACTTCTGGGCTCCATGCCTATAGAGTGCTACGCTCGGCGCTCATCAATCCACCACTTGTCACTTCCTAGGACGACGGCGCATCAGACATGACGAGCATAGACGAGCTGTTCAAAGTAAGCCTTGTTTCTCCCACGTTAATACTGTTTCTTGTCATTCTAGACGACTGTCCAGAAGTCATGTCATGGACTAACACGGATCTGGCTGTGTAGAATGCCGGATCGTCCAGTAAGCGGAAGCTTGATGCAGTGCGCGATCCTAGTACGCGTCCCTAATCATAACAATTCTTCCTTCCGTTTCTACCCCTTTGACATGGACAGATCGACTGACGCTTATTTCTGCGCAGACGAGATATACAAGTCGGCCAAGCTGAGCGCAAACGATCGAAACAGTCGCCACGACCGCGTCGCAGACGAGAATGAAGACGACATGGAAGCCGGCCCCGCGCCTCCTCCCACCGACGAAGGCGATGGCGGCGATTACGGGCCGGAAGCTCCACCGGACGAAGATGACGAGGGCCGCTTCTTCGGCGGGGGCGTGTCAAAAGAAGAAGTCCAGGCTCTGGATTTTGTCGAAGCGCAGGGCGAAGATGCGGCCTTGCTTGTGGAGATGGATGCGGCATGGCTAAGGAAGACGGCTCTCTCCTTTGAGAAGCTCATCAACAAGAACGCGGAACTGCGCGCCAAGTACGAACAAGAACCGCAAAAGTTCATCACCAGCGAGGCTGACCTCGACGCCGCCATCAAGGAGCTGTCCATCCTCTCTGAACACACCGACCTGTGGCCCGAGCTGGTCAAACTCGGCACCGTCAACAGCCTGGTGGGGTTATTGGCCCACGACAACACGGACATTGCCATCACCACGATGCAGGTCATATCCGAACTGACCGACGACGACGTCGAATCAGCCGATGACGATTGGAACAAGCTGGTCGATGCCATGCTCGAAGCGGACCTCATCAGCCTTCTCGTGTCGAACCTTGGGCGGCTGGACGAGTCGGACGAGACGGACGCCGGCGGCGTCTACCACGCGCTTTCCGTAGTCGAGAACATCATGTCGCGGCCGGCCGTCGCCCAGTCGGTCGGCCTGGATGACGCACTGCTCCGGTGGCTTCTGGACCGCGTGCAGCGCAAAGAGGAAGGCACCATCGCTGGCGTGGCGCAGAACAGGCAATACTCGGCCGAGCTGCTGGCCATCATCTCGCAGGTCTCGACCTCGACGCGCCGCAAGCTGGTCGGGATGGACGTGATAGACGTGATGCTGCAGCTCGTCGCGCCGTACCGGAGGCGCGACCCGGAAAAGGGCGGCGTGGAGGAGGAGTACGTGCAGAACCTGTTTGAAGCGCTCGTCTCCCTCGTGGACGAGCCCGAGGGCAAGGCCAAGTTTGTCGAGGCCGAGGGCGTCGAGCTGTGCGTGCTGATGCTGCGCGACAGCGGGAGCAAGCTGAACAAGCTGCCGACCGTGCGGCTCCTGAACCATGCCGCCAGCGGCTTCTCGGCCACGCCTATCTGCCAGAAGCTGGTCGAGGCCGCCGGGCTCAAGCCCATCTTCAGCCTCTTCATGAAGAGGCACGACCACCGCGTCTACGTGGATCTGCTGCTCGGCCTCTTCTCGTGGATGTTGAAGCTGCTCCCCGCCGACTCGCCCGAGCGCATCCGGACGCAGGCCAAGTTCGTGGAGAAGGAGTATCAAAAGACGGTACAGTTGGTTTCCATCCGGCGGAGATTCGACGAGGCCGTCAACGAGGCCGAGGCCGAGTCTAGGAGGAGACGAGAGCGGATGGATGACTCGGAGAGGGAAGAAATGACCGAGGAGGACTATTTGCTTCTGGACAAGATCGACGCGGGTCTATATACACTACAGCACGTCGACACCATCTTGGCCTGGCTGGCGGCCGAGGATAGGGGTTGCAGGGGGAAGATCCGGGACCTCCTGGCCGAGCAGGGCAAGTCGCTAGACGACATCAAGGCGACGCTCAAGGCACAGCTGGACAGAATCAGCCCGGAGGGGCCAGATTCAAAAGAATGGAAGGAGATGCTCGACGCGCTTATCCATGCTATCTAACACGAGTTGACGAGTCGGGGTTGGGTTTTTTATCTCGGGTATTCTGGGGAGACAATAGTTCATCTTTTTACAGCGCGTTTTTGGCCGGAGCTGTAACGTGTATCAAACCATATCGGTCGGCGGGACAGCGGAGATTCGGTGGCTCCCCGTGTTGATTCAAACGGCGCACAGGATCACTCGTAGCAAGGTCCAGCCCTATTGCATAAATACTGAATAGAAATAACGAAAAGAACTGAATAATAGGCCATCTAAATCTGAACGGATGAGCTCTGCATGACCGATATAGTCCCGCGCAGTCTCTGACTGCACCTCCCTTCACGTCCTTGGTCTTACGCAGCCGACGGCGGCACAGGCTTGACATCAAACACGGCTTTGAGTAGGTCATTGGTGACCTTTTCTTGGCTCTTCTCACCAGCGGCCCTGATCTCCTTAATCCTGATTTCGGCCTCCTTGTTGGCCTCGTCCTCGGCTTGCTTGTTTCCTGCGGAATGCTGCGGACAGCGTGTTGCGTCAGTTTCGAGCGAGTGCGACAGTGGTTATGTGGCTATGTGTCATAGGGGTTTCGCATACCTGGGCCTCGAATTTTCTGAACTCCTCCTCCTTGGCCTTGCGATAGTCTTCAATCTCCTTCTTGGCCTCGTCGCGAGCCTCCCTGACTCGCTTGGTGCGGACTGGAGAGAAATACGTGTCAGAATGTCGGGGGTTTCGTCAAGGTACGGTTGGAGTGGTGTCATCAGGTAGTGGTCCGTTGGGAGGGATCGTTGGTGGATAGCGACCTACATTCTCGAGCTAGATAAGGGGCATTTATGTTAGCGAGAAAGTCACTATGAGGTTACAGCGGGCGATGATACCTTTCTGGACGATCTTGGAGGCTTCCCTCTCTGCCTATACATCACGTTAGGAGACTCGGTCTAGAGGGGGAATAAGGTGGTTTGTTTGGGCATCGTAGGAGAGTTCGACGTACGTCCAGCAAAGTCTGGATACCTGCAGAATTTTGGGCAGACTACAATAAATAGGGGCAAGGTCAGCTCTCTGTAATGCCGTCGAGCTATATGGTTGGGGCATGAAGATTACCATGGTGATGGTACTGGTGGAGGCGTAAATGGACGGTCTTCAGGAGAGCTCCTTTGGCCCTAGGATACGGAAATGAGCTGTCGCTCCTCTCGTATAGCCGTGCTTTTGTAGCGTGTCGCGTGTATAGGACCTGGTCGAGGAATGATGCTGGTCGGAGGTGGACGAGATGCGAGTTGGATCGATTAGACAACAGCGCAAGCAACTCGCTGGACGTGGTGAAGGTATGTATGTACGTACCTTGGCGGAGCTGGAGACCAGAATGTCACATGGGGGGTCACGTCAGCCTAGGTACTTAGCTACTTACCAACGCGGGATATAGGTATGCAGGTATTGAGGCGCCTCTAATGCATGATGGTGGGGTCCCGAAGATCGGGTAACAAAAGACCGAAATGCCTTTTTTTCCCCTGGTCCAAAGCTACCCGGGTACATAATAAGGTCATTGTGCATTTTCCACTTATCAATGGCTCAATGACAACGTCGAAGCTCCTCGGTCGCCCATCCAACGTTCTCCAATCTCCTCCAACCTAACATCCCAAGCGTAAACGTCGACGATCTAGCAAAAGTCAATTAGAACAAGCCCCCCGGCTCCCACCGAGTCCGCCCTTCATACAATGTCCCGTAGAGCCAAGCTCACCTTCGCGGGGACCTCCCTCTTCGCCATAGGCACCGTCGCCATTGTCCATTTCCAGCAGAAGATGGAGCAACATGCATGTCCCTTTCCTTTCCTTTTGACCCCCGGCCAATTGAATCCTTCGTCTTCTGTCCCCTCGTTCTATCGCCTAGGCGTGTCCCACCACCGCTGACCATGGGGACAAATTCCATAGGCCATGCACCAAGGCGTCGTCCGCGATCTGGAGCAACAGCGCATCAAGCGCGAACGCCAGATCGACTTTGAAATGCAGCGCGCCCTCGAGGAAGAGTATAAGAAGGAGCAGACGGTCAGAGATACTACGGCGGAAGGGCCGCAAGGGCCGGGTGTGGCAAGTCCCGCAGCACCAGCAGCAGGATCGGGATCAGGGTCAGGGTCAGAAACACCAACAGGGACATAACATCGAGACTGCCGTGGAGGAAATACCGTCGTCCGCCTGCAGACTCTCCAGCTTACCGAGCGCATCCGACAACGAAGCCGCTTACGAATACCTATTCTACTTTCCTCGTCCCATCACATTGGGACCTAGGACGCCGAACTGGCCACCATATGCAATGGATGGCTGGCGAACATAGAATTCGCCAAACATGATACCCAGACAGGCCTTGGGATCATTGCAGCTCTTCGTAGCGAAAAGCTACTGTCAACTCCTCTCATAATAATCCAATAGCACCCAATCGAAGTGCAAAGAGAAAGAACCCAAGGGTTCGTTGAAGCGTTATTGTTGCGAGTTTGAACGACTTGGTCCGACTCTACCTAAGACTTGTCTTGAGTGGAAGAGAGCGTTCTAGTTCTTATCCTTAGTCCCCTTCGTCAAGTATGACTGACATAATGATTGCAAGACCAAGACCAAGGCATAAGAATTCGCTATGCCGGGTCCCATGTCTCCATCATTCTTCTACTTGGCGACAACTGCTGGTATACATGTGTGATTATGAACGGAAAAGAACCAGGCTGGAGTTGCCCGTCTCCCGTTCTGTCACTTTTCCCGTCCGAACACTTCTTCTCCTTCGCATCGTCTTCTGATATCTTCCTGGCTATTAACCGGACGCCGCTCTGTAAATGCAAAGGTCCCCCTTATCCGTTCATTCCCAGTCTCCAATAAAAGAAAGGTCGCCGGTCTCTTTGGCTCGCATTGCCTGCGCTGTGACCACGCCTGGCCCAATGAAGCCACGGCGGACGCCAGTGCTGTGGTAGATTTGGTGGCACAACGACTGGATCAGCGAATGCTCACACCCGACCGGTCGGTGAACAGCCTAGCCGCAATGTTCATCGACTGAAGCTCCTGGAATAGGAGCTTGGCCGCGTACGGGATATGGACCTGTGCAATCTTGGTCTTGTTTTTGCAAGGCCGGCACTCGAATGATTGCTTGGACAAGTTTCTGCAAGACATGTGTTAGTATATATGACCCATTTCGGAGGTGAAAAACGGGGTGACCACTTACGCGATGGGTGTCATCAACCCGCAAATTTCGCAAACGTGAACGCGGAACGCGTCCGAGACCTCGAAAAGTCTCTCTTTGAGGAACGCAGCCGCACCATGCGCAATCATACAATCGCGCTCCATCTCTCCGAACCGGAGACCACCGTCACGCGCACGACCCTCCACCGGCTGTCTCGTCATGATCTGCACCGGACCGCGCGCACGAGCATGGATTTTGTCGTCGACCATGTGGCGCAGGCGCTGGTAGTACGTCGGTCCCAAGAAGATCTGCGCCCGTAGCTTCTTGCCCGTATGGCCGTTGTACATAATCTCGAACCCACGAGACTGGTAGCCCTGGTCGCGAAGCAACTGTGACACCGAATCGACAGTGACGTCGGTGAACGGCGTCGAGTCGCCCTCCATGCCCTTCAGCGTCGAGACCTTGCTGAGAAGACACTCGATCAAGTGAGCAATGGTCATACGCGACGGGATGGCGTGCGGGTTGATGATGACGTCGGGCACAATGCCCTCCGCTGTGAACGGCATGTCCTCCTGGCTGTACGTCACGCCAATGGTACCTTTCTGTCCGTGACGGGAAGCAAACTTGTCGCCAATCTGCGGTATCTTGGTTGTCCGGACCCGCACCTTTACGTATCGCAGACCGTCCTGGTTCGTTGTCAGAACGACCGAGTCCACAATGCCGCTCTCGGTGCTCCGCAGTGGCGTCGACGCATCCCGCTTGACGTGCTGAGACGTGCGCTGGCCCAACTCTTGGTTGTCGGGGTTGATGGGCGAAGTCTTGCCGATAATGATGTCCTCGCCAGAAACACGGACGCCGGGCGCAACGATGCCGTCATCGTCGAGTTTGTCGTACGTGCCATGCTTGAGACGCAGCGTGTCGTTCCTAAACGGCTTCTCAAATTGCTCGACGAGGTTGATACCCACGCGCTTCTCGCAATCCGTGTAGGAACGGAAGAACAAGCTGCGGAAGAGGCCACGATCGATACTGCTCTGGTTCATAATGATCGAGTCTTCCTGGTTGTAACCCGAATAACACGCAATAGCGACGATGGAGTTCTGACCCGCAGGAAGCTCGCGGAACTTGAGGAACTCCATAGATCTGGTCGTAGCCAGGGGCTTTTGCGGGTAGTACAAGATATTGGCCATTGTATCCATTCTTCGGGAGTAATTCGTGAGGAAGGCGCCCATAGCTTGCTTGCCCATGGCCGATTGGTAAGTGTTACGAGGGGACTAAGGGTGCCCAGTTAGCTTGCTGTTGTGACGTACGTGTACGACGTCGTTCTCCGGGGAATTCTCTTAGGGATCAAATAAAACATACCTGATTGTGATCCGGGAAGGGAATGATGCTGGCGCAAATGCCCAGGATCATACTGGGATGGATCTCGCAGTGGGTGTACATGTGCGTCGTCCTCGCGATCTTGGTCCGCAGACGGCTGTTGGGACCGTCGCCCAAGTCCTCCTCAATCTCGTGGCCTGCCTTGCGCAGCCGGTAAAGCTCTAAATCTTCCGGCGTCATACAGATCATGGCTGTCTCTTCTTCCTCCGCGTCGAGGTACTCGATGATGCCGCTGTGCGCCAACGTCTGCCAGGTGATCTTCTGCGACGGGTCATCGGGCGGGTTCTCCTGCTGCTCTCGCATCTCGTTGACCAGGGATTTCTGCAGGACGAGGGCGCCCTGGGGCACGGTGCCGTGGGGGCTTTGCTCGACGACGAACACCGGCCGCATGACACGCCCGGCGTCCGAGAAGATCTTGAACTCGCGATCTCTGATGTCGCGGACCAGGGAAACCTCGTGGGAAATGACATTGCGTCGACGGGTGCCCTGGACGTCAGGCACGAGCACTCTCGGGTCCTGATGGACACCGACCCAGACACCGTTCAGGAACACCTTTGTCGCGTTCGGATACCTGAGCGGTTCGTACTCCTCCAACACCTCCATACCCCGCTGTATCATGTAGTCGATGATGGGTTCTGCGGGTGTACCGACACTGACGGAGCACATAAGAGACAGGTTCTTGACGAGACCGCAGGCCTGCCCTTCTGGCGTCTCGGCAGGACACACCAGGCCCCAGTGGGTGTTGTGCAACTGCCGCGGTTTCGCGAGTTTGCCGTCTCGCCCGATGGGGGTGTTCGTGCGCCGCAAGTGGGAAAGCGTGGACGCGAATGTGTACCGGTTGAGCACCTGGGACACGCCGGCCGTAGAGCTCATGGCCTTCTTCTGGTCTCCCCAATTGCCCGTGGCAAGCGAGTACTTGAGGCCGTTGGACAGAGTCTGCGGCTTGATGCCAAGTGTCAGGCTGAACTGTCTGTTCGACTCGACGCATCGCTTGAGATAACCAGACAGCTCCTGGTTCATGCGACGGACGATGTTGCGGAACAGCTTGGCCAGGAGAGGACCTGCTAGATCCAAGCGCTTCTTGCCAAAGTGATCCCGGTCGTCCGTGTCGCGTCTCCCCAAGGCGCATTGAAGCAGCTTGTGTGTCATGTACCCTAGGAAGAAGGCCTTCCTGGTCTCACTGCCCTCGCTCTGTGAAATGTGCGGCAACGTCTCCTTCTGCAGAATATCCCTTGCACTCCGCACGCGCTTTTCCCTCGTCATGGTGTGATTGGCATTGCCTCGCTTTCCGATCCAGTCGAGTGCGACGTTTCGGTCTTGCACGATGAAGGCTTCCTCTATACAGGGCCGGAGCATTTCGAGCATCTGCGTGTCGTTTCTGTCATAGCAGATGTGATTCAGAATGTCCTCGTCGGAAACGATGCCCAATGCACGGAAGACAATGCCGATGGGAATGTCGACTTTGACGTAGGGTAGAGTACAGTGGATGGTCTGGCCGATGCTGCCCCTGGAAAACCCGCCCTTGCCGTGAAGCTTGAGCATCAGGCTTGAAATAAGGCGAGACCCCTTCTCAAGAGCGCTGCGAATCTCGGCGGTATACGAGTAAGGGCTGGGCTGGGCCTTCTTGAACACCTGGACGATGTTGGCGGCCGACCGTTCCTGTGCGATGAGGACCTTTTCGCTACCGTTGATGATGAAGTAGCCGCCTTGATCGTAAGGGCACTCGTTGAGCACGAAGAGATCATTTTCGCTTTCACGGCTGAGGTGACAGATCTTGGACTTGACCATGATGGGCAGTCGACCGATGAAGATCATGTCTTTCATATCCTCAGGCTTATCTTTATCGACGGTAGGGTCGTCGCCAGTCTCCTCTTCTTCCCACTCTAAGCGAGTTGGGTGTTCGCCAGTCCTGGCCATCTCATCTTGTTGTTCCTCGTCCAGTTCGTTGAGCGGGATCTGATTTTCGACGGCGATGGAGACTTTCTTGGTTATCCGAACGTAGAGGGGACTCGCGTAGGTAAGGTTTCGGTCGCGGCACTCGTAGGGAAGAAGCGTAGAGACCTTTCCGTCAGCCTCGGTGATGGATGGCCGCGAGACCATGACGGTGCCGAATTTGACCTCATATCGTCGGAGGGCAACCACCCTATCGTCATCGGACGCTGGATTCGGCTGGTCGAGTGTAATTTGCGAGTATTCATCGATGAGTTCTTGGACGGTCGAGGTGGTAAACTCGTCGAAGGAATCGACCTGTTGCGACACCAGACCCTTGGACTCGAAAAAAGAGGCGATTACAGTCCAGCAATCTTCGGGGGTGATGGTATTGTCGTCCTCCTCGTAGGCATCGTAGTCGTATTCATCGTATTCCATCGCCATGATGTTCAGTCGCCCGCTGTTCAACGACCAGTTGAGGGTTGAGGTTTAGGCAAGAAGAGGATCGTGGATAGGATCGTGAAGAGTTGCTCCCAGGCGATTAGGTGGCGAGGTAACCAGGGCGATTATAAATCACCGGTTCCGGGGGGGCGTGCCTCGTATTAATTCAGATCGCATTCACAGAAGAAAGAAAGAAAAAAGTCAGCTCGAAGAAAGGAAACGATCGAATATTGTAGGACGCGAATACTATGTTGGTGGCTAATAGATATGAGAGTTGTTGGGCAAGCCGATGGAGAAAGGCTCGAGGTGTTGGGAGGTGTTGGATTTTCAGCCTCGAGCAACGCGATCAGCTGGAGAGTTGAATCAAGAGCCTGTTACGGTCGCTGATGTAAGCAGAATTTATAAAGTGGGTCTCTGAAGCATTTCGCCACTTTAGCGCTCGAACATCGCGATATCACGTGACTTTGATTCTTCATTACCGCTTTGAACGGTCGCACTCGGTCAAGACGACAATCACACAGGCAGAATGTGTAGATAATATCTTGTTTCTATCAATAGACCAAAAAGAGTGAGAAAAGAAGTTCTATCCAGATCCGTAACGTATGAAAACAGGTAATTTGTCCGAGCTCGAAAGAGCGGGGGGTATCAATAACTGCAAATGCCGCCGACATCTTCGTCCATGGTCCAGGTGCCAGCCAGACCACCCACTTCCACCTCTTCAACAGCCGGGCCCTGATCAGGTTTGCCCAGAAAGAAGTCGTTCTTGCCCTCCGACCTGTTCGTGCGGCTCATGAACCGCCGCGTCCATTCCTCGACAGCCGGCTCTCCTGTCTCGTCTCGCGCCTGCTTAAGGAACGGGATCAGAGCGGTGCCTCCTGTGCCCTTCAACTTCTTCTGCCTGTCCCCTGGGGTGGCCAGTTTGCGCGATGAGGAGGCCAAGTCGAGGCGCCGACGCGTGGCCTCGGGGCTCCTGGATCGGCTCCGGGCGCGCACCTCACGGGACGGGAGGATGATGTACCGGGTGACGATGGCGATGTGCTTGTCCCGGAAGGCACTCAGCATGGCGAGGCAGGCATCGTAGGCCAGGCTGAGCTGGCGGTCGTGGGAGTGGGCCTCGACGTACTCGCGAATGTTGGCGACAGCCGAGACGTCTCCCAGGAAGCGGGCATGCGGGCCAGGCATGTACCGGCGCATGTCCTTGATGAAGTTGTGCCGCGGGACGGAGGCGCGGCCTTCGCGGTCCGACTCGGGCTGCGAGTCCCGTTTCTCGCCGGTGGGCCGGTGTTCGATGCCGAGGACGACGTCGAAGAATTGGATGATACTGCTCTGGGCATTGCTCCCGCCGCTATACAGGCGGTAGTCTTCCTCTCCTGAGCCGTTGTCGTAGTTGACGCCGCGGGGCAAGCCGGCTTCGGCCATGTTCTTGCTTCCAGCCAGGAAAGGCCGGATACGGTTGTAGAAGACAGTGGGGTCGCAATTCTCATGCATGCGCTGCAGAATGCCGGTCAAGTCAGTCAGACGCTCGGCGAAGCCACGCAGGCAACGAGCAACGGCGGCAGAGTCTCCCTCACGGGCGGCGGCGATGGCCGTCAGCATAAGGGGGATGATGGGGGCACCTCGAGCCTCGATGGCGACGGAAATGAGATAAAACCACGACTCATCGAGAGAACCGGTGAAGGTGTTCAAGGTGGCAATGTTCTCCATGTTGTCGATGCCTTCGTCGACAAAGAGGGGCTTGAAATTCCAGAGGCATAGGGCCGCGTAGGTGGCGACGGGGGGAACCTCGAGGTGTGCCGAGATGGCGAGAAGTGGGACGGTGATGGGCGGCGGGAGCTGATCCGAGGGTTGATCACCACCCCAGATGTAGCCATGGGCCATGAAACACAAGAGCGAGTAGGCTCGGCGCCATTCTGCGTCATGTTCCAAGCCAGTGGTGGACAGGATGGGCAGCCGGTCAACTACACCCCTGAGGCGTCCGCTCAGAATGAGGGCCTGTAGGTTGGCGGCCACGGCCTCCCATTTGTTGTAGTAGGGGTCGGGGAGCCGGGTCAGAGGCAAGACATCCGGTAGAAAGCCATGGGTGGGCGAGATGCCGTAGTCGGAGAGGACGGGAATAGGAGGCAACATGTCCTAAGAGGGCTTTTGCCTTTGACCGTGGGAGGCGATGTAGGAGGGAAGAGAAGAGTAGAGAGATGTGATGAGACGATTGAGACCTGACGCAAGGAGTACCCAGGAATCTAAGCTGGAATACTCCTCAGCCGTGCGAGAGCTCAAGAAGGACAAAGCATGCGATGACCGAGATGGTAGGATGTCGAGTGATTCGTTCCGTGAGAGAAAATTCGACAGTGATGAAACGACCTGAGAGTGTAAGGGATACTTGGATGGGGGGAGCTTTCGAGATGAGAAGGATAGTTGAGTGATATTATATTATAGACTATAAATATTATAATTTATATCCCTCAGGTGTGCCTGGATAAAGCCGACTCTTTCCCCTCCTTTGTCTTTTGTCGTTCGAGAAGTTGTCTGAGGAAAAGCTTTAATAATCCGACTACGGAGTGGCGCATTCAGAAATTTCCGGTCTGTCATGGAAGTCGCGGGTATCTACATCCCATAGCGGTCACGGGAATATTAGGAACAAAAAAGCCAGCAAAACAGTCTCATCCGATGACAAAAATCCCCAAGCCGGTACGTTCTTTTAGAAAACTGTTCAAAAAGACCTATTCGTACCTATAACATGTTTCCTCTCAGGATGGAAATAAATACAAATACAGATCAGAGAGAGTAGCGCTAATAATTTTATCAAGTCCGCGGCGTACTTAGTACATGTACGATGTAAGGTAGACCTAAGAGGTACTTCGTATGGCGCGTGGGAGACGCTAGTCTCCAATGTTTCTTTTCACAAAGTCACTTTATAGGCGCAACCTACACTGCAGTGGCTCGGCAAACTTCAGGGCGTATCATGGTGGCGACGGATTGATAATAAACTCTGACGGAATTTTTACTACACGTTGTGAGCCTCTCAAGATCACCGCGCTTTTTAGCCTCATTGCCTTAACCATAAAAATTGTCAAGTAGGCATTCGAGAAGAGACCTGTTCCGGTGCGCGGACCGGGTCCGGTGTAAGATCGGAAGACCACGGAACAGGTCGAAACGCTTTATCAGCAGCTCTCGGGGGGTAGTTCTCGGCGAATAAGTGGCCAATCGGTGCCCCGCAGAGAACTAAAGCGCGTATAGGGATAATATGTACCTAAACACCTTATAGTATACAATGAGAAACACGCAGTAATCGAGTAGAGGTCGTCTTCTGATACGCACCTATCCGGGCATGATGTAATCGTAACAGGGGGAAGGCCGAAGCACTTGTGTGCCGAGTTTCGACCAGGTCAGAGCTAAGGCTCAGAGCTATCAACAGATCGACATTAGCCTTGAACCTGCACTCCAACCCGAAACGAAACCGAAGAGACATATCGCCGACAGGAGCCATATCGCTCAGGTTGCACGGGTCCCGTCACCCATTGGCCAATACGCGCCGGCGCACCAGGAACTACAACCCCTTCCAAGTCGACGATGACTTCGTAACACACCCGCGAACGCCATCCAGTACCTCGTCCCACGCCTATCCTGCACTCTGTCGACCATGCCTCCCGTCCAGCAGCATGTCCTCAACTGGCTTTACAGCGTTCTCACAAGCGTACGTTTCTTATACCTACTTGTTTCCCCAAGTTCCCATCGCTATCAACCCGCAAGCTTACCCAGTCCGTATGACTCCCACAGGAATACCACGATGTGAACCGAACGTACAACGACGTCGCCCAAGCACTGTCGCAGTACTCCTCTCTATCTCCTCGTACCGATGTCCACAGTAAGGGCAAACACCCATCTCTCTAGGATATTCTCATCGCAAACTGAAGTCCTGTCCCCGTCTAGCATTCGACAATGGCACCTCGGCCCTCCTCCTTCACCTCTCCGGCACCTTGCCAGTCGTCTTCAGGGGCGCAACCTATCGTTTCCCCATCTCTATATGTGTGCCTTACGCCTACCCAAGGGAGGCACCGTTGGTCTATGTGACTCCCACTGAAACCATGATGGTGAGACCTGGTCAACATGTCGACCCTCAGGGCCAGGTTTATCATCCTTATCTGGCGGGGTGGTCGACGTTCTGGGATGTAAGTCTTGCATTTCTACTCCCTCCTCCTCCTCATCCTCCTCCCCACTAGGAATATTAACCCGTGGCTTACACACCGATGCTAGAAATCTACCATCCTCGACTTTCTTGCCATTCTTCGAGACGTCTTCGCCAAGGAACCCCCCGTCGTCGCTCGACAGCCCGCGCGCCCATCCGACTCCCCAGCTCAGCACCCTTCTTCTCAACCCACACCACCACCCGTACCCCCTCCTCCGCCCCCCGAGCTCGCGGGTCGTCCAGTGAGCCGGACTAGCCAGGCGCATATCCAGACTCCTCCTGCTCAGTCAGGTCCGCCGCCTCCGCCTCCAAAGCAGACCGGGTATACGCCACCCCGCCAGCCGTCACCCCCGAGCAGGAGCACACCTGCCACCGGTCCACCTCTGCCTCCGCTGCCACCAGGAATCGCGAGATCCGACAATCGAGATGTATCCAGCCCTCCACAGCCCGCCAGACCTGCGGCTCAGACACCCTCCCGATACGAGTCTGCTTCCCCCTTACCCCCACACCCTCACCAGCCGTCACCGCCCCAGCTACCGCCGCAGCAACACCCTCCGGCATTCCAATATCAGCATCCCCACCCTGCCGGTCAGCCACCAGCTCATATTGACCACCCTTCTTCTCATCAACAGCTTCCCCTTACACAGCCCTCACCATTCCCTCACCAGGGCCCCGGTGGCCCGCCGCCTGGTTGGCAGCCTGCGGAGTCTCTGCCACAGGCACAGTCAGCGGCACAGCAGCCTAAACCGAAATCACCGCCACTGAATCTGCTCGACGAACCGGTCTCCCTCAACATCCAGTCCCCGTCCGAGCTCCCCGGCCCTCCGATCCCCCCCAATCCCGAGAAGGATGCCCTGCTCCGCCAGATCGAACAGACCCTCCACGCCTACCGCCAACGCGATCTCGAGCAGGACCAGGCCACCATAGCCGGGCCTCGAAGCCCAGCACGCCGCCATGCTCGCCGCCAAGGAGAAAATGGAGGCCGAGCTGGCCTCCCTCGATCAGCTCTCGGCCCTCCTGACCTCCAACACAAACATCCTGCACGACGCTCTCCACAAGGCCGACGCGGTCATCGAGGGATCCCGAAACCAGCGACCTCCCAACATTGACGAACTCCTCGTCGCCCCCACCGTCGTCGCCAATCAGCTCTACACCGTCGTCGCCGAGGAACGGGCGATCGGCGACACAATCTTCGTCCTCGGTCGCGCCGTGGAGCGCGGCCGCCTGACCCCCGCCGTGTTTGCAAAGACCACTCGCTCTCTCGCCCGCGAATGGTATCTGAAGAAGGCACTGGCTCGTAAGATTGCCAGAGGGATGGGTTTAACAGTGTAGGGAGGGGGACAGTTGGACCGAATGGGACAGGTTACTCAAGAGAAGTATACCGTACGTCGTCGACGCAGCGCATTTCTACGGGTTGGCCTTCCATTTCATACTGCAATTTTTAATGGTCGATGAATGCCAACAAGCCCTGAGCCGAGGCCGTACGTGGCTGATATGAAAGAAACTAAAGCTAAGCCTGCTCGGCAGCAAGAAGAGAGAAAATGAGGGAGAGGGAGAGCCCCTGGGTAACAGAGACCAATGCCGAGAAGAATAACCGTTGCCGTTCCCAAAGAAGGAAAAAAAGGCTGTGCTTAAAGAACATGGAAGGAATAAAGGAAACCTAACACGCCGTTGCTATGCTGAGATGACTTTGTCTCTGATTTGTTCTTCCCACCCATGAGCCTCGCATATTCCAAACGAAACCACCAGTAGGTTAGAATTCGCCGTCTACACCCACGAAGCAGGTTGGACACGCCGGGAGGCGAGCTCCTAGATCCTCTCTTCCCGTCGGTCAAACTGGCGGTTGATCCGCACGCCGCCTTTTTCGGCAGCGCTGCTTTCCTCTTCGTCAATCTCAAGCAGCTCTACATCAATTGGGTCGACAATGTCCCGCGATCGAGTCGCTTCGACCCGTGAGGTCACGGTGCTGGGGACGAATGTGCTGTCGGTGGGGTTGGTACCGGTTTGCGAGCCAAACTTCAACGGCGTGATGGAATTTCCGGTGCCGGTATTGTCGCGAGCGAGGTCGTAAGCGGACGACGGAACGGAGGCTCGCTGGGCGATGAGGGTGCCGAGGGGCAGGAAGATCATGACAGATGTGTAGGTGACAGAGCCGGCTCCAAACTCTCGCCAGGTGCCCCATTGAAGACCGGCAAAGACGACTGGGGGTTTTGCCGAGGATATCATTAGTTTTGGAAGAAATGGGAGATACGGGACAAAAGGTGGAAAAGAGAGACGAACCTGGGATGATCATGAGTAGCCCATTGGTGATGACAAGGACTTCCATCGGAGTCAGCCCTCGTCTCGACGGCAGAACCCTCCTGTGGACAATGAGATGGGTGACCAGCTTGATGTTGAAGAGGGCACAGTAGTAGAAGATGGAGACGGTGGCGATGGTAGACGAGGCAAAGCCCGCCCAGATGAGTCGTTCCCAGAAGACGTCCAGCATGGCCACGATCTGGACAGTGCCCACGAGGAGGCGAAAGGCGATGGCGAGCAGGGAGATGAACCCTGAAAGGGCGGCGAAGAACCACTTCCAAAGGTCGGGTAGGAGATTGACCACGGCCCACGCCTGCATGCCCAGGGCGACCTGGACGGAGATGAAGAAGAGAAAGGAGATGACCTCGGTGGCGATGCTGGTGTGGATGTCACTGGGGTTGATGGTAGAGTAATCGAGGGCCCAGAACGAGTAGAACTCGGTCCAGTCGCTGGTGAAATAGGCGGCGAGGAGGGTCATGCGGATGGTGGCGAGAACCAAGCCGACGATGTGCACCCACTGTGAGGCCTTGGCGAGCCTGGTGGTCGGGGTCATGCAGACGATGACGAGGAGCATGATGAAGCTGGCCCCTAGCTGAGAGGCATAGTTGATAGAGGTGGCCAGGTTCTCGCGAAAGAGAATATTCACGTCTGGTACAGAAACGGGGATCTCTGTGACGCCGTCTGCTGCGAGCAGAATGAAGGTCTGCGCTCTAGGGTCGAAGGGGGCCATGGCGAAGCGTATAATGAGAACCCTCGCTGCGAGAAAGAACTAGGTAGAGAAGCCGGTCGAGTCTGCTACCGAGAAATGAACTTGTCGGCTCGTAGATACGCCTGAATGGAATGGCGCGGTCTTGATAGTAACTGGTTCCCTGTGCGACAGTCTTGGACGGGGTGACGGCTGGATGTTGAGCCTCAGAGCACACGTCGTGCCACCCTTAAAAATCAGAAAAAGGGTATAGACTGATCTGGCACCGAAACTGGAAAAAGAAGGACGAGAATGAAGTTTTTGACGGAGAATGTGAAGATTAAGATGGGAAGGAGAAAACGAGACGCCAGGCCAGAGATATGAGACTTGGTCCGGTCTGCACGAGTCTCGACGAAGTGTGAAGGGACAAAGGTTAGTTATGTGCAGCTCAGCTGGCAGATATAAGTGAAGAGGATGAAGTAGGTGAAGCTTCTATGGGAAGCATCGTCAGTATACGAAGAAGGCGAGAGGCGAGAGGGCTAGAGGCCATTGTGAGAAGATTTAGCAACCGGCGAGGTGACAGGTGAGCAGTCGGAGTTTGGAAGAGAATAGGATATAGAAGAATGGTAACGTTTCCGTTGGCCTCCAGGTGGGAAAGAAGAAAATAGAAAATAGAAAATAGACATAGGCGGCCAGATAGGCGGTGATATTGTTCGGCGGGACAGCTTGATATTGTTCTTCGTGCGAAGGTCAGAGGTCGTTAGTATTGTTCGACGAAAACGGGCAAGCTCCGTTCGGGAGCCGGGTTTGGGGGCGGATCAGGAGGCCGGGTGATTGGCGCTTCCCCCGCGATCAGACGTGCCGAAGTGGGAAGAGCTTAAAACCGCAGCCCTATGGGCAGCAGGGGCAGTCAGTGTAAGTCGAGCAGAGGCTACAGGGGAGATGGCCCTGGAAACGCTTGACGACTTGTGAGTTGTGACGCATCAACCGCCAACTTGTTCTGCAACGTAGGCAATCAGCGACAGGGGACGGTGTGACGGACGGCTCGAGGGCACAGCGAGGATTATGTGTGAACCAGGGAAGGCTGCTCATTACGATACGATACGAAGACCAAGGTCAACCGGCACCGCATCGATGAGAAGCATCTCGGGTATGAAGCCGTTCGCCGCGGCGGGTATGTTGCGTAACGCTCCAATGCCGTACGTTGTATGCCGTCCGTCTGTGCTGATGCCGTGCGACACCCGCTTCGTGCCATGAAAACGTACTGTTGGGATAGCGACCGGTGGGGTGTCTTCGGCAGATGGCAAGCAAATGAAAGGATGCTAACGATAGCTGCCGAACACATGGGCCATTTCTGCGAAGAAAGCTCGCGCCAGCTCTTGGACCCATAGACTACCGGGGCACCTTGGGTGGACGACTAGGTCAAGGGCCCGGCCCCGTTGTCCGTAATCTACGATAGCGGCGCGGAAGAAACCGAATCGATCCCAAGAACAGCCGTCGCGATTCCGAGGGCGGGCAATGCATCTCAACTCGGCCCCTTCGACCCTGTTGTTGCATCCTAGAAAATCAGCCATTGGATCATCACCACCATCATCTCCATCATCATCATCATCCTCAAAGACTTGGGCGGATAATATGTGACGGAATCTTCCGGCCAGAACAATCGTAAGGGACGCTTAGCATTGTTGTTGCGCACATCTCAAAGCTGACACCGGCAGAATTGACGAGTCTCCAAAGCACGAATGTGAGAAGTGGGTGACTGAAGATGAGAGGAAAACATTGCCGAAAACATTGCCAAAACTCCCAACGGAAAGTGATGTTATGGCCCACGGCAGCATCGCTGCACATGATATGCATGCAGTGTGACTTGACTGCAAAGCCTCTGAGCTCTTCCATCAAGAATGGCGAGTCTCGACGAGGGGTTGGTAGGAGATGATGGTGATGAGACACGCTGGTCGACGCAATCTGTGCATTCCAGTGGCATTGCCGGCGTATTATTGGTTCGTTGGTACGAATCAGTCCCAGGTACCGTACAACGTATGTACTTCGTATGTATCTGACCCAGGCCTGGACAAACACGCCGACAAGACCAGGCAGTAAACCAAAGTACCTCTTGTACGTGACTAGGTACCTACCTATTTTACCTTCTCTCGGGACGGCGGAGTCGGCTGAAGTAGAAGGTACCTGTAATCAGTCAGTCGGGCCTCTAGGCTCTCGTCATTGGGATCAGTCTTATCATTCGACACGACTCCAGCCCTCGGAGCCCATCTCTAGATGCCGCTGGGATAATTCTGAAGACCTGTGCTGTTCACTGCTGCTGGCTTGAAGTGAATCCGAGTCCCATGGCAACGAACGGCGTCGGCTGTTGACTCTGCGCTGTTCATCCGCAGTGATGGCGTTGCTTGCCGTCCCGTTCCGTGTCTTGTGTTTCTCTGCCAGACTGCGGCTACGCGAGAAAACTTCTTCCATTACTCTCCATAACACCGAATCCATAAACTTCTGATGAGCAGCTTTCCCATTTTATCACGGTCGGAGCAGAGCCCATGTCTCGTCATCTCCTTGGTACTCGGGCCGTTTCGGCTACCTATGACAGGAAAAAATGTCGGTGCAGTACGATGGTGACAGTCACGCACGCAGCGGGCCTAGAGCGCTTCAGCTGACCCATTCTCTCCCCCGAGGCACGGTAGTATGATGACCCAGTGGCAATGGATTCAGGGCTTCGATGTGAGTGCAACATCTCCCTCATCACGTATCCAGGAAGAGTCGCCGCTTTGTCATGCAATAGCATGGGGCATATGACAAAAGCTGTGGTCGACGTGTGAGAATGTGCGCACTGGACTATATTGACAACACACGCCTGATGGGCCGCCCAATCACCTGCCATCTGGGTAACTGCAAGCTGCCCTCACGGTCAAGGAGGGATTTGCGGCTCACAGATATGGTTCAAGCGTCTCCTACACATCATGCCTGTCAACCAAAAACGAAGCGCGCTCCGGTGAGCATGGTCAAAAGTTGGGAAGTCTAGTCATTATAATCCGGTATCTGCTGTGCGGACACAATATTCCCTCGCCCCCATGAATGCGATTCCTTTTCAGATCCGAAGAAGCTCGGCGGGGCCCAGTCGTATCCCCTTCCCCATGTCCTAATATACAGGCGGCATAACGCGGCAAAAGGCATCGAGTTGTACAAGGCGTGGAATGTATTGGCTTCGAGAAGAACAAATTACTGTCTGCAAAGTTGTCGTCGCATGGTCAGCTGTCTCCGGGCATGGAGACGGGGACGCGCTTTTCACGGCGGGAGGAACACATACGGAGGAAGGAGGAACTCTCCCCAAGAGCTGGCGAGGAAGGCGACGGAAGCCTGCAAAGCTGGTTAGCACGTAAAATGAAGCTACCAAGAAGACGGAAGACGTACACCGAAGATTGCGATGCTGCGAACGATGGAGGCGTTCTCCGGGGAGGTCAGGGCATCGTAGGTCGAGGCAATGGCGCCCTTGGGCTGGCGGTGCCTGGAAGACCCGGACCTTTCGACGAGAATTCTCTTGGGGGCCATTGTGATGAAGTCGTCGTGGGGAGTTGGCGATTTAATGTGATTATTTCGTCGTGGGTGAATGCGGATATACGAGTTGGGAGTTATGGATGGATTGTGACGAGGAGGATTCTTGAAATTTTTGGAGGAACGTCACGAATTAGCCACAACTACTACATGTCAAGCCACACGGACAAGCCTGGTGAGTATAGTGTGTAATAATAGAAAACTGTACACACACACGGTGGATCCACTTGTCCTGTGGTCATCATCAAGTCACGTCACTTCAGCCCCGCGTCGACAAACGTCAACAACGTAAGGTGCTTTGGCGGCCGAAACCGAGCTCACTTGACGACTTCCCCCAAAACATCTACGGAATAATATATATAATGCTTCCTTTTTAAGCCGGAACAAGCGGCTGAGCCGCAACCAAATCAGAGACACATTCACACTTGCTCCATTTCATCGGCCCAACACCCTCAACGCTTTACAGCGCCCGGGGGAGCCAAGATGGCTGATGCTCGACGATCCCCGGGCCCGGGCGGCTTCCTGCCCCAAGAGTCGATACCATCACCAGCCCCCAGCAATGCATCCAGCCGGTCAGCAGTTTTGCTTCCCCATCCCCGAAAGCGAGCACTGCTCTCCGGTTCGAACAAGGAGGACCTCGTGCGCCGCTACGTCGAAGAGCAAATGGCCATCGTATCACGTCGCTACGTGAAGAAGTACAGCGAGCCCACGCCCGGGGATGACATTGTCGGCTACGAAAGCATGAGCGAAGTCTGCAAGGACATACACAAGATTATCGATGTTCTTTGGCTCTCAGGCACCCGTAAGCCACTCTCACTGGGCACCATGTCAACCCCTTTTTTCCTCGGCTCGTCCTTGCGTCTTGGATGATTACCCATCTAACTACCTTATGACAAACCTCCAGCCAGCCTACAGATCCCTTTCCTGCTCAACATAGCCAGCGACCTCACCAAATACGTCGTCTCCTTCCCGCCAGCGCCGCGCGCCACCTTTTCCGTACTGCGCAAGCTGGACCACTGCTTCGCCAGCCTATTAGACGGGGAGGACGTGGAGACGAGGGAGACCCTCCCTGGGTTCGAGAACGGGTTGCGCGCCGGGATGACCACGACCGACATGGTGCGGTGCCGCAGCTCCGTTGAGCAGACCCGCGTGCTCATGGTCGAGGTGCTCAGCTCCGCCGAGGATGCGGAGGACGAGTCCTACGAGCCGCAGACCGAAACCGACACCGACGCCCCAAACGACGCCGCGGTATGGACGGAGGACGATAGCCGGCTGTACATGGACGTGGCACGCGTCTACGAAAAGACGCTGGTTCAGCTGGGCGAGCGGCTGGGAGATGTCTTTGGTGCCACACCTGCCCAGACAACACAGACGGCACCAGCGTAGGGTTGTTCATCAAGATACCGGTGGATGCAGACAGTTTCGAACCTCGGTTTTCGAGTAACGCAATGTGCTTTTCTCCTTTCCGACCGCATCTCCGTCTTGGATTGATTTCACAGCAAACCACATCGTGGTTTCTCTTCATATCTGCCCGAATCTGCAAGTTGATCTCCGTTGGACGAGTGGTACGGAAAACTAGCGCACTGTAATTTACTTTCATGAGGTGTCGACAGACTGGAATTTGTTCCATGGACAACAAAATAAGCCTCTACGCGGTATCCCATTCGCTATTACACGAGCTCACGATGTTGCCCGGAAAGCCCAGATGTCTGTTTCTATACTGAGCGGTTCTGGCCAGGGGATGTCGACTCTATTCTGTGCAGGACAAAATGACATGCCGATGAATTGTCTTCTTCGAACGCGAAGCTTCTCGGCCACGCTTAGCATTACGTTCTATCAAAAAAGTCCTCTTCTTCTCATCGATCCTAAAATCGAATCCTGGGTAGGAAACCAACTTAGCCACCTGCAAACAAACTCTCATTTGACTTGATTGTGCGAGTTCTCACACCTTCTGCCATTAATTTCTCATGCCCTGCCGTCTATACACGCGCGGCTATTCGGTCCCGGACTGGATCATGAATATACCATGTTTGACCAGCAGAATATTCATTCTGTACCCTAATAGCCGGCCAGGTAAAATGTACGTGCCGGAGGATGGCAAATATCATTCAAGATGGGACGTGACGGAGGCCCGGTGGGCACTCGTAGGATTATTGAACGGATGAGATTGGTGGTAGTGCATGCTAAATACGCGACAGCAACGGAACCGCGGCTGACAATCATGAGCCTCATACTCCAAGTTGAACGTCTTGATCTTCCATTAGACTCCAAGCTCAACACCACGCAACGCCGTAGTAATCTGACAGGACCATTGATACGTGGAAATACCGATATGAAGAGAGCTGCTCAAAGAGAGAAAGGCAAAACAGGCAGAAAGAAAAAGAGCAAAGGAAAAAGAAACCCCAATCTCTCTCACCCAACCTCATCTGCGGCACTCTAACAAATACAAAAGCTGGTCCCCTACGAGCAACGTCCCCACCGCTGCTCGCCGTCTCTTTCCCCTCGACAAACGTTTTGAATCCTCGTTCTTTTTTGCATATGCCTTCTTATGATCAGGCACTTCGAAGCAACTTCAGTCTGGGAGAACTCATATGCCCATATCATTCCAAAACAATGCATCCTCCTGTCATGCGCGGCGTGTGATTGCAATTAAGCCATATCGCCCGTAAAAGTTGACTTGGTCCAAAGTGCCAAAGAGCAAACGAAAGGAATGCAAGTCACGGAACTCCACACCACAGCCGCATCTTGACAAAGGTGATGTAGGCGCCAGCCCAAGTGCGTGGAATCGGCTAACACCACACCTTTGTGCTTGCCAACACGTCGCGAAAAGCAGGTTAATATGATGTACCAGCCTGGTGCTCAAATTGTGCTTAAGCAAATGACAAGGCAAATATGCGCTCAGCCCCCTGAAAGCAAGTCGCAATGCCTGTCCGTATGCTGAAGCAGCACCGCTAGCCCGAGCCGGT
Organism: Sodiomyces alcalophilus JCM 7366; assembly: GCF_042370955.1. NCBI lineage: Eukaryota > Fungi > Ascomycota > Sordariomycetes > Glomerellales > Plectosphaerellaceae > Sodiomyces > Sodiomyces alcalophilus. Next base: position 303,053 of record NW_027263537.1, on the reverse strand, counting down.
GTAAGCCATTGGTGTAGTGAGACGAGCGGAGTAGCATCATCGCCCACGTCGGTGTCAGGGAGTTGTGGGTTAAATATCGATGATGAGGCCCGTCAGGCCCTCGCAGACGTTGGAGTCCACTGTACTCAGTCTGCGCTTATTTCCCCGGTTCCTTCCATCCCAAACGATCCCGCGTTGAAATCGAATCCCTGGTTGTCTCCGTCCTCGTGAAGGAATGAATCAAAGTCGAAATCATTCAGGACGTCATTAGATACCAGCGGATTGGCAAAGTCCATCCCGCTGAAGCTCATCATATCCGCCGAGTTGTCAATGCCAAAGGCGCCATTTTGCGCGTCCGGTTGCGCCTGGGCAGGGACGTTGGTCGCTGGAGCAGCAGGCTGTCCGCCTGCTCCCTGCCCGTTAGGCGCGGTGGCGCCGCCAGCCGCTCCGGCATTGCCACCGGCTCCGCCGCCAGGAGCAGCCCCAGCAGCACCTCCAGTGTTGCCGGCCCCGGAAGTGCCAGCGGGACCACCCCCGGCCGAGGCACCCTGGTTTTGACCCTGCTTGTTGAAACCTGGAGCGTTGGCGTTGACAGGCGTCATAGGCGTGGCCGGTGTCGGGGGTTCGCCGTCTTGGGTATTGTCTCCTGCAGGAGTAGCTCCGGAGTTCAGGTTCGGATTGGCCTTTTTCTGTGTCGCAGCCTATTAGAAAAACGTCAGTCAACGTCATCGGCTTGAAATGATGCAACCAAAACTCACCTTATTCTTGGCACCCTTGGTGTCCTTCTTCTTGGGCGCTGCTTTGTTCGCTTGCGAGGGGGTGGGCGGCGCGGCAGGCTGTTGCGGTGAGGAAGTACTGGTCCGGTTGGCGTTGGCCGGGCCAGGCGCCGAAGGCGGGGGCATGGCACGCTGTTGAGGAGTACCCTGAACGCCAGGACCTTGGGGAACCATTTGTCCGTTGGGGCCTTGCTGCCACTGCACAGGGGGGTTACCAGCCTGCTGCTGCTGTTGCTGCTGCTGCTGTTGTTGTTGTGCCTGTTGCTGTTGCTGCTGCTGCTGCCTGGCAGCCATCATCTGTTGCGGGTTCATCTGACCGTTGAAGGGCTGCTGGCCAGGATGGGAGCCAGGCGGACGCATGCCGTTCATGTGGGGATTCGGGACCATATTGCCGCCCACGTTCTGCATATCCTTGTTGAAGAAGTTGGGCGCCATGTTCGGGTCCATAGTGTTGGGCATGAAATTCATGGGGTTCGGCGAGCCGCGCGACTGGGCTCCCTCAGCCAGCGGCGACGGAATCCCGGCGTTGTTCATCTGCGGAGTAACCCGCTTCATCTGGTCGGCCGGGTTCGGGGAGGCGCCGGCTCTGGCGCCCTGGGGCGACGTCTCTGGGAAGGCTTGACCGTTCGGGCCGGGCGGGGCTCCCGGACCGCCGGGTCCTCCTGGGCCATCACCCCGAGGAACGCCGCCCATGCTGTCCTGTTCCTGACGGGCCATCAGGAGTCGCTTCTTATTCTGTTGTTCAAGAAGCATTAGCTGCATTTGATAGTCTTGCAGAGCGTGGTTACTTCCACCGCCGGCTTGGGGACCGCCAGGACCGGGTCGCATGCCACCCGGTCCCATTTCCCCAGGATTGTAGTATGCCGTCAGTTGTTCGGGGTTCTGCGGCAGCATGGGCGAACCCTGACCCTGAGGACCAGGGGCATTAGGCATGGGCTTGTTCGGCATCTGGTTGGCCTGCTGCTGATGCAAGTTGGCAGCGTAGGTGGCAATGGACTTTGCCTGAACAGCAGGTGGTTGGTTGGAGAAGGTGCTGAACTGCTGAGGGGTCAGCTGTGCTGGGTTAATACCGTTCGTGAGAAGCATCTGCGTGGCTTGGGCTGCATTGGGAGCATTCCCCACCTGCTGCTGGCCTGGCATGCCCTGCTGCGGTCGACCGTTCGGCATCATCCCAGGCTGGTTTGGATTGAAGGGAGCGCCGTCCAGACGAGGCCGCTTGGATGGGGAGGGGGCATTTTCAGACGATCCAGGTGACGCCGGGCGCTGGCGGTTTCCATCCATGTCCGACGGGTCTCTCTGCATCTGGTTCTGCTTGGCCTGGTGCAGCATCTGCATGGCTTGGGGACTGTAGACGCGAAAACGGAAGAATCGGGTTAGATACTGTTGACAGATACGAAAGACCCCGGGCAGATATCAGGTGAAATGACTTACTTATTCTGGTTGTTAGCCATGGCAGTCCTTGCAAGATTGCCTTGCTTCATGTTCATCCCCATGCCACCAGCTTGCATACTCCTCATCATGTGAGTCTGGTATTGCTGTGGGGTGAGGCCATCCGGACGCATTTGCCGCAACATCTCCTGCTGGTTCTGGCGGAGACGTGATTGATGCTGCAAACTATGTCAGTAACTGGCAAAGACTTTTGCATGGAAAAGGGGAAAACGAGCAGTAGAATAAGACGCGACATAGGGGCCTCCAAACAAGGGAAATATCTTCTTACCTGGGTGTGACTAACGTACTGTGCAACAGGACCGTTGCCACCCTTGGCGCGTTGCGCATGGAAAATGTCCCAGAACAAGCAGAACCATTCGTAGAGAAAGGATGTCTCGGAAGCAGGCATCGGCAGCTTGGGAGCAGGCAGGTCATCGGGGAGTTTGGAATCCATGTCGTCTTTGTTGTCCGTGTCCATGGCGTCGTCGCCGAGACCATTTCCCATCAAATTCCCATTCTCATCGCGGCGGCGGTTGGGGCCCTCCTTGAGGACATTAACCTGCTGGTCGCTACTGAGCAACGACCGCGCACAGTCGAACATATTGTTGCGGATAAAATATTCGTAGATGTATGTATTGAGAAGAGTCCGCTGGCTTTCGGTGGGCATTTGGGGCTGCCGAGGACCGGGAAGGCCGGCTTGGGGACCGACGGCCCCATTATTCATCATGGGCATGGGGGCGCCGACGGGGCCGCCCATCGCGTTCATGTTGGACATGTTCGGGTTGTTCATAGCTGGCCGTGATGCAGACGATTGTCTGCCCGGCTGAGCTTAGTGTCGATGGCGGGCGACGAGATGGGATGGCGAGAAAGTTCGAAAGTCGTAAGCGTCGAGGGGTTCGTTGATGGACGGTATCGTTTCGTTGTTTTGATTGCGACACCAAATGCGATACCAGATGTAGTAAAGGGGGCGAAGATGGAATAGGAAGGGGCGGGGGGGGCGGAGAGAGAATGGGGTGGGTGGTGTGAGGTACAGTGGGAACACGCGGAGCGCTAGTATAGACAGGCGCGGGACGTGTCTATTGATGCTGGTAAGTGGTGCTCCAAGCGCACAACGAAAAAGAACGGCGACGCCAACAGCAACTTGGTGAAGGTGGTGAAGAAGAAAAAAGAGGCGTGATAGAGTTGATTGTCACGGTGGTTGGACTCGGGAGAAGAAGAGTCTTATTTGTAAGGCGTGCGTGAGGCGTGGCTGCAATGTAAATTCGTTGGTGGCTGCTTGCCCCGTACCGCGACTGGGCGTCCTAGAGTCGACAATCCGGCACAGGTCAGGGAGGGTCCTTGATCGAGCTCCTCTCCAGCAACGCTAGCCGCTGGGCCCCAAATGCGAAATGGACGATAAGCCCTGCGATGGCGTCGAAAACCGTCAAGAGGTTACCATGGAGCGAGAGTAGGACAGTTGATGTTGAGGCTGGTTGACGAGAGCCGGGCTTTTCGGAACGGGCAAAGGAGAAGGGTGAATGGAAGAGAGAGAAAGGTAATGGAGAACGAGAGTGGGAAAGGATGGGGCTGGGATTTTCCTAATTTTCGCCAGTCCCGGATAAGGACGCTTGGGCTGCCCTGGGGATACTGGAGAAGTTGGGAAAAGACGCTGGAATTGGGTGATGCCGCCTGTTCGCCCCCTTCCTCGTGATGTAGCCTGCGGGTATTCGTGAGAACAAAAGAATTTTTGGGAACGATGATTGCCTGAGGCATAAACTTTATATAACCCCCATCCACCAATAAGGTGCCAGGCATCTCAGGTACGTACCTGCGCAAAACCAAACCTATCTCGAGACAGAATGGCGGTAGTACTCCTTCCGGCGGTCTCTGCACTCCGGAACCCTGATATGCTTGAACGATTATTGTAAGAGTGTTCAAGAAAAATCCATGATGATATTAGATGATACTGGGCAGTTCTTCATACTGGGCAGTTCTTCTTTGCAAGTTTCAGTGCTGAAAAATCTGGCTTCCCAAATTTTATGTGATGCTTCTTACCGACTTACTAATACCCCGAGGGATGTCAGGGGACATCAGACCGTAGCCCCTTTTATGCCTTCAAGCTCAAAACCAAAAGTAGCTAATACGGATAGACCAGAGCTCTAAGTTTGTGGTCGTGTCTCATCGGCCCATCGCACGAATAGGCTATTGATATTGTCCATATGGGTGGATAACTCGAGGTCTATTTTCACTAAACGAACCACTGACGGTCGGGAATACGATATGGCTATGTCATTGTTGAAGTACTGAGTACTTGCATCGTGGTTCGACTCCTGCGTCGATAGACCCAAAGCATCTTGTATATGAGTTTCCTCGCTCAAATTGCATTGAATTGCATTATGCAGACGGCGTAATATCTGAGGGGTGTGTGCGGTGGATTTAACCACGATCACCGTCTTGATGAGATCTGTGATCCACCTGTATTCGTATATGGCGCATCCGCGACGGACATCTCGACCCCTTGCATTGCCTTGACCATGTCCCCTTTTTTCGAGACTGAGTTGCCGCATCATGGAACTCGGATCCCCCTGAGGTGTCCCTTGCCATATATTGATCGAAGAAGTTGAGGTCTTCTAAGATGCCCTCTACACCGGTCGGGCAGCTGCTCTCTATCATGTGGTGGCAGGTAATTATAGTCGAGGTGTACCAACGTCATCCAACGATGGCCAGACAATTAGGATACCCCCGTCCTGTTTGCGGGGGTTTGATAAAAACGTTCGCTCTCCATGGTCACGGGCATGGGCTTACTCCAAGCCGTCGATTTGAGGAGCATAGGAAGGGGCGTAGAGTAAGTATAATCCGGTCACAAGTTGCCGCAATCCCGAGGAACTCGGCTGTGGACGCGGAAGAAGGCGGTGCCTCGAGCAATAGCCTGCTCCTTAATCGTCTTCGGGGGGTAACTCGTCATCAATATAACGAATCAAGGATACCCGCATCTCCGTGGTATCGTTGCCCTTCAGGACGTCGCTGATGAAGTGAGCCTCCACCTGCATCTGAACCATCTCCAAGGCGCCACGTAACACTCCGCAGAAGATGTTGGAATACCACAGCTCGTCCTGCGCCCGCCCGTCGTCAGGCAACTCGACGAAATCCGCCAGTGGATTTTCATCAAACACCAGCGAGAACTGCTTGTTATCCGACGTCCAGTTCGTTATGTGCGGTGTGACGTTGAGGAAAATCTTGAACCCGACCTACGGCTGTCTGTCAGTAAACTGAACACAGGCCAGGCTACCCGTGGTTGGGAACGCTAGCTTTGGACCGCGGCAAGTAACGAACCCTCGCAATGGCATCGGCCGTCTCCCTGAAATTAGAGCATCTCTTCATAGTGTTGGATTTGGCGAGATAGTCCTCGATTAACCGCAAGCCAATGTTGTATCCCATTCTATCGAGCTGCTTGTTCACCTCGGCATAATCTCCGTCGAAATCCTTGCATAGTTGTGCCACGATCGTTCCGTACGTGAGGGTCACGAGTTCCGCATTGACTTTGTCGATCCGGGTCCTAACCGATTGCGATTAGAACTTGATTCGGTGAACGAAGCCAAGATATCACACTCCAAGGTGGCAGAGTCTTACTTCCATATCCTAACCATGTGTCAGTGAATCCTGGTCTCTCAGGGGACGCGAGGAGGGCTGGTTGCTCTAGGGCATGTATGGTGTATGGGGCACATACTCCTCGCCGAGGCGAGACGCCTTATTTGCAGCCATGATGGAAATGCGTCCGTGTCTGCGGAAGGATTCCCGCCGGTTGGTGTATGGGGCGCAGGCAGATCAGTTGCAAAATGGCACGCGAGATCACGACTTGTCCGATGGTAAACCGCTAGCTGCGAGGCACAAGCAAACAGCTGTCGTTGTACCTGAATATGCAATCGAGGGTGGGCCGGCCAGAGCGTCATGCGCAGTGTGGAAAGTTTGTATTTATCCGTGTTCTTTTTGATAGTCGACTAACCACGATTAAGTCATTCATAACACTATCCATTATGTAACTACTGATTTTTGATCGCAGCTCCAAAGGAAACAGGAGCTTCCACCTTTAATCGACGTCAACGGATCAGCAGCAGTCCTTCTTTCCCCGTCAACCAGCCACGTAGCACAGAGAAACCGAGTCGAACCGAAGTGCTTCTACAATCCTCAAGTCACCGAACTCGCCGTAAATTGTCATCATGTCCGCCGAGAAGCGACCCGCGTCCGATGACCCCGGCGCGGGGCAAATGATCGTGAAGCGACAGAATGTCGGCTCCTCGGCAGGAGCTCTAGCGAGACTCAATGCCTCGGGAAGCGGCAGTGCGTTGGTTCAGGCGGTAAGGATTTGCTTCAACCTGCCTGGGGGGCCCAGTTATCTGATGGTATTGCGTTCTAGGCTCCGCGAACCAGCGGCCTGCAGGCTCCGGTAATGGAACTGTCTGGTCACTCGGGCGAGATTTTCGCGGCCAAATTCGATCCAACGGGCAACTTCATCGCGTCAGGTTCCATGGACCGGAGCATCTGTATGTGACGGAGGAGGGTGTACCATTTCAGCATCGTAGTCTGAAGACTGACCTTTCTGCTACCTAGTGCTCTGGAGAACGTACGGCGATTGCGAGAATTACGGCATCCTCAATGGCCACCGAGGAGCAGTTCTTGACCTTCAATGGTCGCGAGATTCGAAGATTCTGTTTTCCGCATCGGCCGACATGCACCTGGCCAGCTGGGACCTCGATAACGGTACGAGGATACGCAGATACGTTGGACACGAGGAGATTATCAACTGCATGGACATCAGTCGCCGGGGAGAAGAGCTTCTTGTCAGTGGCAGCGACGACGGCTCTATAGGACTCTGGGATCCTAGGACGAAGCACGCTGCGGACTACATTCAGACGGATTTCCCCATTACGGCGGTGGCCATGTCGGAGGCGGGAAATGAGGTGTACTCGGGCGGCATCGACAACGACATCAAGGTGTGGGATCTACGCAAGAAGGCCGTGGTATACTCTATGCTCGGGCATCAGGACACGGTGACGTCTTTGCGGGTGTCGCCAGACGCACAGTCCCTGCTTTCGTACTCTATGGACTCGACGGCTCGAACATGGGACATCCGTCCGTTTGCTCCGACGGAGCGGCAGATTCGGACATTCGACGGGTCCTCCATGGGCCTAGAGAAGAATCTCATCCGTGCCAGCTGGGATCCGGCTGGCAAGAACATTGCCGTGGGTTCAGGGGACGGCACCGTCACGGTGTGGTCGAGCGACACGGGAAAGCTTGCGTATAAGCTCCCGGGTCACAAGGGCACTGTCAACTGTGCCGAGTTCGCCCCGGGCAACGAACCGATACGTGAGTCCACTTGCCGCCACCTTTTGTTTCTCATTTTGTTTTTCATTGAACACTATTAACGACAGAGACCAGTTCTATCTGCCTCGTCGGATCGCAACATGTTGCTTGGAGAGCTACGGTGATCATAGACCCGTTGCATGACATGGACCCACCATTCCAGGGCTCCTAGGTGAAGTTTTATCATGTCGAGAAGAGGGGGCCGTGCGGCCAATTCGCCCTCAGCAAAAGCTTGTTTCTCGACCATGGGCCGCTTGTGAGGTCGAGGGTTTCCCACCGCAGTTTCCGAATACAAGGGCGTTACCCATGACAAAAGAGATACATGGAGATGGCCGACTACATTGAGGTGTGGCCTTTATATCGGTCCAAGGTACCACGAAATGGCAGCCGGTGAGTCCCAGGCATGAACGAGGAGTATATGGACTCCCCGGGAACCAATCGATGCGAATAGGAGCGGTTTTCCATCCCTGATTGGCCGGGATTGCCGAAGGCGCGAGAGAATAGCTAGCTAGGCTATCAGTTCTTGATGGGCTGGATGAGGATCTTGTGGCTGTGAATCCTGTTGAACGATACCCTTCTTAATGACGAAAAGGTAGTGGATTAGAGTGTACATAGTATGTGTTTGATACCTACTGTAATGAGGACTCGGTTGTGTCTCGGTGGCATAAGTGGCATATTCATGTCAAACACTGGGAGAGAAGAAAGATCTCTGGACCCTCTTGCTACCATCAATGGAAAGCCAGTTTCCTTTTGGTTCGACGAATGACCAAGTCAATGCACCTCAGATTCTCGACCGGTTCATTTATGTCCTCTCGTTTGTTCTACTCGTTTGGAATTCGTCTCTTGTTAGTTCTCTGGTAGATAATCGCCCACGATGAACGACTTGTGGTTTAATGCTTGCAGGTCGATTCGAATCAATTGGGCCTTGAAGTCGCGTACCCTGGAACGCGACAGCCAATAGGGCCATGCCGAAGTTTTAGTGTACAACGTACAGTACCTACATGCACGGACACTTGCGGAGTACCTCCTTGTACTGTCCTATCTTTCAGGTCAGGCTCGGTTCTCACATCCTACATGCACATACAGAGCTGCGCAGCCGGGTTGCTGCTAGCCATTCAATTTACACCGTCTCTTACTGTTAAACCAGTATTCCGCTCAGTAATATACACGATGATATATACGACCTCGGGCCTGGGAAACATCAAGGTGGGTGAATTGATGCTCGTCGCATGTTCGTATCGTCCGTAATTACCTAGGTACCTACTTCGACATGACAAGGGACTACGCCGACCGACGAAAGTACCCCGTCTGAAACACGGTCCTGACGTGACCGTTTTCCATTCTGGGCCTCCAGGAACCCGTCCCCGCACCATTGGCCTCTGCCTGTCGGAGACGTCCAGCCTTGGTGGCACACGCGTCTCGTATCGCTTGGCCTCTCTCCTGGTGGGAGGCTCCAAGTCTTCTAGAAACAACAAACGAAACCCCAGGTGCGAATCTCGAGGCAATTGCAATGCTACTCTGGGAGATGCGTACGCCATCTCGTCGGTTATCGTGACAGGCCAGACCTATCAGATCCTCCCACCACGTTCAAGCTTCACCTAGGGGCTTCGTCTCGTCCATTCGCGGGCTCGCCCGGACAACCCCAGCTGGGACAAGGGCGTCGATAGCTCAACGCATTGATGAATTAATACTTTTGCATTCCTGTCCTGGCTGTTTCCTTTGTTTTCTTTCCGTTAGCCTCTCGTCTAACCTTTTCTTGTCTCTTCGATGGCTTCTCCTGACCTCTGCCCTAATCTCGTTTCTACCTAGACCTCCTCCTTTTTAATGATCCTTCCATGATACCCACCGACAAGACAACGACAGTCAAAGTCACATTCCACGTCCACTACCTAATCCAGGGAGCTTGACGTGGCATCCCTTTTCCCGAATTCTTCCACGGGGGCGCTGTGCGTTCCTCTTCTTTTCACCATTCCGCTTGATATTTCCCCGTCTCATTTCAAATTTCCATCTGGGTTCTGGGAATCCAATCCGCTCTTTTTTTTTTTCTTATGCGACTCCTTAGATGCAGGCATCCGACAACTAATCATCTAAATTCTTCATCATCTGTCTTTACCCTCCTCCGTTACCCAGCAGCGCTGTTCCCGGCTCGTGTCACGCCAAAATACTGCATATCCTCTCGATTACCAAGAGTATCCGTGCAGACGTGACGGGGACGCAGCCATATACGCTCTATCCCAACTTGGGGCATAAGCCCCGAGGACCATCATCAACAGGCCGTGTGGTAAACACTACTCGTCTAGCCACGGGCCAGTGCCGTCTCTTGAGACGCCTGGGACCCTTAACCCCCAACTCAACTCGACCTCTTAACAACCATCCGGCTGCCTATTCCACTTACCTGACGGTTTGGGCTCATGATGGATTCCTTCCTCCGTCGAGGACGGCCGGAATGGCTTACTAGGCGGGCCGGAGATCAACAGCACAATACAAACCCATCCGATGCGACGCGAACCGGCGGTCTTTCACCACAGCCCGAAATGCAACAGTCCGGCCGTCACCAACGTCGCTCCTCCATCGGCCTTCCAACACTGTTCACTAGACGACTGGCCCGTAGCGACCCCACCAACGGCGCTGATGTTGAAAACGGTGGCGCTGACGAGAGCCCCAAAACACCACGTTTTAACCTTAGACTACCGAACGCCTACCTTCCCTTCTCCCAACTTTCGAGAACACCACGCACACGCGAATCCCCGACCGAGGGCGCCGCCGCTCCCGCCTACTCCGCAACAAGACCACCCAGAAATCATGAAGCTCCGAACGGTGCCACGCCCGAGTTGGAGATTCTCCCCGTTCCCGAGCCGGTAGCCTCACCCCTAGCTAGCCGAGCTTACTCGCCGACCTCGGAAGAGTTACCAACTTCCACTCACGACCGACGTCGAAGGCGAAGGAGGCTGGCCAGAGCTGCCGGGCAGACCCGAGGCGAGGTCACAAGTCCTCCCAAGCGCTTCCTGTTCTGCCTACCCTGGATTGCCTCGCGAAGAGCACGTTCTCTGATCCTGCAGTGCTTCGTTTCGGGCCTGTTCATGACGCTGCTCTTGTCCGTTTGTAAGTCGTGACGCTATTCCCCTCACTTCCGAGATCTACCTGATCCGGTGACGAAGGGTTTAAACGCTAACCCACCACGATTCGCAGACCTCGGCTTACAATTAACTGGCCGAATCCGCATCAGCGAGTTTACGGTGCTTCTCGTCATGATCATCATTTTCTCCGCCGTCGTCTTCTGTCACAGCCTCTTCCGCCTCTTCGTGCTCCTTACGCGACCAGACGCTCGCGCTGGTGACCGCTCGTATTCACGGGGCAGGTTCGTCCCCGAACAGCCGATCCCCGTCGTGCTGGCCCGCGACCACGAAGATCTCGAAGGCCAAACCAATAACCCCGAGGTCAGGGTAAAGCCGCCACCGTACGGTGTATGGCGGCAGAGCGTGGTAAGTACTAGATCAGGGTTGACTCATTCAAAGTCATCATTACCATCTGATCCAGCGCATCAAGATCTAGAGCTTATCTATTCTGAAACCTCGTTACTTTTTTAAAAAGAAAATTGAGACTGACCGAGATTTGATTGTTTAGAGGATAGATCCAGACCGTTTCTTCTGGCAGCGCAATCCCGATACCCAAGAGGGAGGCACTTCGCCACCTGCGGACGGGAACGTGCCCCGTCCGCCTTCATATGTGTCGGACGATGGCGTCAGTTACGTAGTGGATGCGCGTCCCCGGTCCATGGCTCCCACTGCAGTTATGGCCGTACCACCACCAGTTCACCGACCGGAAGCGGGGAGATAAAACGGGCGGCAGCGCCATGATGTGACGAATAAATGGAAACGTCGCTCGGAATCTTTGAGGTGGTCCCTTAAAGGGAGTTAGACGCCGAAACAGCTATGATCTAGACGAGTCACAGATCAGGGGTGGTCCTTTAACGTTGACTCCATGTCCTTAAGCGTCTTTTTGCGGGACTTGGATTTGGTAATATTGGAGGGAATAGACAACGCTATGCAAGGTAACGGTACTATATATATCTTCGTCTGAGACGGAAATTGTACCAGAGCTTCCTCCAATGCAAAGAGATGAGGGACACGCAGATATAGACATTAGATGGATGGGAAACTTAGATGTTAGCCGTGAGCCTGCACGACCGGCGAAATATCATTGCATTGACTTTAACGACGGCGCTCACATCGACGTTTGGGACTGGGCGAGGAGCTGAGGAGCGTTCGTGCCCAACCGGGGCCGGAGTACGCAATCAAAAGGCTCGGGGTGTCTGCAGCAGACATTGGTGAGTTTCTGTTTTAGGGGACGGGAAAACAGCACAAGGCGCCAAGGAAGCAGCTCGAACATACCCCCCAAGCCCAACAGACACGGCGACCTTTGGTTCTAGCGGTTGCCCGTCCGCCCCGATGGCCTTCTCGATATTGAAAGCCGACATCAGAGTGGCCGTGAAAATATAAACCGAGGCCAATGCAAGGTGGCTGCCTGGACACTTCCGTCTCCCGAAACCAAAGTTGGCCGGTGGGTGCGGTTCACCGCGAAGATAGCGGTCCGGGTCGAATACACGGGGATCCCGGTATACCGCTGGGTCGGTAAGCATGGCTGTGGCGTTGGCAAAGACGACGGAACCCTTGGGGATGAACATGCCGCGGTATACATCGTCCCGGAGGCTTTTATGGGGAATGACAAGCGGATTCAGGGGAAGACATCGCAACACCTCGTTGATGAAGCGCTCGAGGTACGGGAGGTTCGGCCTGTCGTCAAAGCTAGGGAGCCGATCTCTACCCACGACCAGGTCGAGTTCCTGTTGGATGCGTCGCTGTGTCTCAGGATACTTCGTCAGGAAGAGGATGCAGCTCTGCACGGTGCTCCAGGTTGTGTTGCCACCCGCAATGAAGATGGCACCGGTGGCGCCCTTGATGTCTTCCAGTGTTAGCTCCTGGGGTATACCAGCGGACCGGTCCTTCACCAATCTTTCTATGTGCGTCTTCATGAAAGAGGGAGCAGCCGTTCCCGCCTCCATGTCTTTCAGGTTGGCATTCCACGGATAGTCATGGACCGCTTGGATGGCCGGCCTACTTTGACGGGCATGACGAAGCGATGGGGATATATTGATGCAGTCGGGCAGGTACCGTGCGAGGGGAAACAGATCGACAAGCGTCGAGCCAGGGGTGCCGCCTCCCGTGGTGGCATCATTGGCAGCGCGGGACAAGTCACAGTAGGGAGAGTCCTTGGATCGAATCTCTTGACCGAAAGCGATGCGGAAGATGATGCTGGTGCTCATGAGCAGCGTGGCATCTTTCCAGTCGGCCGGGTTCGAAAGCAAAGATCGGACAGCTTTGCGAGCCTCGGAGAGTTGGGCAGAGCGGAAGACCTTGATATGGGAGGGTGAAAAGGTTTGGTGGAAAAGGCGGCGATGAAGCCTGTACTTCGATCCCCATCTAAGAAAGGTCAGGGTGAGGCCCCAGCCCATTCTAGTTGTTGGGATAAAGACGTCAGCATGCCACGTTGCGGATCTCTGTCGTCTGCCACTCTAGGACGAGATGGCGGGTGTCTGGGAAGCGAGTGTGAAGGTACATACACCTCGAAGAGTGTGAACCTTGGTCGGTCACAGTAGATGGATCCCCGGCGGTCGAGAAGGTCGGCGGCAGCCTGGGCGCTGTTGAGACAGATGATATGCTGGCCGAGTATCTCTGTATGGATAACATCCGAGCCTACCTGCGGTGAGCTCTATGTTCCTGCAGGCGCATTATGGCTACAAGACTGTTCAAGGTTAACGTACCGTACTCTTTTCCCCATCGCATGTAGTCGATCTCTGGACGCTCCGCGCTGATTTGTCCAAGGTTTCCTATGAGATACTTCCCAGGTGGGCCAGGGGGGTAGGGGCATGAAGTCTTTCTAGTTGCAGGGCGTCGAAAGGAGATATACAGGACCCATATCGCGAAGGCATATGCGACGAGGTCCGGGAAGAATCCTACGACGAAGGACATGGTCGGTGGCCAGTGAAGAGGCATGGGCACGGGATGAGGATGGATTCCGATCCAGATGAGGCTCTCAGGGGGTCGGATAGGAACGAGATGATCAACGACAGGTAATACGAACTACCCCATCAAGACGAGGCCCTGAAGACAATACATGACATACCCCTTTTCGCGGAGGGACTCCATGCTACTAATACCTCTTACCAGTGGGAATAACAGGACGATGGCCTCCTGTTAATGTCAGCAGGACTGTCGAATATCATGGTATGGGTCGCGATGAGATAAAGGGGGTGGGGGTGGAGGAAACCAGGGTTGTATGTGGAAGAGGACCAAGGCGCTGGGCCACACTGATGAGAGAGAGGGCTGTGGAGGCTGAGAGTAGACTGAATAAGGGTTTAGATGAGGGGCACATGACAAGACAGGTGGGTAGACGACACCGGGATGTGGAATTCTTGAACCAAAGCGGGACCGTATCCATGATACTAGACTCTTACTTGGGTAAGCTTACATGCTGGGTTCCTTACTTGTCTTGCCTATTATGCGCAGGAGTATAATTGACGAAGACACGGACGAGTCCTTGGCGGATGGTCCTGGCAGGACAGAGCTCTCTAGATACTGGGAAGTGATACTGGGAATCGCTGAGAGGGCATTCCAACTCCATGTAAGCGGGGGTGAACAGAGGACACTAGCATATTCAGGGCGATACTGAGGTGAAGTGTTCACGTTTTGGTAGATGAGGCACTAGGTTAACAGCACCCGAGGTATCAAAGGGGTAGAAGAATGTTAGAGTCGGGTTAGCCACCCAAGGTTGCGATATCTGGCCTCCTCCTCTCGTGACAGCCAAGCTGGACAATACGACTCATTCACGGGCAATAAAAGGAAGAGATTTAGCTAGCTTGGGCTCGAGAAGACCGCTGTGATAACATGTTGTCTCGCGTCCGGCGGCAATGTAAGTAGACATGTAAGTAAGAGACAAGGGGGAAGGCGATCGAGGATTTCTGGGCATATACGTGCATGCCGGCCTTGCATATGTATACCATCTCTATTGTCTTGACTATATTTGGCAGTGTCATGAGTATAACCCACCGTTGCATTCACTTCTGGCCTAGACATATCAATGACTATAAGGTCTACTTATGGGTGGATGGTAATTATATACTCTTGCCCGATGGCTACAAGATGTTGGTTCAGACCTTCAAGCCCATACCGAGGTAACCAGGATACAATATGTATTCAGCGCAACATCGTGAGCACCTGTCCCTGCCAACTGCTAATCGAGAGCCCTCTCGGGACGCTCCCAGATCTGTATGACATATCATGTAATTACGGATACTCTATGGAGTGGGATTCCAGGATCTTGCTTTATAAGCCGGGAATTATTGGTCAGAGATGGTTTCGAGTATTCGACGGAACCCCACTAGAAGAAGCCGAATCCTACAGAACGATTATCAGGTGACGCAACTCCGAGTCGAGAAGAGCGATGCCACCTAACCGAGGCAGGAGGCCAAGCCCTGACTGAATGTTCCATGGATGGATGGCTACTACCTGCCTGGGCTGCATTCATATTCGTAGTAAGGGAAAGTGAGGAGGGGGCCCCCTTCCGTGAACAACAGCACTGGAAAACCCATCCGGAACTTCATCGTGACATTCTATCATTGCTGTTCCACCCACTTTTGACACACGAACCTGCGGGGTGATGGTACTGCAATGTACCAACGATTAGTGAGGAAAGCACAGTTCCCTGTCCATGTGGAGCAATTGCCTAGCAAGATCAAAGGGGCCCCTCTTACCTTCCCAAACGAATGAACGGTTTGTATGTAGAGGACTCGGGACCTTTTGGCCTGGCGCGGGCAGAGCCATTGATACGTCCACGTCGCAATGTATTCGGTTCGGCATTAACAATCCCCGTCCTGGTCCTCGTCTTTCCCCTCTCCCACCCCGTTCTCCGCATCTCAGGTGGTCCTTCATCCTCCTCCTCTATCCATCCCCGTCCCCCCCATCTCCCGGCGCGGGACGGCTAGGGCGGGAGGGTCGTTACAGCTCGGAGCATATCACCTACGGCATGAGCCTGGCGGACTCGGCATCATGAGAATACCCCTCGCTATCGCTGGCTGACTCGATGAGGCATACTCTTCGAACGACAACCACTGCCTCCTCCATCATTCGTCATTTTCCCTCCAAAGACTTACCGACTGGGAACTCCATCAGCGGGGATCCCCTGGTCGTGGGGGCCCAACACATCACAGACGCACACCGTATACGCTTTCAAACGGGCCATGTGCGTGCTCCTCGATGCCATCGATGCCAACCCAAAGTGAGTATGAACACTTGGCCTACAACGCATCGCCTTCTCTTTCCCCTCCTTTTGGTCCTATTTCAAGACCTCTGCCAAAACTCTGGCGTTCGCGGCTTCACAATGGAGTGTTGGAACCCAAACTCTGGATCTAGGGGGTGGTTCGTGGCCACGCTCCGGCAGCTGCACAGCTTCCATCATCGCTTCCATCGTCATCTCATCACCGCCAACTGCAGAATCTGGCCCCCAAGTCCTGCACCCAAGGTCACGAGTCCTCCTACCCATAGCTGATCCGTGGGCGAATCTCGGCGATTCCCTGTTTGTGCCGAAATACGACAGTATAGATCCTGTCTTGAGCCGTTCCCACGTGGAGCATGCCCTCCCTCAATACCTCGGTTGCGCCGTACGCCTGGATATCGCTTAATTAGTTGCATGCATCCATCTACCTTGTGCATGCAACACCACTCGTACGTACGACGGGTACATGACGCTTCGAGAGGACAACCTCCTCCGCTTACCTATCCGCCAACCAACCTATCGTACGTACTGGCAAAAACCGCACCACGTGTGCTTCCTGGCACTACGAATGGCACTGAATGGCCCACTGTCGTCGATAGATACGTACTGTAGGTCTGAGAACGAAATGGGCTACCGACAATGGGTGCATCGGCATCGTATAAGGTCAAGCGTCGTGATATCGACGTGGGGTTGATTTTGTCAGTTCCGCACCTTTGGACGTTCCCGTCCCGGTCCCAACTTGCATACCTACATCTCACATGGGAAGGAATTCTCGGGACCCGAAGCGCTGTGGTCAGACTAGACTGCGCCCCGTGCTGTTTCCCTCATCGTCGCTGCTCCGAGTCTCCATGGCCGTAAATAATCGAGGCCTTTTGTCATGGGATGGGACAACCATGTCTCCTTTGTCCGATGTCCAACAGTAACTGATACTGACAGGAGAATCAAACACCCTGGGAATGTTCTCTGCCTTTGTAGGCTTGTACGGAGTACGGATACTAGCTGTTGGTGAGCTCGCTTTGAAGATCGGAAACCGACCCCGCTTATCTTATTTCACCCACACTGTCTCTCCTCTCGGCTTCGGGACGAGCCAGGCGACCACTATTATCCCCGGATTCCCCCCACCCACCCGCACCCCTGTTTCTGCCGTCATAAACCAAGGCGTTTCCTGAGGCGCGTGCATTAATTACAGCCAGAAGAACACTGTGTTGTGTACGTTGTACACGACATACGCGCAACACACCCCTGCCTGCCAACCCGCATCATCTCGGCTCAAGCCTCCAACGAGCGAACTGAATGTCCATCTGAGGTGTGACCAGCCAATTATGTCCTTTCTGCCGCGTTCTGAAAATTGGTCTGGGGCCGCCCTTCCCTTTGGGCGGGTGGGCTGTGTGTCGTGGTTGTTGCCCCGGGGGCCAGTTTTGCTGCGTGCCCCCCACTCCTCTTCGTTCATACCAACCTCTCGACCCACGAGCTCTCCATTGAACGAAGCCCGAGAAAACCCACCGGCAAGGAGATGGACCTGGACGAGGACGTCGACCCAAAGCCGAATCCCATAACGTTCGACTTCAACACCACCCGGAGCGCCAGTTACGATGCGAGGTCGATCCACACCGCCGACGGTCCCGAGCCAGGCGAACTTGGTGTGACGACCGGAAGCCATAACGACAGTGTCAAGCACCCCATCCGGCGCAGAGCCCCGATTGCCTGTCGGAGGTTCGTTGCCCTTCCCTACCTGATCTTCCTTTGTAGTGTGTGGTGTGTGTGTGAGTGAGTGTGAGAGAGCGAGTGTATGTGGGTGTGAGAGAATGAGAGAGTGGGTGGGTGGGTGTCCGACAGGGCAGAGACGAAACACTATCCCTAAAACTATGTGCTGAGACAATTATTGACCAGATGCCGCCGCCTGAGGAGCAAATGCGTTCATGAGAAGGCTAACCCGCCGTGTAAAGCGTGCGAAGAAGCAGGGTTGGGCCCTGCGGATTGGTAACTTTTACTCCACATTCTACCCTCCGTCTATTTCCTCCAAGGCCCATGCTCATCCACTCTGACCATCGCCATTATCAGCATCTTCCCCGTGCGCGGTCAGCCCGACCATGATCGTCAGTACCGCCATCCGCGAACGAGGTCCGACAAGACAGCGAAGCGAGACCCGAATAAGGTCCGACGCGACGTCCTGGATGCGCCCATCGCACGTTCACCATCGACGGCTCCAGCATGGCCGCAGCACACAAGCGACTGGGATCTTCTCCCACCATTACCGGAGGTCGTCGATGCCGTCCGCCTCTTCACGCGCAAGTACTTCCAACTAGGCTTCATTCCAAGGGAGCTCTTCCCCCAGCGTCTTCAGCGGGAGGACCGCTCCGTCAGCGTTTTTCTTCTCCTGAGTATCCTGAGCATCTCAGCCCGCTTCTCGCCGTCGCTTGCTGAGCGATATGACGGAGAGATCAACGCCGTAGACTACTTCATGGCACAGGCCAGTAACCTAGCCCTGAGGGAACTGTATCAAGAGCCTACGCTCGAGAGGTGCCAGGCCTTTTATCTCTTGAGCATTGCACAGCAGGGCAGCGGTCACAGGAACAGGAGTTATGTGAGCATAGTCCCGTGATTCCTCCCTCACCCGAAGACTGACTTGGTCAAGACTGACTATCAAACAAGATAAACTTGGGCATCGCGACGAGATTGGCCGTGTTGATGCATCTTCACAGGGAAGAATGTTATGTACTGTCTAACAACGCAACTAAGGAGGAGATCATCAAAGCTGAGTCTGCTCGTCGGACCATGGTGAGTCTTGGCCCAAGAAAATCCACCAACTTTTCTCTTGAGCTGGGCTAACTATGTGGTGAAGTGGATGCTTCATAGTCAGTCTTACAGAAACCCCATATCTGGGACAATGTGCGATACAGGAGGCCCAACTAACATCTTGAAGGCCAGGACAATTTGCATTGTGGAGCAAAGTCTCCTACGTCGCTTGCTGCGAGCGACATCACCTGCCTGCTTCCGTGTGCCGAGGAAGAGTTCGCTGATGGACGACAGCCTCTGAGTCGTGCGGCTCTGGAGGACACTCCCCCAGCGCGCGACAACGAAGGACTTATCCATCACCCAGGCCGCTCTCTATTTGCGACGCTGATCCAGGCACATTACTACTGGGGGAAAGTAGTCAGGGGAGCCACTGTATCAGCTAAAAGTCCCGCTCCATGGGACGAGTCCAGCGACTTCGCCGTTATGGCCCGAAAGCTGGAAGTGTGGGAAAAGGCGCTCCCAGCAGCCCATCGCTGGAGCCATGCTCTTCTGTTGCAGTACAAGGAGGCGGGTGAAGAACTGGTAAGAAGATTCAGCCTGGGTACGATCGATTTCCTTGCAGGGGCTGGTCCTGACAATGCTAGGCTTACATGAATGTCACCATGATGACGAAACTATCCAACATCGTCTTGCGAAGGCCGTATCTGGACGAGTATGCCCCTTACATGTCCTTTCATCTACGGAGATGGGTTAACGAGTTCTCCCATAGAGTCATCCATCCTGACACCGGGGACGCCAAACGGCGTTCCTTTTTTGCGCGCATGTCCGACGATCTCTTTCGCAACGTTCGCGATCTATATGAGCAGATTGACGTCCACTTCGCGGCACACGGCAAGGACAAGAGTATTGGTGCCCAAATTGCTGTTCGTCTTCAGCCCTCCCTAAACCATAAGACACAAAAGACCCCGGCGCTAACGAGCCTCGCAGTCGTTCTGCGTCTATAGCTGCGGCTTATTTTCGAAGTACCTGTGCAAGTACAAGAAGAGTATGTTTCTCACCCTGAATTTGGATATCGAGAGTCAGGAAGTTGACCATGCCAAGTTTGCTCCGACGTGACGATCATCCGGGAGGGTCCCAAGATGCTTCAGCGCTGCATGAACATTCTTATAGATTCCAAAAAGGTCTGGCCACTTGCGGCGAGGTGGCTCGAGTCACTGGAACAGTTCTCCAGAGACCCCAAGGCGGCCGTCATGGGGTTCGAGCGCGGAATGGCCGAAGGCGTACGTGATATCATGTTGATTTGGACACATTACACCCCCCACCCACACCCACACGCGCCTTTCTCTCTTCCCCGTTTTCACAACTAACATTGGGTTCTTCAGAATGACCGTGATCTACGTTCGATACGAACAATCCATTCCCCGCCGTTCCCTAGGGACTCTGGGAAACCGCTTCTGACCTCCGACTCGGCCGCATTTGCACATCTTAGCCAGCCTTCCCTACGACACAGCTCCCACGCCGATTCTGAGGCGTCTTCTAACCTACCCTCTTCCTCGCCGTACCTTCACCCCACCTCATCTGATTCGGCCGTTGCTATCAGCCAGTTACATGGGCAACAACAGCACACCGCTCCTTGCAGTACCACGTCGGCAGAGCATCCGAGATATTCATTACATCCGGACCCAATATCCCTTCCTCAACCGCGCCAGGACCTGCATGGCTTAACACCACTATCATCAATCCAACAACTCCCTGCATTACGACAGGACCAGGTTTATTATTCCGCCCCAACGTCTCACCATTCCCAACAGTCTTATCCTTCGCAAGTATATACAACGCAGCAAACAACCTGCGCTCAACCTCAACCATTCCCCATGAGTAGGCCCGTTCAGTCTACCTTTGACCAAGCCAGCCAACAGCCCCGAACCTCTCAACAGGCGATGCAGGCGATGCAAGCCTTTGCTCCGCACCCACATACGCTCCCTATGACCCATGCGCCAACCCCGAGTCCACTTCCTCTTTCCCAATTGCAACAGCACAGTCATCCATATGACGCAACGCAAAGCTACTGGGCAGCTCCACCTATCCCCACCGTGTCCACGCTTCGCCCATGTACCGACGGCTTTGAGACCGAGCTGGGCAACTTTTTCGGCGACGGCACTGAAGCAGGGAGTTTGGCAACACATGGGGTCGGAGTGATCTCGTTTTGATTTCGCTTTGAAGAGTCGGTCGTGGCTAGAGACACGGGACACAACAAGTACGGATACAACCAGGACGGCTAGCCGGGCTATCATCTTGCACAACTGTCTCGTCGCACGAAGCCGGCGTTTTAAGGCGCCCGCGTGCATTCTTCATTTCAGCCTTGTTCACCTTTTGGGCAGTCAAATATTGGGGATTTATAACGCCACACATAACGTAGTGGACGGGTCATCCAAGCCCAGCCACGTATATAGACAGACCCGACTTTTACTAGATACCCAAATTCACGCTGCGAATCCTCGACCCATTCTTTCCGTGTTGGTCACATTCGTCGTAATCGTGCTCTTGGAGGTACATGTTCACTCTTAAATTAATACTTGCCGGACGCATTTATATCTTCAACCAAGCAATGCAGGTGGAGATAAAAGCGACTCACGATTTAGAGAAGATACGAAGTTAGCGTGAGTAGATATGGGGGATAATGCGTTGTATTTCTCTTGCTTGCAGACACTACATTTCTCGGGCCACTTGGCTCCTGAGATGTCATTTCGCTTCCATCGTAATAATAATGTGTTGGCGGTGTGGTCGGTACTGCTTGACCACGCTACTTCAGGGCTTTACTTTCTCACCCACCCGGGCTATGCACAGCCCGTCTCCTCCTGCCCGCAAGACTCCCCAGGCGGTTCAATCCCAGCATGTCCTTTCCACGGGCATTCATCAACATCCACTCTTGTTCGTCATCAGCCGTAATCTCCTCTGCAAAAGCCCACGGGCGGTGGGAGAGTTGCGCACTCCAAAAATCCTTGGGCCTAGAGACCCGGCGCCTTTGCGGCTCCGTCCTCTCCATCGACTCTGCTCACTTGAGCGGATCAAAGGAGTTTGTGAATGAAAGGGCAGTGGCCAAGGCGCGTACCATCCAACTTGAACGGTCAAAGGTTGAGCTTGGTGCGTGTTTCCCCTGTATACCCACTCCTGGTACACCATGGAGGCCAACTCCCAATCCGATCCGGTCATCTCTCGTCTTACTCCTGCCCCTGTGAAAACACTCCAACGAGTTGGAACTCGCCCACGGGAGATAAACTCCGTCTACATGACTTTTGATTGCCTTGGCTGGAGAGGCCAGCACGGCGTACATGAAAAAAATACCTCTCTTCTCCTCTATGCCGTCCGTCCGTGAGAAAAAAAGATACCAAGATACAGCAAAAAGTAAAGAGTTCCGAGTGACTAGGGGTTATGCGAAGTGAAGTGTCATGTAATAAAAAGGGCAGATGTGCTGGGGCTATGGTGTAAATAGGATTATTCGGGGCTGGTCTGCAAGAATCTATATACACGTGAGTGTATTCCTCGCTGTCCGGTACTTGTGCTATGTGTTGTGGCGTCAAAAGGTGTGCTGTGAAGTGTCGTAGATAGGGAAGGGGGTTAAAGGGGTAGGGGGCGCGCAAGGTGGTGTGGTGTGTGTTAAAACACAGACTCGCTTCTGCCGGACAAGGCAGATTCAGTGACCTAAGAGGTTTGAGCTGGCTGTTTCCGAAAATAGAGCGCTGACCGGGGCAACCAGGCTGTTGGGCGGCCAGGAGCCGTAGGTAGACACGACTCGTTGAGTGACATTCTAAGTCTGCGCCATGACACTAGCAGAGCCACCTAGTTGCCGCTTCACCTGCTCCCGAGCCCAGCGGGCCGTTTCGATGGTCCGCGACTGGAATTCCCGGTTGGACTTGGTCTCCTTAATCATGGCGGTGAGCCAGTCCTGGCGGAAGACGTCGACAAGTTCGCCGTTCGGGTAAGCATCGGCCAGATCGCTAGAACAGACAAAGTCAGCACATGTCAGGACGAGAGCAATCGCAATGCCAGAGAAACTTACCCAATCACGCCCATCGAAGCACGCAACAAGGCCTCGCTGCGGTTGGGATCTCCCGCAATCGTGTTAAGTAGTTGGAAGATGGACGGGACGTATTGTTGTAGGACAGATGCTAGTATATGGTTAGCCGCAATGTTGCAAAAAGATGTTGGCTGGCAGTTAGAAAAGAGGGGATTGGGCTCACTCTTGTCACTGCTCTTCATAGCCCCGATAATCCCACCCCAGGCGTCCATGATGCCTTCCCGGAGGGAAACGACATAGTCGAACATCTCGAAAGGTCCATCTGGAGTAGTGGTGACGGTAGATGCCTGCTGAAGGACCTGGGCAATTACCGTGAGGTATGCCTCAAAGTGGCCGCCGATGGCGCCGGCAATGTCACCAAAGCACTGCAGAATGGCTGGCTTGAACTGGTTGGAAAGAGCGGGACTCTGTGATTGAAGGTCAGCAGAAGCACGAAGAATGCAAAAACACGACATGAACGGATGCGAAAAAGACTGGGACAATATGGCGGGGCAGGGCTAACCTTCAGGTTGTTCAGCAAGTGGTTCATGAAGTTGTCGCAGTACGGCTGGCTCAACTCGCCCAGGGACCGGGTCAGGTCGCTGACGAGGCCAATGGCCATGGAACAGAGGCCAGGCTCCTCCTGGTTGGCCAGGGCATTGTAGAGGTAAGGCGTAAAGGCCTCCATGTACTTGTTGAAGTCCTCCTCCATGGCGTTGGCAAGAGCACTGATGGCCGCGAAAACAGAATCCGGAACGCTAGACTTGCTGCCAATGGAGTTCAGGATGCCTAGGAGGGTCTCCATGATGCGGTCACCCTGCGGGATAATCTCCTTGTCTAGCCTCTGAACGGTGGCCTGGAGGACGGTGCACAGGCTGCTCTGCATCTCTTCGAGCATAATCTTATCCTCGACGCTCACGACCTGGCTCTGCATGGGCACGGTGTTCTGTAGGCGCTCGAGGATGACGCCGGAGAGAGACGCAACAGGAGCCAAGCTCTCGGTGGCGGAATTCTGAACAAAGACGTTGAGAACCTCGTAGGCGGCAGTGCGGACGTACGAGTCGCAATCGGGACGGGCGGTGAGGGCGAGCAGGTTGGTCACACTGGTGTTGAAGTGGGGTGTCATGGCATTCTGCTGGGCGTCCAGGTCGCCCGAGAAGCGTTCGGCCAGGTTCATCAGAGCCCAGCAGCACGAGGACGCTATCTTCACGTTGCTCATGAGGCCGTTGAACAGGGACCGGACCAGCGGGTCAAGATGGGTAGCGGGGTCGATCGCATCCGAAATGCTCTCGGTGATGCGGCCGAGAGCATAAGCGGTCGAGTCCTTGACGTGCAAGGAGCTGTCCTCCATCATACCAATAAGAATGGGCAGAGCCTGCTTGACGATAGGATCCAGCGTCTTCTCGTCTGGGCCGTCCATAATGGCACCAAAGGCGGAGACGGCGGCATCCCGGTTGTGCCAGTCGTCGTGACGGAGGTTCTCCTCAACAAACTGCAGAACCGGCTGGATGATGGCGCTGCCGACAGCCTGGGCATAGAGACACAGGCACTGGTAGGCGGCGCGGCTGAGGTTGTACTCGTCGTCGGTAGCGTCCTCGTCCTGCTTAGTCATGAGGAGGAGCAGCACGGGGACGACTTCGTTGGCCGCAACACGGGCGAAGTTGTAGAATGGGCGCATCTGGTCGGAGCTCTCAACCTACATGTTACAGTCAAGACGTTAGTATCGGGTATGATATGACTTCCGGGGCGGTCGAGAAGAAAAAAAAATACCTGTGCGTTATCGTCTTCGATGGCAATCTCCTCCTCGCAGACGGTACTCCAGAACTCAACAGCCAACTTGGCCACGTCCTCGTCGTTGGCCTTCATACCGAGAATGGTCAAGCCGAAGAGGGCCTTCTCCATGTAAAACCGCATGTTATCATAGTACAGGGCCATAATGCGGTTCAAGCAGCCGAAAGCACCCTGCTGTATCCGAGCATCGTCGGCCTGGGTAGCTTCACAGACCACCTGCATGATGTAATTTCGCTCGCCCTCGTGCTTGAAGTTGTTTCCGACAAACTCGAGACAGTCGCCCAACGCGGTGATGGCGGCAAGGCGAACCTCGACATGGGTCTCCTCCTTGCGGGCGCCCTGAACGACAGCGGTCAAGATGGCATTGGAATGGGTGACGAGGGAGGTGCGCAATTCCGGGTCCTGGCTCTCGCAGATGTAACCGATGGTGGTAAGCGAAGCCTGCTTCTGGTGGTCGGCGCCCTCGCTGACGTTTTTCACCAGTATGCCCATGAGCTCCGGCCATTCGTTCCGGGGTAGCTCAATGGCAGCGATGGAGGAGATGACTTGAGCGGACGCCTGGCCGGCCTGGGAGTTGGAGGAGGAGAGTGTTTGCAGGGTCAGGTTCTTGACCTGGGTCTTGGTCTCGTTATCGGTGCCTTGGAGCCATTTCGCTTGGAGTTCCTGATGCCTGGCGAAATCTCTTGCTGTGAAGGCGTTCTTCAGGGCGAGACCGGCCGCGGCTCGAATGGGACCTTGCGCGCTCTCATTGGCAAGCTCTTGTACTAGGGTAGCGAGGTATAGAGGCTGTGGCGAGCAGGAGGGAGGAACCGGGTCGTTAGCAGGCCAGCTTAGCAGGGAGAAGGAAAAGGGCGGAGGGGAATGGCGTTATGAGGCCAACTCACGAAATTGTTTTCCGCGGCTAGTGTGAGTTGCTGTTCGGCAGCCTGGCGCAGATTGGCGTCTGGGAATCAGAAAGTCAGCTATCATGGCATGACGAACAGGGAATACCAGAGAAAACAGGGACAAAGAATGACAGATTGTATGTTGGTCTGAGCAACGGAAATGACGACCGACACCGGGGGAGGGGGGGTTTTCCATGGGATGGGATGTGATGATTAGTCTCGTGTAAACTTACCAGGTGACAGCGAATTGCCCAAGACTTGATTGATCTCTGAGCTGGCCATGATTGGGGCAGGAATCGATGGTCCGGGGGAAAAGGCAGGGTGGGAGTGGGAAGTTCGAGGTGGGAGGTAGTCGGCAGTGGTGAAGAAAAAGGGTAGATTTTAGACCCAGCTGCACGTGCAAGGAAAAAAAAAGGGGGGGTGTGTGGATGTCGAGGAAAAACGCGGGGGAGTTGGCTGAAATAATAAGGCGGCTCCGTAGGGCAAAAAGAGAGTTGAGAAAAGTAGTCAGGGTCCAAAAAATTCCACCCCTTTGAGGTTATCGTTCTGTTTTAATTTTGTAGTCGCTCTCTTCCACTGCTCTGCTTTCTTTGGGCTGTTTTCTTTTTTTTTGTTGTGTGGGCGGTCACCGAATGCAAAAAAGGAGCCGTTGCATAGAGCGGTGAAGCATAGGCAGCCGAGATTGTAATTCGTGTAAAGAGATGCAAAAGAGGATTGAATGATAAGGTAGGCAGATTATTGGTAGGGCGTGCCAATAAGAGGGTAAGGTTGTAAGAAGTATTGAGTATTATGGAGGACTTGCTGATTGCAACCTCGAAGGAGTTTGGTCGTAAATTACTACTTACGTATTGAGCCTCCTCAGTGGTCGCTGGTGGGGAAGGCCATCTGGTCAGTGAGGTTGCTATAGGGAACACTACAAATGCTGACGCCCGCTACTTGCAACCGTGCTGGGTCGGGTCTGGACGCAACGAATATGCTTCGATGTGACTATTAGGTACTTTCTAACCATGAAACCGGCGACAACGACATGTATATACATGCCTATCCCATAAATGGTGCAGGTTCAGATACAGCAGGTAGTGGAGCATTATTAGACGATGGCTCCTTCCTCTTTCACGACTTCTCCCCGCCTTGATTACGTCGACCATACCTGGGGACTATCGAAGTACATACTATATACAAACTGTGAAATAAAGATATAGGTAGAAGCAGAAATAAATTCCATAACAACGTCTCCAGTCCACTCCCGTTTACTCCTTCTGTCGTCGTACCTCGGACAGTCGGTCGGTAGTGTAGGTACACTGTCAGGAACCCCGCTGTGGGACGTAATGATGTTCTAGTTCCCAAGTCTGCAAACCCCACGAAATGCCACACGGTGCTTGCTCACCAACTCGCCCCGAAGACCAGCTCATTGCCCATTTCAAGGTGGAGATATACAACGTATTGGTAGTGGACAGGCCCGGTAGTGGATGGGCGCAAAGCGAGTCGAACACAGTGATGACAGTGTCTTCAAACGAGTCGAGCACCTACGATACCTACCTACTTCGTTATCTCCTACTTCGTAGATACGGTACTTAGCTGGCACCCAATGGTAGTTGGAATAAACAGAGCGTCCAGGAATGTGGTCCATGTGTTACGTTACGTCTACGATCGAGCACTCGCCGACAGAGTACAACGAATACACTGCAATATCTTCGTACCGTACCTAATCACATGGAGATCGTCTCACATTACTAGCGACGCTCGAAAGTCTCAGACACATCCAAAGTCTGCAAATTAGTTTCTTGCCTTGCCCACCTTGGTGACCTCTTTTCGAGCTCACCATGCCTGCCTCAACGAACAAACGAGATACTATCCTTTTCTTAGATGCAACTCATATTGTCTTTCCCGCCGAACCGGCATTTGTAGATAGAAAGTCCCGCGCATCCAGCCGGTATCAATCTAGTCTTTTCTTTCTGATGTGTTGGTTTCCCCCATTTTCATAGCCACCGACAGAGCTAGATTACATGCCATTCGCCCTGCTCTCCAGCATGGCGACCAAATTACTCGCTTCCTCGGGGGCAACCGCGGCCTCATTGACGCCGCTCGGTTGCGCGTTGTTCGAACCCACTCCCTTGCTGGCGCCAGGCACCGGGCTTCCTGGCCGGCTAGCGACGAACTGCAAGCAAGAAACAACGGCGTAAGCACAAAGCACTATCCTCAGTGGGGGGGAGAGAAGAAGGAAGGGACAATAGCACATGGGAGTACCGTACTCACGTTGCTGGCCGCGCTCAGTAGAGCGACCAGGGAGCTCTGCACCACGTCCGCGTGGATGCCGACGCCCCAGAATTTTTGCCTATCCGGTCCGACGGTACACTCGATGTACGTGGCCGCCTTGACGTCCCGTCCCTCGCCGATCGCATGTTCCTTGTAGTCGTTGACATCGACGTCTAGTCCGACCGCCTTCAGGGCGTCGGCCAGACTGGAGATCGGTCCATTGCCACGGCCCTTCACCTTGTGCTCCTTCCCATCAATAGAAATGACGCCTTCGAATACCCGCATGAGATTCTGCGTGTCTTGCGTTTTGCCTGGCTCGGGCGGCGCGGGGGATCTCGATCGGTCGGGGTTGATGGCGTAGTCGAGGAGGGTGAACCGGGGGTTCTCTCGCAGGAAATATGTATTCTCGAAAAGATCCGTAATCTCCGCGGACAGGAGCTCTCTGCCCAGCTGGTCCGCCCGCTTCTGAACCACGTTGGAGAAAGCCACTTGCAGCCCGCGCGGGAGATCGAGCTGCAATTTCCGCAGGATGATCCAGGCGGCACCGCCTTTGCCGCTTTGGGAGTTGACGCGAATGATGGCTTCGTATGTCCGGCCGATATCCTCGGGATCCAGGGGTAGGTAAGGGATCTGCCAGTGATCCTCGAACCCCTTGCCCTCCTTCTCTCGTTTCTGGAACCCCTTCTTGATGGCATCCTGGTGCGAGCCAGAGAAAGCACAAACCACCAGGGAGCCGCCGTAAGGGGCGCGAGGGTGTACAGGGATCTTATTGCAGACCTCGACCATATCGATGACCTTATTCAGGTCGGAGAAGTCGATATTGGGGTGGATACCTTGGGTGTACAGGTTCAGGGCCAGGGTGACCAGATCCACATTACCTGTGCGCTCTCCGTTGCCGAAGAGGCATCCCTCCACACGGTCCGCGCCGGCCATTTGTGCTAGCTCGGCCGCCGCCACCGCGCAGCCGCGATCGTTATGGGGGTGGAGGGAGACGCAGATCTTCTCGCGCTCCGTGATGTTCCGACAGAAGTACTCGATCTGGTCGGCGTAGACGTTGGGAGTCGACATCTCCACCGTGGCCGGGAGGTTGAAGATGATGGGATTCTCCTCCGTTGGGCCCCATGCATTCTTGACGGCTTCGCAAATCTTCACGACGAACTCGGGTTCCGTGTCGGAGAAGGTTTCGGGGCTGAACTCGAATTGCCAGTTTGTGCCGGACTGGGCGGGGTCGTCCTTGGTCAGAGACCTGACGAGCTTGGTGCAGCGAACGGCAAGTTCCAGGCTCTCTTCTTGGGAAAAGTTGAAGACGATCCTCCGGAAGCACTCGCTGGTGGCGAGATAGATGTGAATAATGGCATTCTTTGCGCCTTTGACCGATTCAACGGTGCGGCGAATGAGGTCCTCTCGGCAGGGGGACAGAACCTGAAGAAAGACGTCGTCGGGGGTGGCGCCGGGTGTCTCGATAAGGCGTCGCGTGAAGTCGAAGTCCGTTTGGGAGGCCGAGGGGAAAGAAACTTCAATCTCCTTGTAGCCTAGCTCGCAGAGCATTTGGAAATAGCGCCATTTCTCGTCACCATTCTGAAGGATGGGTAAAACAAAATCATGTTAGCCCGAAAACTCGAGAGGCTTCGTGAGAATAAAGCACAAAATTATACGTACCATGGGGTCAACCAGACTCTGGTTGCCGTCCCGTAGGTCTGTAGACAGCCATCGCGGGGCCTTGTCGATGGTCTTGGAGGGCCACTGGCGGTCGGGGAGATGCAGAGGAGGGAACCTTTTGTACTTCTTCCAAGGCTCTTTAAGCCTGAGCAAAAGAAAAGAAAGTCACTGGCGTCAGCGCTCGGTTCATCACTCAACGCTCAATAGTGTAGGGTGGGTGATGCAGCCAACTTACATCGGCATCTTTGTGCGAGGCGGGGCTTTGTACCCGGGCTGTTTAGTTTTTGCAGGGTAGATATTCCGGCGGTTGGGCAGATGGCCGTCACGAAAATTGAACGGTGAAAAGCGAGATCAAGTCGAGGAAGTAGGGAACCAATTTGCCAATTGGACAAACGAAAATGGACAAGGAGAGACTTGACTTTTGAATGCTGTTCGGTAGGTATTATGCGTAGGAGGAAAAAAAGTTGACTCACTCTACTTCACCCCAAGTCTCGGTAACCCCTCCACGTTTGGCCGTCAATCGAACGTGGCGGGGTACTAATACTGATCGGCCTTGCAAACACCGACTGACAACCGTTGATTGCCGCTCCTGCTAGTCCAACATTGAGCTCCTCGCTTTCATTCATTCGACAACCATTGGTTGTTACACGTATCCGTACAGCGAATAGTACGATGTACGCACTCACTAAGCAAAAAATTCCAACGAATTCTTAACAATCCGCCACCACCACTATACGCGTTAAAGGTTAAATCCCGTCGAACTTTTATTGAGCCACTGTAAGCCGCGATGTTCCATGTACAGTGTGGGGCAAGCGACTGTACTTGTTTATTGCCACAACGACTGTGGCGCGCCCTTGTCAACGTCTTGGCGAAACTGGTTACTAAGGTGGCGGGAGCCCGCGTCATGATGGCTTAATAAGCAGCTGCCTCTTACACCGCGATCAAATGCCTCCTGTCCCTGTCGGTTCACGATAGAGTCGAGAGTCGGGTACGTTGGACACAGCAGGGACTCGGTACCGATGAGAAAATAATAAGCACGACCGCATCGACAAGTTCGACGTGTAGTTATGATACATTTGAATCAGGCTTCTCTAACGCTGTCTATTTCCTCGTAGACGAGATTCATCCTCGAGCAGAACATATGCCTGTTTCCTCTATATTCCCCCCTTCCTAAGCACGAAAATACATCAGGAAAAAAAAACGAAATTCACCAAAAATTCTAGTAACTATCCGGGTCTGGAAGAGAAAGGGATAGAAATAAGTATATACAAAGAAGGTAAAAGAAGAAAGAAAAAAGACAAAGATGGCCTGGGGGATTTGTGTGTCCCGTCCCCATTGCTTCTGGGGCTTGGATTCCGAATAACTGTTTCCGGGGTATATGCTGTCGTGAAAAAGGTGTATGTACAACCCACCCGTTAGCATGAGAGCGTCTTCGCTCTCTGCTATCCAAGTCGCAATGAATATTTACCAC
Organism: Sodiomyces alcalophilus JCM 7366; assembly: GCF_042370955.1. NCBI lineage: Eukaryota > Fungi > Ascomycota > Sordariomycetes > Glomerellales > Plectosphaerellaceae > Sodiomyces > Sodiomyces alcalophilus. The sequence continues at coordinate 272,345 of NW_027263537.1, read as the reverse complement.
GTAAAGCTCTCCTCCACAAAATCAACCACGGTTCCTTCGTCCTGCACCATCCGGACGGCAAGGCGGACATCGTCGGCCAGTGCCCCCGGTCCGCAGACCGTGACACACATGGCTCCCTTCTGGTCCTCCACCTCCTTGCGCAGCAGCGTCGCCACATTCGGCCGCCCGGGAAACATCTGCACGGTTGAGCTGGCGCTGACAATTTCCCGCGGGTTCTTGGGTCGAGTTACGAAGAGCTGGATCCTCAGAATGTCGCGCCGGCCAGGCATCCGGAGCACGGTATCCATCCATGGCCGCACCCACTCGAGGGCTTCGTAGTCTCGCACGATCCACACCAATGTAATGCGCCGCGTCGCCACGGTTCCTGCGTTGTACCCTTCGATGATGGGTTTGAGGTATGAGAGCTGATGCGTGATACCAGTGGCGCCCGCAAAAAGCACCGCATGGCCGTATGAGTCGAGCGAGTGGTGGCCCGCGTACGGACCCTCCATGGCAGCGCGAAGTGTGACGGTTGGTGTACCTGACGCGCGGGCCACGTCGTAGAGCTGGCGGGTGAATCCCGTCTGGGCACCAATGACGAAGGAAACCGACGTAGTCGTGTTCTTTGGGTCCAGCCGTGTCATCGGTTGCTTCTCCTCGTCTTCATCGCTGCGATAGCCGAGTTTGTCGTGGACAGGGACATGTTCAACCCAGGCCACCGAGAAAGGGTGACAGTCCCAGGGCCGGATCTTGGCGAACCGGAGATAACAGTGTGTACCCGGTTTCACGTCCACATAACGTGGTAGGTGCATAGTGACGCGTGTGCAGTCACCAGGCATGGGCTCGCACACGGCGTCGGTAAAGCCCCGGTCCGACCAGTTGAGGTATGCGGTGCGGAGGACGCGGGCGAGGCGCTCCATGAACCAGAGGACGAAGATGGCCATCATCCAGGGCAGCTGAGGCAGGCCGCCTGGGTGATCGGTGGCGACGCAGTGGATGTAGGTGCAGACGACGGTGGTGAGTGCTAGAATGATGTGAATGTTGAGGAAAGTCTCGTAAAAGGCGTGGCGGACGGGCGAGACGGAGAGAATCATGAGGATGGTCATGGCCACGGTTCCTAGCATGCCAGAGGCTTCAAAGGCCTTGTGAAAGATGCGGTCGGTGACCGTCTTCCAGCCGCCGTCGGCCACCCGGACGAAGAGCCAAGCGATGGTGTGAATGATAGCTTCAATGACGGAGATGCGGCCCATCCAACGATGGAGGAGGTTATACGTGTCGAAGCTAATATGGAGCCAGCTAATGAGCGGATTGTTGCGACCTGCAAAGATGATAAGGGGGACCATGTTGACGACCGAGAGGGTGCCGGAGCGGCCACGGACATCGGCGGCGAAGGCATATACGTTCTCCTGGTTCCAGTTCAGGATGAACATGTAGACGATGTTACTGATGGCCCAGATGAGGAGGATGATGCTGTGAAGACGCGAAGGTAGGACGCCCATGTGGCCAGCCTTGGACAAGCGGAATTCGCGGTTGTGACGTTTTTTCCAGAAAGGGGCGTAGATGATTTGCCTTTTCAACCACGGCATCCAGCTCCACTGGGCGCGCTTCCAGTACTCCTGGTTTTCGGCGGGTAATGACATGGCGGTAATGCGTCTCAAGTTCGCCCAGACGATTTGACCAAGGCGGATGATGAGAACGATGAGGGCCATGCCACCTAACGTCCACCACAAGGCGTCGACGAAAGCCATGTTAAGGGGTTGGTTGACGCCCGCGAGGGAATTGTGGTAGGGGGAGATGGTTGAGGAACTAGAGGGCTCTTCGGTGGCAGTTTCATGAGTCCGGGCGGCCAAGTCCACGGTTGGGCTCATGTGTCCCAGGCCGACGGGCCCGTGGCGGGGAAAGGGCATCTTCTGAAGTGTGTTTCGTGTCGGTTGTCTTCTCGGGATATTGCGGCGTCTCGATAAGGAAAGTTGGACGGCCAAAATGTGTATGGTGAAGATGCTGTATGGTGTTTATTTTTTGGTCCTCGTGCGTGCGAGAATGGAATGTAGGTAGTTGTGTTGCGTGTTTTTGTGGTTCGTGATTTGAGGCTTTCAAGGGAGCGGGAGGCTGGTGCTCAAATGTGACTGACGTATCATTGAACAGTCAAGGATAATCGCATTGTCGGCTGGTGTGTCAAAGAGGCTTGCAGAGAAGAACAATGATAGCCTAGGAAGACAGCCTAGGTGGAATTGGACGAGCCGGCTGCTCAATGGGAACAGCGTGGATTGTCCTGGGATACAAAGGAATGTGTCCAGCCCTGTGGGTGAAGCTGGAAATGGGTCCGCGAGGTCGACGAGGAACGGACGGCCCCGATAGTTGATAGGAGGTAGTACAGGATCCTAGTTCTCCGGCTGGGTCGATCTTTCTCCACAGTGGAAGATGATTCTGTTATATTCGTGAACGGACAATGGCGAAATCGAGCGAGTGCGAGTAGGGATATGGCTTCGGGCCTGCGAAGTGAAGCAACCTGCTAGCTGCTGGGGAGTTTGACGTCGGCGTCCTATGCGCCTGTGACTGTTGGCTGTGCCTCGAGAGGGAATCCTGGGTTTGTCGAGCCTTTTCCCAAAGTTCGTCCTGGTGCAAGCCTTGAAAGGTAATGCAAAAATGAGAGAGAAGAAAGCAATTTCCTTGGTGCCAGCGCAGCCGACGGTCGGGAAGGTGTATGTTGAAAGAAAAAAAGGATGGGAATGGGTGGTTTAGGAGGTAAATGATAGACTGAAACCGAGGGTGGTGTTTGTAGAAGCGAGACGTGTGAATGTATCGTGTGTGTGCCTTGCTTGAATCTGTCGAGTGTAAGAGTCGACGAGATGACTGACTGCGATGGAATGCAGGAGCAAGAGCCAGATCTTTCAACTCCTTGGGTAGACACCGAATAGTCAATACCTAATGAGCCGAAATACCAACAAGCAGCACGTAACCGCAAAATAAACAAGTTAAACCCTCGGTCAAGAGAATGGGAGAGAAAGAAGAAGGAGAAAAGAAAAGAACGGACCACTTGATATGAGTGATCGACAGAAGAGAAGCCGAACGAGGGAAAAAGGCAGAGAACGAATGCCCAGAGCTCGAGGCAGGGGGAGGGTCAAAAAGGGAGCGTTGAACATTTAATATGAGTGGGTAAGGAGGTGCTTCGCCCGAACGGTCCTGGACGTTTTTGGCCAGGTACAACGTGTACAAGCCAACAGTACCTGGAAGTTGGTGTGGCCCCTGTCAGTCACCTCCACTCATATGATTACGTGTAAAGTACATACAGCCCCCGCTATGGAGTACGGACCAGCACTAAAATTACCAAGGTACCTGCCAAGATATGGGACTGGGGTCCGTACCTGGTTGTCTAGTCCAGCCCTGCACATGCTCTCCAGGGTCTTGAAAACACCTGCTTGATCCTCGAGTTTTTCTTTTCAATTGCTTGGTTGCTGAGGGCCTGTCGTGAAAACTACTCGAAGCTTCCAAGTGCTTTTCTCCTTGTAGACGGTTTCGTTGTAGCTGGCAAAGGAAGAGACTCGTCGTGCTCTAGTGTACATCGAACAACAAAAATTGGTTGATGAATGACTCGAGTTGTAAACTTCCAACACCACGAAAAAGGTCCAGACGCATAACATAAATGCTCAAAACGCATCACTTTGTCATGTCCAGCGATCAAGCCCCGGCAGTTGCGTGAGGTACGCAAGACGCTACTACAGGATACCCACAGAAACCCAGTGACGCGCGTGATAAAGGGGACATATTGCAGTCACGCTGATTCAGACATACATTCACGGAAACATCTTGAAGTCTCCTCACTTCGCCTTGTATCAGTACATAGTTAAGTACGATATTAGGCATCCTCTCCTGTCTAGGTGGGGTATAGAGACCCCAGGACGCTAAAGAATATCTACAACGTATACATACATTGGCGATAGGAAAATACGAAGTAAGCAACAGGGACGAGAGAGCGGGAGAATCGTTGTGTGGAAGTATACTAAGTAGACACCGAGGCGAGTGGGATTGGAAACCACAGAGTGCTTTTGATGATACCTACTAACCTGTCTCCTCTTCCAAGCTACCTACGGTCAACCCAGCCCTACCAAGGACCAAACCATTCGCAATCTGGTGACGCTCCCAAGGCATTAAGTAATAATGGCCCTCCACTTGACTGGGTGTGAGCCGACTGGCTTCGGTTTCTCCCTGTCCTAGTTGATGGTGCAACGTACAGTTGTATGTACTGTAAGCTTCAGCTTCACCCGCCGCAGGCACAATCGGTGCCGACTCGTACGGAGGATGATGCGAGGATTGATGGGTTTCTCGCTGGAAAAGTCGCCATTGGGATTTCGACCGGCGAGGGGCCAAATCCTGGCAATTCTTGACACGCTCCGCTCAACTTCTGGGTAACGACCCGAACCAAGCATCTGCAAGGGGCCCCTAGCTGTCAGATCAACAAGAGCCAGTCAAGTCAACGGCGAGCCGTGCGATGGGGACCACTTGGCGTGAAGCATCGAAAGGTCCACCACGCCACCATCTTAAACTTAGTTGATTGGTTACATGCTTCGTTTTGTGGATTCAAAGGAAGGGCCGACAAGCCCAGCCCCCTACACTACGAAGTACTTCGTATGTACAGTTTCCTGACTGCCTTGCCCGCCGCGCCGCGACGGTATGGGCTCGAGGTATTGGCTGCCGTTCGCCAAATCGTGCCGTCTACCGGCAAACCAGGATCCAGTCGACTTCTATTCGTACCGATTATCATGAAATTCAGCGTCGTTTTTACACATAATAGTACTTCGTAGGTATCGTATGAAGGACTGACGTTTTTGACACAACGTGGAAATAAGTACAACGTAAGGTTCCCAGATTCAATTCAAATCCTGGCCCAGTCCCGTTTGCTGGTCTATCCGGTAAAAAGTGTACGTTGTACATTCAGGGTTACTGGCCAGGGCTGCTCCTCTGCGCGGACGCACACAGGCGAGCACATTGATCCTGCGACGTACAACGTACACTACGTACATTCCTCCGATGGGTGAAATATGCACGTGCAAGACCACCGAGGCAGATCTCAACGTCATCCTCTCGAGACGAGATTGAGTTTCCCGGTCCATGTGGGTGCTGATCCACGGCTACTCGGGCACGAGTATATTGACACGTTTATTCCCGTTTGTGAATTCGAAGTAATTACTCGTGTAACAATAAGTACACTACAACAGTTTATAGTAACATGTTAAACTGGACAGGCGATCCGAGCAATGCAAAGTCAAGGCCCTTGATAATCACAGCGCAACGAGAATACCGTTGTACAACGTGAGTCTCGTACAACGTACAGCGACTAAACCCACACTGCACGTGTACTGTAATCAATTGATACCCAGTACTTCGTACAATATGAGATGGTTCTCACCTGATTGGAGGGGCAACAGAAGTTACAAGGCCCCTTGCCAAGTGTTGTCGCAGAATAATGAACTGCGTGGACGCCCAGAGTGTCTAGGCCGAATTGGGCTATCCTCCCGTAACTCGATCTCGGAATTATATTTTGAGGTGCAGATAAATGGGCGGCCTTCAAGCGTACTGTGCCTAGAATCTTACGAAGTCGCTCTCGCCACGTCTCCCCCTGGCTGGGACCTATAGCATATACGCAAGCCCGCCTTCTACAAAGGAATCGTGTCGAGTCGGTTGCGAACGACGGTCCTTTATTAACCCTGTATCAGGTGGGTGGAATATGTAATTGGGTGCAGGAAGATCCGCTCTGGCTGCCATCCCCGAAGCTACTAGGGATAGAGAGAGTTGCTTGCGACATTGCAACGATGTAGACGGCAACCTCCTCTCCAAGCCGATAAAAAAGAAAAGAAGAAAAAATGGTTCGATGTGGTGCCGGTAAACCGCATAAGGGCCTCATCTGAATCAATAAGATCCTTTACGGTTCTCTCCGCCAATTTCTTCATCGAATATCCTCCATGATCATCTTTGCTTCGAGCCCAATCTTCATCCATTACTTCTGCCCCGAATCCTCGTCTCATTGTATAAACGAACTCCTCCCCGTCGTCACGACAAATCCTTCCGCAGAGTTCTTGGCTAATTTGAAGGCACTGCAATAAAGTCGAATTCTCTGCCGGCCCTCCCAACCCGTAGTGTCTCCTGTCGGATCGTCCAGGGCACAATACTATTTGTTGTTGTGAGGTCGCCTGAGGTACCATTCTACTTCTCAGGTCCAGAAGGCGCACGAACCAGGTAGCAAGTAATGGCATTGAGCACATCGTATGGTCTAGAGGAAGCCGATTTGCCTGAGCAGACACGGCATGTTCTCCCCGGATCTCCTGGAGGATGGTTCATGTAGAAGATCTTAAAAACGGAAGGATCTGCCATATAGCCCATGCATACCTCGTTATGTCCCCAGGTTCACCACAGACACGAATAAGTCACGACTAGTTAAGAGTTAGCTTGTCCGGGAAGGGCTTGCAAAGTGGTGAGTCTAGTCGGCCTTTCAACATGGTTGATTTTAGGGTCGGTCGGTCGGCCGATGCGTCTTTGTGTGACGATATTCCTTGCCATCTGCCTCGTTTTGCTGAGGCGGAGCCGACTGGGTTCAATGAACGACCTCTGTAACCATGAACCTTGGAGTCGCGAGATGCTTAATGGTCTCGACACGGAAGTATTCGCAATATTCTTTCCGTGACCATGGCACCGTGGTGGTCCAGCCGTCAGTATGACACCAGAGGTTATGGATACCAGAAGCTATGGATCTGGTTTCTTCCATATGTTGGCAACGTAAACGAAGGAGGGATGGAAGAAGAAAGTGTCGACAAAGGACTTGGCATGTGGCCGCCTGCTATCACTTGACATCATCTCTTGGCATTTGCATTTTGCCCACCTACCTCAGCTTACTCATCCAAAACGGCCTCGCTCGGCAGGATGATAATCAATAATCCGGGAATTTCCATCCTCACGTTCTATCGATCACACCCGAGCCGTAATCAACATTCGCAACCCATTGAGGCCGCAACCATGGGAGCCAGCGAGTCTAAACCGTCGTCCGGTACATCTCCGTACCTGTGGAAGAGGTAAATGGCCTTAGGACCCCTCTCTACTTGTTGGTTCCGCCTCCCCACGTCTACAATACTGACCCAAATCAAATCGGCAGTTCCGCGCCCACAGGCGTCTCTCACGATCTAGCCGAGTCGCTACAAAACAGCCATGAGGTACAGCCGCCACCCTGACCACCCGCGGCGACGAGCATTTTTCCTTCTAGAAAGAAAACTGACCAGACTTCCGTTTTTGCCGATGCCACAGACCGATACGTCCCGCGCCCAGCTCACGGAGCTCCAAATCCAGGCCCGCGTAGCCGAGACGTTGAAGAAGCTCGAAGCGCAGAGCACCGATGCCCTGAAGGAGAAGATTGCGACCGTGGGCGAGGAGGTGCAGCCTCCTTCGGATGGCCCCAGCCGGCAGTCAGTCGCGCGTGAAATCGAGTCGCTGCGCAGCAAGCTGGAGGAACGCCGCAAGGTCCGTGACCTCCCCGAAGGCGTGGAGCGCACGAGGAACGAGGTGGTTCGGTGCCTGCGGGAGAATGACCGGCGGCCGCTTGACTGCTGGCAGGAGGTGGAAGCGTTCAAGCAGGAGGTGAAGAACTGGGAGAAGGGGTGGGTTGAGAAAGTTATTTCGTGATCTCTGGCTTCCCTCGCAAGGAAAAAAAAAGCTCCCCCATGTTTGGACGAGGCCGGGGTGGGTGGTATGGCAATAAGAAATCCTCCCCCAGTTTTCCTCTGTCCGAAGAACGGGAATACTGATCGGAGAAGAGACAAGTTGTTGTGTACGATATATAAATCTGCAACGGCAAGGAACGAGGGCAGGGTTACAGCTTCATGATGGGCACAAGAACCCGCATATAGACAGGAGTGAGGCGAGGCGAAAAGGTTTCATTTATATGCCATGAAGTAGATTTTGGCTACCGAGTATGTCACTGTCCTTGTCCCGCTCGTTTTCTGGATTCCGTTCTCTCCGCTCCTCGCCATGCCGGCCAGAACCAGCGGCAGCCATCTCCGCCTTTCTCCTCAAACCCTCGGCCCTTTTCCTCTCCCTCCTCGCCGCGGCATCCTCCCAGCCAACGCCATTCTCACCTACTTTCATCGGCCCACGCAGGCCCGGTGCGGCCACGGCGTCCCGCAATGCCGTGCGGAACCTGTCTATCCTCTTTGCATTCTCGGCAAAGCGCGCGTTTCCAATCTCCAGCAACGTCCGTAGATAGGATACCGAGACGGCGGCCCTGCGAGTCCCGTCCCTGGCTTCGTATCCGATAAGGGACGAGAAGCCCAGTCCCATGGTGCGCACGGCAACCATGGGCATCGCGGGGCCGCCGCGACCTCCGTCGACATTTAAGGCTCCGCTCTCACGAAAGCCGGACGGCAGCGCGCAGCGGAGGATGAGCTGGGCATGGGATGGGGAGGCGGCGAGGATGTGAAGGATCTGGGTCCGGTGCCTGTCAGTCCCCTCCTTGCAGAACGAGTTTGAGGGGAGGAGAAATGGGCAGAACGAGAGAAAAGTTGCAGTATTTCGCAGAGAGACGAAAGTAACAATCCTCACTCACCATGGGCTCAAATTTGAAATGAATGAAGCGACATCCGGCAGCCATCATCTCCCCTGGGTCTTCACTCAACGAATCCAATCCGAGGAACCGTAACAACGCAGCGTCGTCATCACTGAGGTCCTGTGTGTGTATGGGGTCATGGGAGACGAAAAGCCAGGTGCCTCCTCCACCTTTGCCTCCTACACCAGCTTGCGTCTGGCGCTCCTGGGTGTCATCGCCAACCCATGGGACAGGAGACTGCTGTGAGAGCCCCTGACCAGGCACTTCCCCCTTGTTCCCTTCGAGGAAGACACTGGCCCTACCCGCACAGCTGCTCGTAGTCACGAATCCGTCGTAGGCATTGAGTTCATCGATGAGGTCGCGTATGCCCTCGTCTACGGAGCCCTTGGGGGAGAGATCTGTGTAATCCGCGGCCGGGACAGCGAGCTGTTGGAGGATGCTGGCTTTCCTGGAGATGAAACTTGCGGGAGGCGTTGGCAGGCTATGGGACATGGTGAAGGTTTAAAGTCCTAAAGAGTTGTTTATTAATGGCATTCACAGGACTGGTGGCTTGAGTGCGTCGTCGAGAGATGCCTTTTGATATGTGAAATTTGAGAGCGTCCACATGAAGTTGAAGTACACTGTGTTTGTTTGTTCTAAATTATACGGTAGGTACAGTATACTTCGTACATGAGAACTTGTACAATATTCTTGTTGCAGTGTCAAATGTGAGATCATGATTAGGCTAGGTAGGTAGCGAAAGACCTTCGCTTTGTCATGAGTCTGTCAAGTTGCTTTCTGAGATACACAGTGGAGTGTATACTGTGTAGCAAAAAGCCTCGACTTTTACCGTCTTGTGTAGAAGGAGTGCGGGGTCAGGACTCCCTCGATGAAGCTCCGACGTCAGACATCACAAGAACCAAACCAGACATCACTCAACCAGATTCGTTCGGGATATACCAGAATAAGACCAAATTCATTTGAGCCCCCTTTCAACTAATGAGCAGCGCTATATACCATTGTGATACCCATCACCTTCCGTCATCGCTCTCCCCACCCCCTTCCAATGCCGTGACCTATTAAGAAAACGCCAACTCCCCCTCGTCATGCCTTTTCGTCATGGGATATATCGCCTCGAACGCCCTTAAGTATGTGCAGTATCATCCATCGCCGGCCAAAACCCTATATACACGCTAACTATGCCAGGTTTCGCCTCGTCGTCAATCGCCTTTTTCCCCTGGAGACGTTATGGTTGACTAACCCCCCCAGGGCCCTTGCGGCCATTCTGCCTCACATGGCAGATACGGTCTCGGATTGCTGAACCTTGTTCAAGGTCTCGGCGGCCGCCGCGAGTTGTTCCTTCTGGGCCAACTCGGCGAGGTACTGCGCGTACCTCGACTTCTTGTTGTGGATGCCGCACTCGGTCTTCTGCTGGCCCTTCCAGCGACCGGCGCGCTCGTCCTCGCCCTCGGCCACGGGGCTGGTGGAGTGCCAGTCGCCGACGGACTTGTACCCGCGGTCCAGGAGCGCGTTGTACGGCACGTCGTTCTGAGCGATGTAGTCGCGCACCTGCTGGAAGGTCCACTTGGCGAGCGGGTTGATCTTGATCACCCCCCTCTCGTCGTCCACCTCGATGATGGGCATCTTGTCGCGGGAGCCGCCCTGGGACCTCCGCCGACCGGTGAGCACGGCGGCCACGCCGAGCTCCTCGTAGGCCCGCTGCAGGGGCTCCACCTTGGCGGTCCAGTCGTACAGTTCCGACTCGGTCTCGTACAGCTTCTCGCCGTACCGCGCGGCAAACTCCTCGGTCGTGTTGACGCCGTAGGGCTTGTAGATGTGCAGACGCACGTTGGGGTACCGGGCCTGTGCCCGTGCCACGAGGTCGTGGGTCTCCTGGAAGTGGTATAGGGTGTCGAGGAAGATGAGGTCGACGGGACTTGATGTCGGCGCCTCGGCTTGCAGCTTGGAGAGCATGTCGAGGGTGACGAGTCCCGTGAGCCCAAAGGCTGTCGATTGGTAGAGGTTGGGGAAGATGATCTTGCAGATGCGGAGGATGTCCATGGCGTCCAGGGTCTCAAATTGAGCGTTGAGGTGGTCGAGGTGTGCCTTGGCAAGGGAAATCCGCGGCAGAGAAGCCATGGAGGAGCTTGGTGAGGAGTCTGTGGCCGAGGCATAGCCCGACTCGACGTCTTGCTGGTCCATTTTGGTGTCAGGGACTGCCGCAACCTGGACAGGTGCCGATGAGGGCGCTGTTTCTGTGAGAGGGCCAGACATTTTGGGCGAGAGGAGATGAAGAGACGTTTTCTCTCGAGGGACACAGAGTCTTCAAGAGAGTTAAGGAGGTAAAAGAGGGGTAAAGGTTGTTGTTCTCCCAGTCTTCAGGAGGCCAGGATAGCAGGATGCGAAGAGAGGCAAGGCACGTTGATTAATCAGGATCTTTGCTGTATAGTCCAAAGAATATGACGCAGCACTTTGAACGTCGAGAGGAAGATATTGGATTCACACAATGTGCCAGATAATAGGAGTGGAAGAGAGAAAGAGAGGAAGAAAGTTGCGATTCAGGGGGATGCAAAATAATAACGCTCCAACTCTCTCTCTGTTTGTCTCTTAGGGAGGCCCTCCATGGTGTATATACAGACAGATACGGGCTGGAACCCGGAACCCAAGGGCCCGTGGGTAAAGGGCCGCTGCATTGTAATCAACACCCAGCATTATTAATGCCTCGAAAAAGGCTTTTACAGCCAGTTTATTCGCAGGTCATCACCTTTAGAGTCTCCATCCAAGTGCCACCCATCGATGGCGCAATCGTCTCGTTCGGGAACAACTGCTGCGCCTTTGCACTTACAGAGACGTATGGAGTTGACGCTGTCGGATGAGAACGACAGGGCTCTGATCACGACATCGGCGCTAGGCCTTGTGTGTTCTTAGCGTCGTCCGCTCATTGGACCGTTGCTTCGGATTTCCGTGGGGTTCCAGAAGAAATGGAGAATGGAAAATCACGTGATATTGCGCAATTGTGCGAGCTGCAAGATCTGACCGACCCTCTCTTGCTCGTCATGGGATATTGGCATCGACACAATGGCGATGAGTAAGAATTCTCAGAGTGTTGGAGTGTTGATTCAGTCGATTATGAATCTTATGTGGCTCATCAGTTCAGAGAGGGGCAGCAAGCACGTCGAAATGCAATCAGGTTTTGTTATGCAAGAGAACCAACTGGAAGAGACACGGACGCGAGACATTATATCCAAGTCATGGCCATGTCTTGAGGCGTGACGGGATGGAGGGTCTATCCTCCGGGATGGACCGGGACTTGAAACTGTTTCGTCGACAAGTGGACATGTCTCCATGGAGTCGTTGACTGGACAAGCTCATCCGTCCGTCCATCTACCCAGCTAGTCGTCAAACTATTGGAGACCACGCATCAATGGTCACGGGGCCTCGGAAACTTTCTTATTCGGCGCGAATAGACTTCAACATCAAATACTACGCGGGAAAGTATCGTATCAAGATGTAAAGAACAGCGTTGTGGCCTAGTAGGCACGAAACGGACTGCCCATCATCTCTCCCAGCCCGCTTCACCTATCATCGCTGTCAAGGTATCACAATCCAATGTCATCCATCCCTCATACTCCGTACCTCAATACATGTAAGTAATGGAAGACGAGAAAAATCGTTGCGACATATACGTATGTACGTGGCATGATATGGTCGTATACGTTGCACATGATCCGTCATGCATCCTCGAGTCTTTATCCAACAACCCACTCGCTCCCCCGTTTGACGTACTTGTCAAGCAGGGTGCCAATGTCCGCCAGGACAAACCGGCAGATATAAAAGCCGAAAAACTCGGCTGCGTGTCGGGTGCACAGTTCCAGGCCGACTTGCGTCTTGTCGGCGTGGCGGAGCCCCGGATCTTCCACCTGTCGTGCAATTTGATCTAGGAGTTCCGGGTCAGTCTCCGTTTCACCAAAGTGTGGAAAGAAAAAGTCCAAGAAGAACAATCATGAGGCATGAAAAAGGAAGAAAAAAAAGAAGAAAAGAAGAAAAGAAGAAAAAAACTCACCCACAGCCTGTGCCGCGTCAAAGAGCCGAGCAAGTGAACCCATGTAATTAGCGTTGGGCCCCGTAAATTGCGCACTGCCCACGTCCCTCTTGGGCGGCCGGTTCGTGGGGTGTGGTGTCATGGGCAACGTTTCCAGCCCGGGTGATTCCTTGCCACCGCTTTCGGACAGTCCCACATTCTTACCACCGCCGCCGCCGAGGCCACCGCCGACTCCGCCGCCGCCGCTGTTATAAGCAGCGCCTAGTCCCGCGTTCGAGTTCTTCGACCGTAACCGACGCCACGAAAAGGACGACTTGTTGGAAACGCTCGCCGACCGCGGCACGTTAATCGCCGCCTCCATCTCCGCCGAGCTGGATGCGTCCTTGAACAACGTCCCCGAACCCTGGACGCCCACGTCCATGCCGAGCTTCCGGCTGAGGTTGGCCTGCACCTGCTCCAGCACGCCTTCGAGCGATTGCATCTCGTCGAGGACCGCGTCGGCATCGCACGTGTCGACTTGCGCAAGCTTTTGGAGCGCTGCCGTGAGGTAATCACACGACGCGATCTTGTCTTCTACGTTTCGTAGCTTGACCCCCTTCACCTTCCAGGCATCCCGCGGCACGAACAGCTTGTTGCTGAGGTAGCCACCCCGTGGGTGCACCAGGGTCTGGTACAAGCACCGCATGAGCCAGAACGGCCGCAGCAGATAGTCCGTCGGACAGGGCTCCAACGGCATGGGCGCGTCGTGGAAGAGAGGGCTAGGCGACCCGGGGCTGTTGGGCGCATGAAATGAATCGTCGAATAGGTGGAGACCTCCGGCGGAGAACAGCTTCTCCCTGAACGAGCCCTGGAGCGGCGTGGCAACAACGGGCATGTTCGGCGGCCTGCCACTGGAGGACACGCCAAAGCCACTGCTCAGCGGTGTGCCGGGCGATCCATCCGAAGCATCGTCGCCATTCGACTGCGACAGAGTCCGGCTCCTCAAGCTCCGCAGGCTGGAGGACGAGTAATTATTCCGAAGAGCCGGGGGAAAAGCCACAGGTGAGCTGGACCGGCTGTTCGCAAAGTCGTCCTCGTCTTGAGGAGCTGATTCTGGCAACGTGGGTGACGGCGGGACCAGCTGTGATGGGCTGATTTCGCTCTCCCCCGAATATCTCCTGCCGGCAAGGGGATCTTCTTCTTCGTCCTGCACTTCCGGTAGCGGATCCGTGATACCCAGGCCGGCCGCGGTCGAAGTGACCAGCAGCTTTTCCGGGTTACCAGTATCGATCTTGAGTTGCTTGGGATTTTGCCCTGATAGGCGACGGTTTCGCACAGTTTGGCTCGACACGGGAGAACGTCTCCCGGGCGCGACAGCTGGTGGTTTAAGGGGTGGCTGAGGTGGCGGCTTAGATGGCGGCTTACCCGGCGGGGGAAGTGAATCTGCGATGGAGGTTGCGATGGTGGTGATGGTGGTGGCCGAAGGAGTTGCACTCAGCCCGTGAGGGCTGTTCCAGTGAGAGCTGTTCCAGGTGGTCTCCGTGAACTGACTCGTGTCCGACTGTCTGCTGGCGGCGGCCGATCCATCCCCAGAATCAGGCGTGGGACCATCGTCCTCGCCCAACGCCCGGGTCATTTCTTGTAGGATGAGTTCCTCGTCCTCCGAAGAGCCATCGTCGTAGAAGTCTTCCCGCAGCACGGTATCCGAGTCCTTCCGTTGCTGAAGCTGGCGTAGCCTTTGCGTCTCCTCGGCCAGTTCCATCGTCTCTCGTTCTGTCTGCCTCACCCGCTCCTTGGCCAGCTCGACTCTGCGTAACGCCCGTGCCACAACGTCGTCGTCGGATGCGCTGGGTCCCGGTTCCGAATGCATCATGGGCTCGAAACCATCGCTGTATGCCGCTTCCACGGCTGCGTCTAACGCTGCGTCGAACTCGGCTTCGGTGGCGTTGCTAGATGCGCGAAGATTCCGTCTCCGGTAGCCAAGCGAGGAGGTTCGCGAATGAACCGACGATGCGGCGGAATCGCCCGACTCATCTATAGGATCCAGCCACGAATTCGACTCTATACTCATTGCTCGTTCATGTCCGTAGGTAGAGTCAACATGGGTCTCGGGAAAGCCGGCCTGCGCAATGGTCTCTGGGCTGGTGCGCTGGTTGGTTTGCCGCGGAAACAAAGGTGGTACGTATGCGTCTTCGGCAGGTCTCTGGAAGATGAAATGGTCATCGGCGGCGGGATCCCGGGCAAGTGACCTGGAGAACGACGATTGGAGAGGGTATTGGCCGGGGTTTCGTCTGGGCAGGCCGTATTTCAAGTCGTCGCTCCCGGCCGTTCGAGCAAGGCCCCTCACCGGATAGCCTGAGCTCCAGTCTGGTGGGCCAGTATGTGGACTCTGGCCGACATCGTCGATCCTTGAGATCCTGGCAAGGGTCGCCGTCTCCACGATAGCCATCTCGTCCGTGTCTTCGTCGTTCATCTGCAGGACTGGGCCGGGCTGCAGTCCGTAGCTCTCGGGCCGAGCGGGCAGCTCTTTGTCATCGTGAGCATACATCAAGTCCATCTGATCTAGCTCCTCGATCCTACTGGCGTACGTTTGCCTCTGCGCCGAGGGTGAAAGATGATGGGTCAGCATATGAGTCTCTAGCTTTTATGCCAGGACGATATCACGAGACGGCAACGGCAAACTTACGATGCCTTCCAACTTTTCCTTATCCTCCTCTGTTGCTGTCCTGGCGAGGACTTGCGCAAGCAGTTCGCAAGCCTCGGCATATGATTCCCGTGCTCCCTCGAAGTTCTGGGCATTGTCCAGCTGCACAGCCGTCTTGGCGCGCTGAAGCGCCCTTGATACCATAGTCTTTTGGGACGGAGGCCTGACTCTATCCTTTGTTTTGGCTGACGTTGTGACGTTTCCGGGCCCCTTGGCCGCGTGCGTGCGGTGATGAGGATAACCGTTGCCCGGCAGGGGTTCTCGCGGGGGATTGTGAGGCATGGTGTTGGGGAAGCGTGTTGCTGGTCGATCTGATCGGAAGCTGGACTCGGGCGTAACTCGATGCCTCTCTTCGGCGACGTGTGTGAGGGGGTGGTGGTGCAGCTTGTTGGCCGTGCCTGCCAGACTGGTCGTATCTTCGGAATTGGGCGTAAGAAACGGATCAGGAGGCGGTCTGTTGAAAACGCTGCACAGCGAGGGGACGTCTTCTTGCAAGGACTGCTGAAGGGAGGGGAGGGTCACGATGGGGGGTAGACCAATCGGGGGTGGCACGTGTCGGGTCGGCGAGCGCGATGCCTGTCGGCTGTGGTTGTGTGAAGCAGTTGAAGATGCGGGCGACCCCGCCGAACTAGAGCCGCGGCGATTCTTCTGTAGCTTTCGAGGGGAGTTCTCCTGTACGGCCGAGGTAAAAGTAGAGTGCGAGAAGCGGGTGGCAGCATCAAAGCTCGACCGGTGGCCAGAGCGGTGAGACCTGCGACTATTGGAAGCCGATAGCTTGCTGGACGACGTCGAGACGGACCAACGGTTCAAATTGCCGCCGGCGCTGCTCGATCTCGAATGCGAAACAGAGCGGCGCGGGATGGGAATCTCCGGGAGGTTGGCCTGACTTGGGAGGTATGGCCGAGGCGTAGAGGCATTCGACGTGATCAAGGCTCTGGGCGTCTCGACCAGGTGTGGCGGCGGCAAGAGGCTCGAGGTCCTAGGCAATGGTACGGGCAGCGTCCTGGACGTTGCGCGAGAGTGGGTGTAGGCGTTGGCGTCGGCGTTCGCGTGGGCGTTGGGGTGTAGTTGGGTGTTTGTGGAGGAAACTGGGACTCGAAGCCGCTGAGGGCTTGGGGGGACGTCGGGATTGTAGAGTTCGGTGGTCGAGGACGAAGCGGTAGTGATGTCAATGTCGGCAATGCCTATCGCGAGACCTGACCCTGGGTCCGAGGGGGAAACCGTCTGGGAAATGTCGAGATAAGGAGAGGGCATCCTGTGTGCCCGTTGACAAGGCGCGAGGGTCGTCTATTCCGTATAGTCGAGGCACCGGAATGTTTCCGGCCACACGGGACGGGAAGTAGAACAGACGAATAGACGGTCAAGTTGGGGTTGAGTATTGATTATCTTTCTGCGATGGGAGGCTTTTCAATGCGCATGCCCGCTGTCGGTCAGGTCTGGCAATGTGAAACCTCGATGGCAACGGGCCAGTAATTCATTACTGTTTTGCCTGGTTCGGTTGTTACTGGTTCCCCGAGTCTGGACACTGGGGCAAGAAAATAAGGGGTAAAGCCATGGCAAGTGCCCCGCCGTGGCTTGAAAGGATCTCTCCGCGCTAAACCGGCCACACCTGAACGCCACAGATATCAGGCACGCCATTGGACCAAGATGCTTAGTTAACATAGAGGTATCAACTCTAGTCACGTTTCGTTTCACTGGCCCATTCAGAATATTCTGCCCATACTTGTCACTCAATTCTGCTCGACTCGAAACATTGGTTGATGGAATCCGTCTTGTATGAAGAACACATATCGAAACAAAACATGGTGATAGCTGACTACCTACCTAAAAGTAAGTCGAGCTCTTGACATCCTAGGTACACCACCGTAGGTATCTTAGTCCACGAAAGTTCCAAGAATTCTCCTCCATCCACCCTTAGCGAGGCGCTAGCGGGACAGAGTTCAGGAGCAACAAAACTTCAGCTTACCGGACTGAAGCGCTAATAACAGGAACATACTCTTCCCACGTGCTCGACTAAATCAACAGTTTTCTTCAACGTTAAAACGAGAACGAGAGAAACGATCGAAGAAAGGAGAAAAAAGAAACGCCACCCCGAGGCGGGATGGCCCAACGGCGGTCTCAATTACAAATGACCCATTGAATGGTAAGTTCTGCCTCGCGGTAGTTACCGAGTGTTGAGATGCATAGCCCCCGAGTCACGGCTTGACAACGGACTGCGAGTCGCCTACAGCGTATGTCCTACGAATATTTGTTGGGGACATCGCCTACGTCCTCCTGACGGTAACCACTGAATGGCGGAGTAATTTTCTCGTTGAAGGACTGGAAACAGCATCGTATCTACCTCTCGCTGATATTCGTCTTCATATAACATGCCTGGCAGCTTGGCAGCCTGGCACGCGCTACGATGCTCAACCCAATCCGGGTGCGTTTAAGCCTTTCTCATTGGCATGCGGCTTTTCAGGCTTTCCAGGCCTATCCGGCCCTATATGTCCCCTAATAGTACACTATACATGTACCTACAACGTACAACGTACACTAGGCACCTACTGTAACATTCCGAGGCTTACGCGTAGGAGCCCTAAGGCATTGGGACCAATGTCCTTCCATTTGTAGCCCCTGCAACTTCCGTCCCCCTTCCCTAGATGAGACCATGATCGACGTCACTTGCACAGAGCTGACGTGTTTGAGCACAGTACAGTACAGTAATTGCTACATAATCCACAGTAGGTGAGGTGTGCCCGGAAACAAACCCCAAACTGAACCCACCTCGTGAAATTCCTTGCCGTCCAGTCCACCCTCGCCTCGCCTACTCCCCCTTTCCTTCCTTCGTTCCTTCGTAATGAGGCTTACTTTACTCCCTGCAAGGTTGTATGTAATGGTTCTTGTCGCTCTTGTACTTGAACAATAAGCGACTTGTTCTTTCATTCTTTAGTTTCCTCTCTTCTTCGTCTTTTTTTTTCTGCTTCGCGTCTTTGCTACCTGGTCTGGTCTTCATATTATTTAGCTCCGACTTCGTATCCTCCGGCCCTTAATCTCTCCATCCATGCACCGTCCGACGATGCGCTGGAGTTCGCCTCGGATTCTGGTCCTCGCCGTCGTCGCCCTCACTTCCTTTACCTCCTTCATCGGTCTATACTATGCATACTCTCGACAAATGAGCCTCCCCTGGGAGGCGGGTGGTAGCAACCTGCCCACGCCGCCCCAAATCACCGACCGCGTTTCGAAAATAGCAAAGGTTAGCGTAGCCGCGAACCGCCTCGACAACGACATGATCCATCGCGCGCTGCGGTCGCACTATGCCCAGAACGCCCTGCACGGCTATCAACACTTCACTGCGGGCTACGAGGCCGTCGGCGGCCTGATCGAGAACCCCGAGGACAAGCGGCCGCGCGGCGCCTGGACCAAGCCGGCCTTTTTGCTCTCCTTGGTTGTAGCCGAACTGGAGAAACCAGAGGAGGAGAGGCTCGAATGGATGTTGTAAGTTGGAATGCGATTGGAATACTCCCGTCCATGATTTGAACCCGCGGCGCCTTCGTCTATAATATGTCATATTGTATTATTTAGCGCATCATCCACCCGAAGCTTCGCTCGTGCTAATGGGTCGTCCCGCAGCTGGTTTGACGCCGATACGATCGTCACCAATCCGTCGACACCCCTGGAGGTCTTCCTGCCTCCGGCCTCGGACCCGAGTCTTTCCCATGTACACATTCTGATCGCTTCCAACTGGGACGGCCTCAATTCAGGCGCCTTTGCTCTTCGCGTCCATCCTTGGACCGTGGCTCTTCTCTCGGCTGTCCTGGCGTACCCGATCTACAGGGCCGAACGGGTCGAGAAAGACCGGTTCCGCGATCAGTCCGCCTTCCAGTATCTGCTCCAGGACGGGGATTCTCCGCTTGCGAAATCGGCCACGAAGAGCAAGGAGCATTGGTCGATCGTGCCGATGCGCTGGTTCAACTCGCTACCCGTCAACAATGCCTTCGACAAGAAAAACGGAGGCTGGATTTTCGGCAAAAAGATGACGGGCACCCTTTTCGATAACGGCACCACCGACGTTCATGACGACGGTCAGGGCGGCGAAATCCGACCATGGAAGGTTATGCAAGGCGACATGATTGTCCATTTTGCCGGGTCGACGGCCGGCGGCACGCGCGACAGCTGGATGGGTCCTTGGCTGGACCGGGTCGAGGCGTCCCTCCCCGAATGGAACAACGCCTCCACAGCCCAGGTCTTGCGGGAAGAAACGCGCGATTTCTGGGCGGTAGAAGCCGTCCGCGTGAAGGAGGTGCTGGCAGAGGGAGCCAGGATTGAGGCAATCTGGGCAGCAGAGAAGAAGCAAAAGGAAGAAGAGGCACGGAAAAAGGCAGAGGAAGAGGAGAGGAAGAAGGCAGAGGAAGAGAAGAAGAAAAAGGCCGGTGAAGCGAAGAAAGATGAAGAGGAGAAGAGAAAGGCCGAAGAGGCGAAAATGGCGGAAGAACAACACCAACGGGAAACGGGCGAGAAGAGGTCGGGGGCGTCTCCGACTTGAAAACGGCCCCTTGCATTGAGTTGACGTCGGTTTTAAGTCCACCTTTTTCTCGTTACAAATTGGGCGCATATGTAAACGGGAATTCAGCAAAGTTTCCCTGGCGCCAGTTTTCCAACGTTGTCCAGCATACGCGTGTGACGGAACCACGCGTATCAGGGACATGGGGCCGGCAAGGCATCTAGTGGCACTGCTTCTTGTATCGGTCGGATCGGTCAGAAACATGGGATGATTTTTTGGGGTAATAATAGATGTACAAGTACTGGGTATAGATGTGCATCATGGTCACGCCTCCCTGTGACCATGTAGACGGTCGCTGGACTTTGGACTGCAATGAAGACATACGAACGCCGTAGTGATCACACCCAGTTTGAGATTGGCTCTATAGGGTGTAATTGCCGATCTAAGAAAGCGGCGAACTGAACACAATTAGGGAACTGCGCTTTTTTGCGAGCTGTGTTTTGCCTTGTCGACAACTACTTGATAGAGGTGAGGCCTCACAACGTACACCTCCCTCACCTTACCAACAATGCGCAAAACAAGACTCCAATTCAACAAGGGCGATTGATTGCAGCCATTGACGCACAGCCATAGCACTACGGACTGATGGTTGAAATAGTACGTATACGTGTTTCTACATCTCAATGAAACTACCAAGGTAGTTAGACCCATTCTGCTTGTATTCAGTCTTCCACTTTACGTCGAGTCAATCCTATGCACGCACGGACCACCTATGACATACGTTGTACATGTCTTCAGTTTCCCAATATCTTAGAAACGCGATTACATCCAAAACTCACTTCATAGCTCGATCCAACTTGATATTGTCATACCAGCTACTACAATCTTTGGACAATCCCGACCGGCCACACGGCTCGATATTTTCCTGTCCCTAGAGTATTCGCCATGGCTTTCTACCGCCTCGCCAGACCCGTCCTTGGTCGGAGGATACCAAACGTGTCCGTCTTGACAAACTCTTCCTCGAGATGCCGCCCTATGAGCACCGAGTCGGCTCTCCCCCTGGCCTACGAACTCCACGAACCCTCAGGCTCGAACACATCGCAAGCATCCGGGGTCCCCATCCTCTTTTTGCACGGCCTATTTGGCTCTAAAAAGAACAACCGCGGCATTAGCAAGTGAGCTTACTCACACCCGTTTATCAACGCCCCCAACCGGCTGCCATTGCGCCACCATGAGCCGCCTCGTGTTAACACATTCGAAACGTCTTCAGAGCTCTCGCCCGTGATCTCGGTAGGCCAGTTTATGCCCTGGTATGTCTTGACTGCTTTCGTTTTTTCCAAAAGGAAAGTAGCATGCTAATCGAGCGTTTTGTCGCAAAGGATTTGAGAAACCACGGAGAGTCGCCACATGACGGCCAGCATGACTATCTCGCCATGGCCTCGGACATTGCTGGCTTCCTCTCCCAGCACAACTTCAAGGAATCTACCATCATCGGTCACTCCATGTACGTCTACCATTGTATGAACTGGTCTGTTGTTCGATTCCTCCATCTCATTGCCTCTCCTTTCTCTGTCCAGGGGCGCCAAGACAGCCATGACCCTCGCCCTTAAGTCTCCTGACCTAGTCCGCGATATTATTTCAGTCGACAATGCCCCCGTCGACGCCATTCTCAGCAACGACTTTGCAAAGTACGTACGGGGGATGAAACAGATTGATAAGGCCAGCGTCACCCGGCAGGCCGAAGCCGATGCTATCCTCAAGGACTATGAACCGGTACGTGACTTTCCTTACTATCCTTCACCTTCACCTTCACCTTCACCTTCACCTTGACCACCTCGCGACAACTACCCTCTATGCAAATGGCCCAAACCGCGGTACTCTTAAATGGCCGACCCAATGTCTGAACCTCCTTCCCAAACAGTCCCTTCCCATTCGCCAATTCCTCCTCGGAAACCTCCACCGTCCAGATCGGGATAGCCCGCAACAGAAGTTCCGTGTACCCCTCGACATCATCGGCCGCGCACTCCCCAACATGGGCGACTTCCCATTCAAAGACCCCAACGCCGTCCGCTTCGAGAAGCCCGCCCTCTTCATCCGCGGCACCGAGAGCAAGTACGTCGCCGACGACGTGCTGCCCCTCATCGGCCAGTTCTTCCCCAAATTCCGCCTCGTCGACGTCAAGGCCGGGCATTGGCTCATTTCCGAGAACCCCGAGGCTTTCAGGCAAGGTGCGTTGAGATATTGCTCCCTTCTGTCGCAAAGAATCTCTGCTCTCAAGGCGTCCGTCTAACTTATTTACCACCTCGGCAGCCGTGATCGACTTCTTGAAGAACCCGTATTAAAGCCGCAGCATTCACGATTTTGGTGTTCGCCCGGAAGCACTATAATCTTGTCGAGGATTTGACTTCATTCCTCGCTTTGTCGTTCTATGACTTGTTCCGACTAGACTCATCATCTACATCTCAAGTTGTGTCATGTATTCATAATCATGGCTTGTCCCGATCCTATAGACAGATTTGGTTAGATACTTCGTATAGATGGCAGCTTTGGTTACTTTTATCAAGGACTGCTTCGGTCGAGCTTCTGGGTACTTTACCTTCGTGACACCTTGACCCCTTACAATCAATATACGCTCGTCGATTAAATCACGGATGCCATGGAATCTTCATGGTACGAGGGATCGTGATTTCTCTAGGGTCGTGACGAACTGCTCGGCGTCGTCTCAAACTATCACCCTCCTAGATACGCCTCTGGTACAGCCCCGGACTAGGCACCATGCACCTTGACGTCCAAGTCACGCCTCATTCGAGGTGTGCGACCAGCGTATCCCCCCGGCCTACCGACTTCAACGCGCATGGAGCTCTCAATCCATCACACCACCATCACATTGGGGGCCCACACGTAATTTTATGACCTTTACCATTTTGAGGTAACCTAGACCCGCAGCCGCCTGTATGGTACGCCATGTGCAACGACTGAAAAAGCGATGCCGAAGCCTGAATGCCGGCCTAAAAGAGCCAAATTTGTTGTCTCCCAGCTGCCAAACCCTCGTTCCCTCCAACCGTGTCATGATCCAATCTCTTCACCCGATTCTCTTACACCTCCTCAAGGACACGCTCCTTGAACTCCCGCTCGATCTTCTGTCCCTGCTCATCAGTGACAGACTCGCCGTGGAGAGCCATGAGAGAGCCAAGGTCGAACTTGGGCTGCTTGAGAAGCTTGACCTTGCGGATGTGAACCTGTGGGAGTCAACGCTGTTAGCGCAAGTACAACCCTAGTGGCCATACAACATGCCAGCAAAAGAGCTAATGCGGAAAAAAACAACTAACATTCTGGAGAGGGTAGATGCCCTGAGTCGACTTCTCGATCTCGCGGCCAATGACCTCGGGGATGAGCTTGTTGGTAAGCTGGGTCAGGCTGCACGAGGCGGCCTCCCGCTCGATGATCTCGACCATCTTGCTGCGGATGGCACGGATCTGAGAAGAAGCGGCGTAGGTCGTCTTCTTGACCTGGTTCGGCCTGCGGCGGGTGAAGCCGATGGCGAAGAGTCTGAGGAGGTAGTCGTCGGTAGTCTTGACGGTGACGTTGGCCTCAATGAGGGTCTGCCACTTGCGAACGAGGGAGCGGAGCTTGTCGGAGGTGAAGTCGAGACCGTGGAAGTTGGTCAGGCAGTTCTTGCCCTGGATCTCGTCCACCCTGAGCTTGACCTTGCGGAAAGCGTGGTCCTCATCCTTCTGGAGGTCGGCGAGGGAAACCTCCAGGACCCGGCCCTTCAGCGCGTCGTTGGCGTTCTTCAGACCAGTGGTCCGGTTGACGAGGGTCTTGCCGACACTGCGAATTGAAGACTATGGTCAGCCAAATCCGGTTTCGATGAATATAACAGCTCTCGTCTCTGGTTTGTTTTTTGTGTTTTCTTGTTGTTTTGCGGGGGGTGAACACTTGGCGTCTAATTTCGCATCGGAATCGACTCACTCTCGGATGGCGAAGGGGGCAGGAGCCTGTAGAAGCGCGATTGTAAGTCAGATTGTTTTTCAGCGGAGCGCAGCCATGCGAGTTGATGGACATACCTTGATCTGGTACCAGTCCTTGCGGGAGAAGGGGTCGACCGTCTTCTTCTTGAGGCCCTTCTTGCCCTTGGACAATCTCTTGTTCCTGTGTAGAAGCACGAATGTCAGCAGCCTGTCTATTATCTGCTAGAAGACGCGATGATCCCTACTTTCCAACAGCCATCTTGACGATTTGTCGACTGAGAGACGAACGTTGGGTGTGATGAAGATGGGTGGAGGGGTGTAGTGATTTTTTGGGCAAATTCCTGTGCAGGTTTGTGGCCGAAAATCTTAGCGAGTGCGGACGAATATTACATAAGTGGGTTGGGTCCGGGCTTTGTAGTGTGGAAGGCTGTTTCCCAAAACTGACTAACACTGTGTATAGACATGTAAATCGGCGTGGGCTCACAGTGTTAGGGACTGCCAAAAATTAGACTTTCCAGCCTTCCGCCTGGTCAGGAGTGCGATCACGTGAGTCTTTCAGGAAAAGTCGGGAAGCTGGCGGGCGCTGAATTGGCATGATCCCTAACTAGTGTTGTGACAGTGGCCCCCAAAACGATACGGCCTCGTAAGCCATCCCGATGCTCTCTTCTTTTGCCTGAACCTGCGATTCAGTGCAGCTCAACCATTCCAACTAAATTGACAAGCATCACAACGATGGCCTACCCTAGCTGTTAGGCTTCCCGACTTGTGCGCGAATCCTCTTCAGCGACGCATCATCGATTTAAAGCCTGATTATCGGCTGATTGGCCCCAGGTATGCATTACAATTATATATACAAATACAACTGTTACAGCGCGTGCAGCTGAAGCCACCAGCGTTGTTAAAACGCCTGGCATGTCTGGTCCTTCACATATGTCGCTGTTTCTCCGTGTTGATACATGCCCTTCCGAAGGGGACACGACCCCATGACCCGAGCTCCGAATTTTCCCAAAACGCCGCAGCAGTTAGTCCTTCCGGTACCCAAATATTCCCAGCTCGGTGCAAGGAAGTGTCCAAATTGTCGCGCCCGGCTGTCAAGCCCCTAGACGCCGTTCAAACGAACAAGTAACCAAAAACCGGAGAAGATAAAAAGAGAAAATCGAATCCCATCCGTTATTCGCCTTATCGTAACTCATGGACTCATATCCACAAGGCGTGTATTTCAGCTCATGTGGAGAACTCTGCGTTCTCCTCGTCTGCCTTGTCGCCGTTTTCACCTTCCCAGTCGTCGAAATTAGGGAAGCTAAAGTAACTTCCAGTGTCTATTGCAAAGCGCAAGCCAGGATGTCAATGGCAGTCAACGGTGAGGGAAATAACGGTGCCGACTAACCAGAGGCAGGGCTGCCGTCCAATGAATCCCCTTGTCTTGGAGGCTTTGGAGGCATGTCGACGGCCCTGGAACCGATATAGGACTCGGCCGAGCCCCGGCTGGACAAGGAAGAAGAAGGTGATGTAACGGGCCGGGAAGGTAGGTCTACCACGCCGCCAGGTGCCGTGAAGACGGCGACCCGAGTCAGCAGGTCGGCGGCTCGTTGCGCCGAGTGAGGAGAGGCGAAGGCACCCCGGCTAACGTTGGACGCGGTGATGGAGGGTCCTGTTGCACAGGAGCGCAAGTTTGGCCGGCGGCCGCGCTCCTCGATGGCTCGCGGTGATGAGTTTCTTCGGCCCATGCCGTTCTGCTTGATGGGTTTTTCTTAAGGAGGTTGGTGGGTCGTAGTAGAGGTGGTGAGGGAGGCGTATGCGTATGCGTATGCGTATGCGTGTGCGTGTAGATGGTGATATGTGTATATGAAGTGTTGGAAGCGTTCACTGCAGGTTGGACTTTTTGCGGAATGGCAGTTTGTTGCCCTGTGTTGGCAAAAGCTTCATCGCTCGGATGACAAGAGTGGAAGATATCTGATACTCTTCAATCATGCTTCTCTCCCTTTTTCTTGGATTCCTTTCTTTTTTCTATGACGGGGTACTGCAGCAAGTTAATAACGAATCCTGGCCAGGTCTAGTCTCCATCGATCCACCACTCAGTAGGCCGTGTTGACCCTGGGGCCTGGTCTGGATGGAGAAGAGACCCGGCCAGTTGTGGCACCCCTGGGGTCCAGGCCGACTTGGCCACGCATGTGGTGCCTGATGACTTCGTTGGGTTGCCGGGATATGTGGCTGACGTTGTTTGGATTCAGACTCTGAGTCTTCGGGCATTCACACACAAAGGATTTAGCCCCAACGTCGCAACTGTGTGGGGTGGCAGTTTCACCGACCAATCTCACACCGCCGCTTTGCCCTCCCCCCGTATGTACGGTTCTGACAACGCACGAGGCAATACGTACAGTGTATGTCTATCTCTATAAGCATATTCGTACTGTACAGATCAATACGGAGCATGGCATCGATGTCGTGACCGTCCCGTCCATCTGTAGTGTACGGTAACCTACGCCATTGCACTGCCGACCTGACCGTCTCATGTCCTGCCCATCCTTCCCTTCCGTCATTCCATTTCCATTCCTTCCTTCCCTCCTCCCCGTCTGTGTGAAGGCCGAAGTCACCACATCGGATCTATCGGATCTATGCATGTCACGGCACCTGACCTTGAGGACGACCTAGATTGAGCAGCGCGGTGAGCCCTGAGATGCCTACTTACGTGCATCGGGGGGTTCTCATCGGCTTAATGATGAGCCACGATTCAGCCCAGGATTGGCCACATTCACAACGATCAATTAAAAGCACCGAGTACGCGGATGCTTGTCTAACTCGTCAGTTCTAGACGGCCGCCGCACCGCACGGCCTTGACGGATTGTACTTTTTCCGGATAATTCCTCCAACATCGACCGTTCGCGATTACCCCACGGTGGCACCTCGTTAAGTACGCACCCCACACAGTATACGAAGTACGACACGAGCATATCCAAGGCGTTAGCCAGGAGAAAATCCCTGCCATTTCCAACAAGTTACCCGTTTCCGACCACCGTCTAGACCTTCCCGTGCATAAATGGTGTGCCCTAGTGGTCAATACTACCGTACCAAGATTCCTATTAGCCTCTGCCACGTCCCAGGGAGTACCAGGAAAGCGGGAATTTCGGGGATCGACGTACTCTTCCCAAAGTCTGCCCTGCACGGCTTTCAGTTCCTCCTCCGTCATTCTCTTTCCAGCAGTGAAATATCCTGGAAACTGGCGGTTAGCACACCGGCCGACACAAGGGGGGAATTTGAAGACGAACCGGCAGTGATCTTGGCGTCGATCTCGACTCTCGAGTCTTCTGGGATTAGCTCCTCTGGAAGCTCAACCCGCTCGTGAATAGGGATTCTGCCGTTCTCATATCAGTCTCGTGTCGACATGTCCAAATGGGGACTCTCGGAAACACGGGATACATACCCTTGGCCAACGATCGCGTCATGCTTCATACTACGAGTGTTGGCGACCATTAGCAGGGATCTATACGACCAATTCCCTGACGGAGTATCAAGTCGAGACTCACTTGCTCATACTCAACATCCTGTCGATCTTTTTAATTCCAAGCCAGTGAAGAATGTCTGGCATGAGGGCCTGGAATCGCATGTCCTTGACACCGGCAATGTTTTCCGTCCTTCGAAAGTAGTCGGATGCCCGGTCTTCGCCTCGTTTGCGTGCATTATAGACAACTATCACGCTTGTCAGTCTAGGTTCTGTTGCCATTCTAGCGTGGCGCTGCAATTGCTCCAGTGAGTCCTAATCAAAAAGGACAATTCGATTACATCGAGCAACGTACGGTACTGTTGACCTTTATTAGCGCCTTGATGTCAGAAGATCAGCAACCGTTCTCACCTTGGTGACCTCTCCAAGCGCTCTCCCCTCCTTTCGGAAGTAGATGACAACACCACTGCCCCCATTTTGAGCCTCCTTAACGGCCTCCTCTATGCCAAAGATGAGGTATGGGCGACAGGTACAGATGTCAGAACCAAAGACATCACTACCATTGCACTGTGACGCAATGTAAGAGAGGTGAGAACCGAATGGAAAGGAAAGTCTACGGGACAAACCTCATCATGAACCCGCAATGCTAGTTTGACCGATTCGTCCGACATCTTCGCAGGGTCGCCGAAGCAGTACACGGTGAGGCCACCTATAGACAGATGAGCAGGCTCCCACGAAGACGAGACAGCGTACATCGTAAATTACTTACCGATCGGAGGAAGAAAAATTTTAATGTCGCCGCGGGTTATCAGCTGGCCATCGTTAGCACTACGGTAGGGGGAAGAAAGTCGTTTCATTGACGGCCTCCAGCATCTACAAACCTCGGGATAGCTTCCTCCTGTATGCTCGAATAATGACCTTCGCAAGGCTCCTTCGTCTACCTTGTATTAGCAGCAATTCTGCTTAGATGCGCAGACAAGATTGTTAAGCTAACCGATGCCGAATCGTTCTGCCACGCCAGGCAAATACCAGACCTTCCAGGCGGTTAGTATCCTCGACCGCGAAAAGGAATTAAATGATACGCACAGGCTCAACAGCGAACTTGGTGACGGCAAGTTCGCCTGACTGGTTAAGACACACTTTGCCATCTGGCACTCTTCGTAACTTGTCAGTCTGACTATGCGTCCGAGATTTTGGATAGATGGTTCGCTTACAGCCGACCACGCCGCACGCTCTCCGCAAGTTCCGGGAGCTGTTGTGAATGTCAGCTGAGTCCTTCAGAGCTCACACTCATCCAAGTTACGAACCTTCATATGCGCCTTGGTGATGGCAATAGTTGGTCGAATATCAACTACAGCTTGTGTAAGCATCTGGCGTGACGGTACAGTCAAGAGTGAGACGGAATATAACCCACTATTCTCCTTCTCGACGGCGTCCTTGAAGAGCCAGGGCGCCAGATGACCCCATGGGTCCATGGCAACAATCTTCTTCGCATCTCCCCACTGAGGAAAAGGCCCAATGCGGGCAGCAGGCTCCGTGTTGGTGAAGTCGGGGCTGGTAATAAATGCGTATAAGCAAAGTAATCACTTTGTAGGTGAGGTAAACGTAGCAGACCTGTGTTCTAAGCTAAGCTGCTTGCTCGCTACAGCCAGGGCATAATAGATAGAATACGAGCCACCGCTATCGATCATCAGTATGCCGCTTGCCATTCAGGGTATCTGACGATAGTGGCTGAGAACAATCTTACTGGGCTACAGATTAGGATGGTCAGCAAGGTCTTCAGAACGGTATTTTTCTACGAAAGAAGGGGACGGAAAGTATCGTGGACTTACCTCCAACAGCTAATTGTGGTGCGAGATACGTCAGCACATACAAATTACAATTAGACATTGGCGCATCTCACCATTGCGTCTCCTGATGGTGGATGACAATCGAGAGACGACGACAGGCCCTCGGATCTGGGGATCCGCATGGCCCCAGTTCACAGGCAGGGGGTTGATTCCGATTTGTTTGGGATACGTGCTGTCAACGGATGTCAGCTAGGTCGAAGTAGACATTAGGATGGGAAGGGGTCACAAATTCTGCCACGAGGTCGTGGTAGATGGAATAGGGGACGCACGTGAGAATGATGCGGGAAGTGAAACCCGATTTCTGGGTAGGAGACGACGGTGTGGCCGTTGCTTGTAAGGACGGCTCGTCGGAGGGGCTCTGCTGTTCCGAGAATCCGGACGGGATGCTCGGTTGGCCTCCATTGTCCCTATCTCCTAAACTGGGCGCGAGTACACTTGGGGTCAACGCTCCCATAGACCCAGGGAGGGATCCTTGACGCTGGCGAGAGAGGGACTCAATGGCAGCCACTATGTCGGTCTGAGTTCGCTGGATCGATCTCAGCGCCTCCAGTAATTCAGGCATGTTGTCGGGGTTTGACACTGGGTTGTTCGAATCGGACATGGCGGCAGCAAATTTACTCTTGGAGGAACGACTAGGTCAGGAAGCCCGCAGTGAAGGATGGGTATATTAGAAGAGATACTGGTTGGTTGGCCACAGGCAACCAGGACAGTCCCGCAATCACCGGATGTTGAGGGTCGGTGTGATCGAGGAACACGGATGCGAGAGCGAACAGCGAGCACGGGCGCGAATACTCAACCCAACAATTCAACTGTTGTTACAGAGAGCCAATGGAGGGTCGTCCGAGAAAAATACGAGGCCGATACCAGGCAAGGGATGGCGAACAGGAAGGAAAAGGAATGATAACGGCTTGCCATTCAATGTCGAACGGAGACGAGATGTAAATTGGTAGTCTGGAGGTGGCATGTAAACATAAGGTTGGCTAGCCGAGCCCAATACCTACCCAAGGGGGACTGAGGACGCCTGGGCTGAGAAACGCCATGTCAGGCAAACGATACTTCATCACCTGTTCCCGGTACCTCAAATGTGCGGCGCATACCTAGGTATACGAGGTAGTCAGCGTAGGCAAGGAATGTCACTGAGGAGTCGCGTAACCCCGCCCTCAGGTCATGTGTCTACCTAGTAACCGGTCGTGATGGTCAACAAGCCGACCTTGAATATAGCTTTACTATCCCAGTGGATTATATCATATTCTTCAGACTCTAAATCGTCGAGGACCCGGCCCAATTAGTTAATATAGACATATAAAGGGTTAGAGGCAAGATAATTCTTCCTAGTGTCGCCATGGTTAAAAACACGATTCCGCAGTTGCTGCTTTGCCTTGAAGTCAACGGGACAGCTGCTGATAAGGCATTGGTGTAGTGGTGAACTGGAAAGGTCACCTGAGCCCGAGTTACCTAGGTACGTAATCAATAGGCACTGTACGTTGTATGCCTAGGTAGTAACGCACTATTCTAACTGCCTAGGTGGGTAAAAGCGGTGAAGCCTAGACAAGACCGCCTGCCCTGATCAGATCATGCACATGCATCCCGGGAACGAAGTCGGGGTCGAAGTACCCTGCACATCCTTAGGTAATAATGTCCGTCCTCAGACCAATTGAAAAAGCTTTACGTCATGCACTTCCACACATAGCAAAGTACAAATACTAGTGTACCAATGGTGGGCCAGGGATGTTCTGAGGTTAGCAGAAAGTAAATACGAATATAATATACGATTTTTAAGAAGTATTCTATTAAGAATAATCTTTAAGAAGGTGTTATTAAGACATTAAGCTATATACTTTGTATTTTAAAGATTTGGTAGTCTAATAACGATTTTAATAGAAATTAACTATTAACATACACAATATAAATAGCAGCGGAGTATTAATAATCGTGCAACGCATATATACAACTACATTAGGTTCTTGATTAGGTAACCGTTAAGAGTATATATACCCCGCGTTCCATTCTTAGAATAGCACGTGCACTAATATCCAAACCATGCATCTAAGAATCGCAAGCGCGGACATTGAGAAAGAAGCTCCTTCCAGACATTATTAGTATCAGCAACTTTAACAAAGTTCACGATATTTCGCGGAGCACCTTCTCTGCTACCTAAATCACGTTTTCGCGACTATTTCCAGATATTAATATATCGTATCAACCCAGGCCTTTGTAGCTCGTCCACAAGCCTGGTTAAGTACCACTGCACTGTCTACTGCTGCCACCAAAAGCCGATCAAGTGCGCGCTGCTTGTTCCATTAATCTCAAATACAATGGGTAAGCGCAAGAGTGCCAGGAAGCCCCAGGGCCCCAAAAAGGTTTGTTGCATCCTTTCCTACCATTCACATTGGACTTCCGCAAAGGCTGACCATGGCATACGTGTGCTACAGAAAGATCCACTTCCCGAATCGTTCCCTTGCTTGTTCTGCAACCACGAAGATGCCGTCAAGCCAAAGGTAGATAAGAAATCTGGCGTTGGGACCTTGTCATGCAAGGTCTGCGGCCAGTCATTCCAGTGCAGCATCAACTATTTATCGGCGCCGGTTGATGTCTACTCGGAATGGGTCGATGCTGCTGGTATGTCTATCAAACTCTGGCGATCCATGGCCGCAGGCGCTAATGTGCTATAGATCACGTGTCGAATCAACAGAAGGAATCGTCATCTGCAGGCGGATACGGTCGCAGCGCGGGAACAAGACGAGTCGGGCGGACAGCAGAGGAACAGGACGAGGACGGAATCGTGGGCGACGACGACGAATATTAAACATGCCATGCGACACGTGGCTTTGCTGTTTTCTTTCTGGGTCTCTACTAAGCGAAAACTGCCCACCGTGCATAGAGGGTTACGGAGGGAGCTCTAGGCAGGCTTAGGGCAATCACGAATCAATAAGCGTTCTTAATGGGCCAACGCGACCGAGAATCGGATGCAGCACACGGTTGCTTACCTGCTGAGGCGGTTCTCCTACATGGTGTAGAACCGGTCTCCGAAGTCGCCAAGTCCTGGAACGATATAGCTGAGAACTAGAGTTAGCAAGGACGACCTTGTGTGGTTTACTGGGAGGCCACGAACTTCTTCTCATCCAAACCCTAGATCATCGTCAGCATGGGAAACTCTCGTTGAAGGCACACCGCGCAAGAACCCACCTCATCCACAAACGCAGTTACCACTCTGAGTTTGGGAAAGCTCGTCGAAAAGTTCCTGATGCCCTCGGGGCTGGCTATGACGTTGAGGAATAAGATGCGCTCCTCGGGAACACCGCGGCTCTTGAGAACCTCGACTGCCATGATAGCGGAGCCTCCTAGAACTAGAGTATGAGCAGTGGTGCGTAGGCCGAACGCGGGACAACGGAGACTTGCCAGTAGCAAACATAGGATCAAGGAGTAGGACCCAGCGCTCGGCAATGTCCTCGGGAAGCTTGTCGTAGAAAAGTTTGGGCTTCGACGTCTCCTCGTCGCGCTGGATAAGGATTTTGCCAATTCTAACAGACCTACAGCAGTCCCGCAGGCCCTGTTCCATGGCCTCGCCAGCGCGCATAATAGACACGCCACAGATCTTGCCTTGGAATAGGAGACCCGAGTACGTGCGTCCGACTGGAGTTGTCACGTCATGTTCTATTGTAGGGAGGTGATTCAGGCCCTCCTCGACGAGGAGACGAATGATCCGGTTTGAATAAAAGACGAAATCACCACGTTCGGTATTCTTGTCGCGAATGATGCTAGAGAAAGGCATGGTAAGTGACAAGACCATAGGCAACTGGGGCGGCTCAAACCAGCGAGCAGCATCTCTCGTAGCCGAGCAACTCGGAAGACGTACGTGAGAAGGGCAATCAGCTGTGGCGTCTGAGGAAGGATAGTGACGTTGTCGAGGTTGATCTCGGTAGACACAGTTGCAGTAGGCTTTTGGCTTTCCGTGCGATATAATGGCCCGACACACCGCACCGGTCTGGATGCCTGTTGAGGCTTCGCTTCCGCCGAAGCCATTGAGAGTCTGCGGAGAGTGAGGTATCTCGGGGAGGTAGATGAGCTAGGGCAGGTCAAGAGGTGTAGCCATGGAACGGTGGGAATATCGCGAAGTCAAGGGGAACGGTATGCGTGTTGGGGAGACAAAAGTTCTACGGCAACTTCGGGCATGGGAAGTCGGCAAACAGAACCATGCGTGCCCTTCTTTGTTTGAAAGGGGTCTTGGAGAGGAGGTTTCCACTGGAATCGTCTCCTCACCTTGGTATTCTGGATTAGTACCGATAACACTGAAGCTGGCCATCTTGGGATGTGGGGTTCATTACTGGCATCGGAGCCGCCGACCAGAGAGGTACCGGTACCTCGTAATGTAATGTACCTAGGTTAGGTACCTAGGTAGGTATCTTGCGCACGGAAGGTTTAGTAATGTAGTACTCCGCACCTTCTTATGTTGTAATACCTCGATACGGCACTGTACTGCACGGTAGGGTAGGTACCAGGTACTAAAAGTCTAATATAGTGTACAACGTATATAACAGAACCTTGTGGCCATGCCAGGTTGTCGCAAGAACGCGCCATGGGAGGGAGGGTTGGTCTTTCTGTTCCGCTATCAATAAGTTGTTTGTTCATAAACCACCAAGCTTTTTACACCTTACTCGACCAAAGGGGACTATTTTCAGCAGGAAGAATGCCAGAAACGGCTACTTGAAGACATTTCCTGGCTCATTCGCCATCCTCCGGAACAACTTACGGCAGGCACCCTCGCATTCCTGATGCTGCTCACTTTGCTTGGCCCTTGACTCCCGATGGACAACGTCCCTGTGTCATTGTTCTGAACCTCCACCTTCACTTCCAATTCCACGCCTACCGACCATCTATTGCCATCTTTCAACCGTGCCAAACCATCATGGCGGGTACCCGCGAGGGCCTCGAGACCACGAGGAGAAAGCTCACGACCTATGGCAAGACGTCGAGTAAACGACCTCGAAGCACCTTTTCGTTCACCAACGCGCGCCATGACGATGCTCTCAGCATCCGGCCCTCACGGTCGGAACTACGCACCACGAAACCCCAAAGTTCAAGCAGTCCTTCGCCGTCAATTCAGAATTCTGGAGAGGCTGTTGGTGGAGACGATAATAGAGTAGCGAAGAAGAGGAAAACACCTCCCGCAATGGTCCCGGCGCATGCGGGTTCTGGCAGGAACGCGTCTCTCAAGTCTTCCAATACCACGCGGAACATCTATCCAGATGCGACAAACCCAGTCTCCGATCGGCAAGCCTCCAGCTCGAATCATAAAAACGACACGTCAATGGGCGCAGTACGCAAACCACCACAGGAAGGCTCATCGGGCGGCGCCGCACCCATACCCGCCAAGTCTGCAACATCTCGCCGTCCTCAGATCACGGGTCACCATACGAAACAGCCCCAGATGCTCGCTACAAAGAACCCATCGTCGTCTTCTTCGATCTCGCGCAATTCCGAACAGGAGAAGACAGAAACACAGACACACGCAGCTAAGCCAAGGAAGGTCCGTCTGATTGATCAACTGGCGGCGCAAGCGGCTGAGAGTTCTGAGCCGGAAATGGAGCCTGAAGCCGATAGCCAGTCGTACGCCGACAATAAACTTACATCCCAACCCGAATTCCTCCCATTAAGCGATGCACCATCAACGCCCCGGAAGAATGGCGATCAGACGTCCAAGTCCAGTTCGCAGTCGGCACAAAGTTTGAAGAGGCGGAAGCTGAGGGCTACCTATGGACAGCAACGGACGATTCGAGAAGAGGTTGACGAAACGGCAGGCGGCATCGGAGATCGCGATCTTGCCGATTCGGGCGCCAGCCAGCGCGGGCTGACGCCACCGGCTAAGCTGGCGAAATTCGATTCCTTCTCATTTGATGAGGAAGAATTCGACGAGGAAACTCGGCCAAAAGGTGGCATTCTCGGTCTTCATGCGTTACGTCAAGCGGGCGCGAACCACCGCTTTGCCGATGAGTTGAGCGACTTGGCCGAACGAATTGGCAGCCCCGAGCCCACCCAGCTTCAACTCCGCCGGACCAGGCGCTCGGCGCTCCTCGAACTAGGACGCAATCTCCATGATAAGAAATTCGTTGTCCGCTTCTCCAATCACGGAGCCAAGGAGACACTCTTTCGAGATATAGGTGCCGAGAATGATGTGATTAATGGTTTCATATTGCAGTCGGCGCTCCTAGTCTTACTAGCTAATTCTTCAGCGCCGCATCTCCTTGACCAGCTGCACGACGATGGCATCGCGGATCTCTTTGCGAGGCAGCTCGAACTGGATGACGATATCGGCAGTATCTCTCACGAGAGATCAAACAACCTTTCCAGACACGGGAGGACATCGTTAAGTGCTCTACGATCTGCCTTGGTGCAACTGGAAGTATGGGATGCCCAGCCACCGACCCGTCTGTCGCCAAAGACCGTTGCCCTGAAAGTTCTTGCTCTGTCATGCAGGAATATCTCCATGGCCAGTCGGGAAATCGTTGGGAGGCTGGAACCCCAGTTATTCGCGGTAGTAGCGGAGGGTCACGACCGACGTCAACCTGATGACGACAATGACGTGGACGTCTTGAGGAACGTTGCAATGGTCCTCTCTCTGCTTCAGGATCACTCTATTGCTGCAATGGAGTCGGAGTCACGCACCCGGTGGACTACCGAATACCTACCCCTCGTTGCTCCCATCCTGTCGACGGTGCTGGCGCTCCCACTGGCGAAATTCGGGGATATCAGGTCGCCAGCACTCCATCTCGCATTGAATACAACAAACAACAATGCGGCATCAGCGGCCGTGTTTGGTACTGGCCCATTAGTGCGAGAGCTTGCGAGTGCAAGTCTGGCCTGCTTCAAGGAGTTACACGCGTCAGTCGACCGGGGAAGGTTCTCGACAGAGGTACACGGGACTCTGGTGTTGCTTCTCGGAATCCTGATCAACGTTTCGGAACACTGCCCCCTGACGCGGGAAGCCTTCAGCGGCGAGTTTAACAGCGAAACCTCGCCGCTCGACATGCTGGTCTCGGTTTATCTAGAGAACCACGATCTGAGCGGAAGCGTATGTATCGTTGGCGGCTCTTTTCCTTTTTTTTTCCCCTTTGCGAGAAAGACTTGGGAAGGCCTAGACTGCAAAAGGTACTAACAGCGTAGCAGGCCGACTCGGTTGAACAGACGTCCCTGGCGGTCACGTATGGGTACCTCGCTATCTTCCTGGGGCACCTCTGCTTGAGTTCGGCTTTCCGACAAAGGATGGAAGCGAAGAGCCAGGGCAAAGGTATCAAATATCTTCTGACGTCTATTCGGGAATTTCTGGCTCTGCACGAGAAAGCCGCAATGGACGATATGACGACCAGCCTGCAGGGTCTCATCAACGACCTACAGCTTATGACCAAAGCATCTGGATAGACAAGGAGATAATGCGTGATGCCAATGTATTATCATCGGTTCCATTAGAGGAAGCTGTTCGTCTGAACATGGTATTGTGACACACATAGGTTTGGGAAACAGTGATGGATGTATGGATACGAACATGATGACGTGGGAGGATTTGGCTTTGATACCCTTTTCGCTGGCTGACTGCGCAGCAGTAGCAGGCCAAATACGTCCCATGATAACCAAGGGTTTGCAATCAAATAGATGGCTAAGTAGCTTTGAGCCTCGGTGGGCATGGTGATACCAGGGCTATTGGAGACAGCAGTAGGGGGAATGGCAAGGCGCTTGATAGTTTAGCTCTAGACTCGAGTAAACGTGCATCGGTCTGCTTTCTTCGATGAATCGTATTGGGCTTGGCCTGGGTTGACTTGAGGTTCGGGATCTTATCTCTAATCATTTGGTCGAATAAGTCTGAATCCTCGCGCTTTGGAATCGAGGGCAGTTTCCTCGTCCAGAGCTACTAACAGAGGATATGGTGCAGTCCATGATGAGCCAAAGCCCATCAGTTTCCCGTCCCGATAATTATCGAGGCATATGTCCATATTATATGCGACGATCCAGATGGTTGGCGTCGGGGTGCGGGATAGCCACCTAGTCCCTGAGAAATAGGATGAATGGATATCCAGAACGACAGGGAGGGAACCTCTGCAACAGGATCGGCGGCTTAGAGCTTACACCAAACAATCAATTGACACCCGCGTTCTGGCTGATCGTATCAATCCATCATGTCGTTTGTTTTAAATTCCATTCCCGCCCACATGGTTATTCGAAGCCAGATTACATATCCTTATCGAATACCCTCTTGATCCAATGTCATAGGCGTCTATCTGACACCATCAGCAGATTCCATTCCGTCGTGACCATCGGTCTCCGAACAGCTTCTCTCTTCATCCTCGCGTTCCGCTGGCCCAAGAAGTAAGTATTCGCGCTCGGGGTCGGCAGCGGCATCGATCCCCCCCTGAGAGGAGCGCCCGCTCCTTCTGATTTGACTCCAAAGCGTACTGCCGTCGAACCAGCGCTGCAATGCTGACAGGCTGCTCTGGTATATAGTCCAGGCCGTAGAGTTCTCTGAAGTGATGATAGTCGTGCACGGAATTCATAACGACCAATCGTTGGAAGGGCCGTAATAGCTAGGGTTCGGCGCGACCACCTTTTCTCTCGAAACCCACCCTGGAAGCAGCGGCTAGCGATCGTTCAACTGGTCATCGTGGATACGGCATGCCGGGACTGTATGTAGTTCAGCAAAAAGAACCGATAACGCGAAAACCCAGTCGATGATGCAAGTAATATGCAGGTCATCATCCACGCTTAGATTGGGTCGCGTATTAGAAATGCCCCCGACACGAGACCTCTGCCAGGTTTTGGGATCATCTCCTTAGCCAGCCCTACAATGCAGTAATCCAATCAGTTCTTGTTGCTCTCAATCTTTCCGCCAACGTTTGCAAAGTCGTTCCATCGATCCGTTACCAAGAGGCAGCAGGGACTGCTCGTCTGTACACTAGTCGAAGACTCTGCCGACGGGTATGAAAGTATTCGCCTTGATACACTTGAATAGTCAATGTGGCAGCCTCACTTCTCAGTACTAGAGTGGCATATTCTTCACTGACGCCGCCGTAGGACTTCCAAGATGGCGGAAGATCCACTCAACTGCATCTTTGAATGTCAGGATCACGACAGTTGATACTGATACAGAGGGCCCTCCCTGAAGGTTGGAGCATGGTTGTTGTCTACACGTGTAGCTGCAAGGCTAAGAGCGGATAGTCTATAGGACGATATATCTACGGGTAGGGTCAACGTAGAAGTGAATGTTACTATTTTTAGAAGTTGAAACAGTCGCCTCTGAGGACTAATGGCAGTCCGCAGGGGCGACTGTTTCAACTCGGCAAATTCCATAAACACTACAACGTACATAGGTATGTAACGAAATCTTAGACAGCGTACTGTACTGCCAATGAGGTGCGTCTAGATCGCTTCCTCGTTCGCACCCCTGCCCAGAAACCTCGCAGCGAGGGTGCCGAAACTCAGCTGCATGTGTACAATTGAGTCTTCACGGCCATCTTCTTCATAATCAGGCGGTACTGACATGTCCTGCGACACCAGCACGGAGGAAGATATGCGGTTCCGTGTACGTTGTACGAGGGGAGAGGCCCAGGTTCCGATCATATGCTGCCGAACGAAAGCAGATATCATCAAGGGACACCGATCCTGCCGTGCGAGCGGGGGAAGGCGAGCTTCGTTTAAAGGAACGGGAGTCAAGCAGAGCCACGCTGGGTAAATACGGCGCCATAAAGCGAGCAACGGTAATTGAGTATTGGTGGATACAATCCAGCAACTCAGTTTCCCAAGACGCCTCCCTTTGAGACCCATACTCCCCTAGCATCTTGTCCACCATCATCACTATCCGTATACATACACCACGGTGCCGACGACGACATATATTGCCAGCCATTCGTGCTAAGTCGAGGCTTGGAATGGATTTGTCTGCGCTCGAGTGTGATCAGATTCCCAATATGAACTCCTCTGTGCCTGGCATCGAGCTAGCCAGCTTACGCGGTGGAGTGCTACGATGAGGTCTGCGAAGCTTTCAGTCTCCAGGCATCATTCATCACACAGGGCCTCGTTGTGCATCAGATACTGTAGGCGAAAGAACAATTGTCGCAATGCTGCTACGTACACTGGTCTCCAGAAATACTACCCGGCCGCTGTCCAACTTGGCAATGCAAGGTGTGAAGAGTACCTAGACCCCGCCCCGGAGATATGTTGGGCATCGTGACAATCCACAGCCGTGTCGTGAACTGTGAGAGCCCAAAAGGAGTCATGTGGGCGGACCTATAATCATCTAGCCGGGCCTGCGGCTGTTCGTCTAGCATCCAACCACTTGCCAAACCATCCATCATATCCATCGTAAAAGCCAAGTATTATACAAACAGCCCACCATATCCCGACGAGGCCAGGATAAAGGGCCGACATCGATATGACCTGCCGAAAACTGCCGCCCACTATTCCACTGGGTCTGATTGAGCTGGTCCTGATAACTCACGCTAGTCGTAATCGTGCGGTGGCAGTAATGTAGGGTGTCGGCTGCTCACGGAACCTGCCAAACACGTTTTGTGCTTTTGTGCCTGGTCGTTCGAGGGGAGAAATAAAGCACCCGCAAAAGCCCACGGGCGGTGGGCTCAGATAGCAAAGCGAAAACCCAAGGCACGAGAGGTAGATCCCCCTCCATTCTCCATTCGGCCTGAACCCATTGTCCGATCTGCTCATGGCTGCCATTACATCAGAGAGCACTTGCCCCCGTCGGAGGCATCGTTCGGGTTCTGCGCCTTTTCGATCTCGGCGATGAGGAGCTCGAAAGCCTTACTGACGTTCTCGTTGTATCGCGCGCTTGCTTCGGTCCAGCCACACTGGAATTTATCTGCCACCTTCTTGCCTTCTTCCGCGCTGACTTGTCGCTGATCGGGACGCAAGTCGCTTTTATTGCCAACAATGACAATGGGCACCGAATCAGTCCCCTAGTAACTCCCCAAGTTAGTAACTGTGCGCGCATTGGTAGATATCCATATTCTATGATTACACATGGTAACCAGATAGTTATTAGGAGTGGCATGCAAGTTAGACCTACCAGGTGATTCAGGATCTTGTCCCGGATAACCTGGACCATCTCGAAAGATGCGAGGGACGAGACAGAGTATACCAGCATGTAGCCATGGATGCCGATAAAATGCTTCGAGTTCAGGATGCTATACTCATCCTAGATGGCGACTATCAGTATCAATCGTCTTGGGAATAGAGACGCTTGCAGGCCTCTGCCTTCTACCCTCTACCCCACGTGCTTTCTCTTGTATGGGGCGCAGGAAAGCAGGATGACGTACTTGTCCAGCGGTATCGATGATTTCCGTCGCAAAATCCTGGCCCTTATACCTGATGGTTTTGCTAAAGGTATTCTCGATCGTTGGATAGTAGCTGTCGACGAAGTGGCCGTCGACAAACTGAACTGCAAGGGAGGACTTGCCTATAGACCACAGGTTAGCAAGTTATGCATATTATGTGAAAACAGAGGCAAGGGGATATGGAGATGGGAGTAGAGCAAGATCTGCGACATGGAAGTGCGTGCGCGACAAGACCTAAACCAAATTCAAGAGTAAATCGCAGGTCGTTCAAAAGACATACCAACCGAGCGGCTGCCAACAATGGCGATTTTCCTGTTCTTTGGGGTCGGCATTTACACCGATTAAGGAAGGACTATTGATGTCGTTGTGCGTCTAATGTCGTGAGTGCTGGCGATCTAGAATAGAGGCTCAATCTGCACAGGAGTATGCGGGTATAATCAAAGAAGAGCAAAGTAATGGAATGGGAGTGAGATGCCCAAGGAAGCCGTACACAAAGGGAGCTCAGGTTTGGTATTCGGAGTGCCGTAAGCGTTTATAGGGAGGTACGCGGTTACTGTACGTAGTAGGTATGTACTTTCAGCAAGTCATACCCCCAATTAACCCCACCTGCCTAATCTAAGTTGAGTGTGGTGCCTTCCTGTAACTCGGAGTAAGCATGACCCTGTGTCGACGTAATGATTTGCGGTCTAACTACACTTATGAGAATTATCTTATCAGCGTATGCCTATAGGCAGTATATGATGATATGGTTATGTATATAAGGGATATATATATTTCGATATCCCTAAATATCTTTTTAAATATGCCTATATACGCAGCCATACATTTTATAGAGTCACGGTATATAGCCGTGTTTAAATACTTTTTACTAGGCGCTATACTATCCCTCCTTCTCTCTTGTTACTTACTGCCTGCGCCTATCTTACAGGAAATTAGGTTCTAGGTTCTTGCACTGAACCTAGGTACCATCCAACCCCTGTTTAATTGTGTCAAGAGGTACTTACGTTACCTGCCTAAATAGAAAGCTAAAAAAAACTTCCAGCAACGTACCTATCCTAACACACCCTCGCCTTATATAATACAATAAAAATACAAGACGCAACTACCCATAACACGCCCCCTACTAGCTAGGTAGCCTTAAGTTTAAAGTATATAACGTACGCTGCGTGGGAGGCAGTTCCTATAGAGATATTGGCGCTGCTGCTTTAACGACTTCAGCTTGTTAAGGAGCTACAAGATGGACTGACGGGATACCGAGTCACCCTGGTTTGGTACATCTAAATCCCTGTATTCTATATAGAAAAGCCCCTGCTCTTGATGTATCTACTTGTATCCTACTCTGCTCATTGTCGTGATACTATTGGTTTCTTTAGGCTCCGCAAGTACCTTTGACACAATTAAACAGGGGTTGGATGGTAGTACCAAACATGTCGACCTTTTAAATCTGAAACCGACCAAGTTGAAAGCATTAGGTAGCCTAAAGTTACAAGGTACTCAGACTCGAAGTTCTGTCAACTGAAGGGCTTTCTCTTATGAATACAACAGTTTATGGTGACGTGTCGCGAGTAGGGATTCTCTGTAATTAGGTACCGTAGCTTCCCACGGACAAAAAAAGGACTTCCTATTCCGGCGACACATCGACCACCAAATATCTTTCTTTGTACTTCGTACACATCTATTCTTACCAACATACCTAGGTACTTAACAAAGGCACTCATTATTTTTGACGACTATTTCGCTTTGTAGTTTGTTTCCCTTCGAGCCTTTCGTTCTTTGTGGCACTGACCGATTCTTACCTGAATTCCGCATGTCGTTAAATACATGAGATTATTTATTATCTGTAAAGAACCGGCGATGACAGAACCAGCAACAAACAACAGAATCATCATCAACACAAGTGCTCAACTTCGTCTGGGGTTCCGGACCTAACCTTAGCAATGGCGGATAATGAAATATGCCCATTTTGCCCCTCTGTACGTGGAGGCGAGCATGAAATATTCTTGGTGAGAGCCAACTATGCACTCTAAGCTCTCAATATCCTGAAGCCCCATGTCTTGGTCGATATGCTGACAAGACTACAGCACATGGAGGAGTTCCACTCAGAAGGCCAATCTCCTCCGCCGCCTGCTCATCCAGGAGTAGATAAGGCTAGCTCTTCGGGGCTGCTTAACGAGCGTCCGGTTGAAGGCTGCGAACAGCGTGTTCCATTTCATAAACTAGACTCTCGTCTTCATCTTCTCAGGGGGTCACCTAGCAGTGAGCAACAAACTGGCGACAGCGGATCCTCAAGCGTACATATGTCTACCGACAACGACAGGACCCGGTCGATCAAACACCACGGCGACCAGCTTATCTCCGCAAGGCCTCCCGATTCCAGGCGCCAGAAGAACACAATCGGCGCCTGGGGGCAATTGCTCGCCATGCCAGGCCCTAGCAGAGATGCCACCCCCCGGAGGGATTGTAGAGTACAGAAAC
Source organism: Sodiomyces alcalophilus JCM 7366 (assembly GCF_042370955.1). Taxonomy (NCBI): domain Eukaryota; kingdom Fungi; phylum Ascomycota; class Sordariomycetes; order Glomerellales; family Plectosphaerellaceae; genus Sodiomyces; species Sodiomyces alcalophilus. The sequence goes on along the minus strand of NW_027263537.1, from coordinate 229,524 downwards.
AACTAGGTGTATGTCCCTATTCGCCTCTCCGGTTAATGACCACGACGAACTATTTCTGACAAGCATTCGCTTTTATTCTTTCTAGACCTCAGAACTAGGGAAATACGCCCATGAGCTGCGCATGCCTGGATGGCTCGCGTCACTTCTTCGGTCTGGGAGCGAAATAAAAGGAGAAGGTGAGTGGCTGGCTTCTCTAACGAACTGGATATCATGCCCGAGGCTCAGTGTATGCTCATTTGAACCCAGGGATCATTCCGGTTCTACGCCAGCTCCTTGACCAAAACAAGGGCACGAAATACGCATACCTATGTCATCCGAGCGTGCAGCACATTTCAAAAATGAGACTGGAGGGTACGTTTGTGGCGCCCAGTTTGGGTCCCGCCTTACTGTCGACTCCGAATTGACAGTCGATTCTGCGCAGGTGGTTTCTGCGGCTATCGGAATATCCAGATGCTTGTCTCATACATCAATGGCGCCAGAGCCGAGGGTCGAAAGCATTTTCGAAGAAAACTGCCCACCATTTTCAAGATCCAGGACTTGATCGAAGAGGCATGGGACCGTGGCATCAACGCTCAATCCCGCTCTGAGACGGGTGGCATCAGGGGAACGCGCAAATACATCGGGACATCTGAAGTATATATCTCCCCTTTCTACCTCAAACCGGAAACGGGTGTGGAAAACAAATGACTGATCAAAACACCGTCCCGCCATAGGCCCAGGCCTTCTTCCGCGTACTCGAAATCCCGTAAGTCGGCCCCTTGAACCCCATCCTGGCTCTCCCTACTGACAGCTCTTCAAGGTGCACCGCCCAGGCATTCGCCGACCCAGACCCCGTCAAGGTGCATAGGAAGTTGATCGAGTCGGTGGAAAGCTACTTCGCTGGCGGCTCATCAGGGGATGCCTCCAAAGTGAGATGCACGACTCTTCCTCCCATCTACTTCCAACATGCCGGCAAGCTCCCCCCTTACCCGCCCATCGTATCACTGAGACTGACGCAGGTTAACAGGTCACTCGTTGACAATTGTTGGTTTTGAGAAACAAAAACATGGCCCATCCAATCTTCTTGTATTTGATCCTTCGCGGCGCGATTCGCCCTCTGTCTCGCGATTGGCAGGCTACGAGTTCCGGCATAAGTCTCCTGATGAGCCCCTTAAGGCGTACCGACGGGGTCCCAGGTACCTCTGGCGTTATCAAGAGTTCGAGATGTTGATGTGAGTGAAAAGCCTTCAAGACACCACCTTTTTATGGATGCAGCCAACACCACGATACAGGCTAGGTCACGGTACCAAATAAATAAAGGGTACCGGGGAGGCCCTGGAGACGCGAGCAATGTCCTGCGCCCGTTGTCCTTCTATGTTGGAAAAGCCCTGGCTGGCATTGAAAGTCGGGGGCAAACTTCCCCCCTCGCTCAATTAGCCTTCTGCTGCGCAAACCAGTCCTGCAGCTTCTTGAGAGCCTTGGCACGATGTGAGATTTGGTTCTTCTTGTCCTTGTCCATCTCAGCATACCTAGAATCTGGTCAATGACGATCATAATGTCGTGTGGGAAGTGGGAAGCCAACGCACGTCTGTCCCTCGTATTCAAAGATGGGGTCCCATCCTGAACAAAGCGATTAGCCACATTCATGGTCATTCCCTTTTGCGGAACCCGGAAATCAGGATGACGAACCGAAATCATTTGGTCCACGGGGTGGTACAATCTTGCCCTACAGAAGATGATGGTCAACCCGAATTTTATGCTGCGGAATAGAGGAAGAGGTAGGCAACGCCGGGAGGGGATGGCTCTACATACCCTCGTGCGACCTTGGAACAGAATAGGTTCGTGGCCCGGGCCAGGGGAATACCCGAATGTACAGACAGCATCGGCGGACTTATCCTCATAAGCTGCCAGGAGGTTGTTCAGGCCCTGGTGGCCAATGGATTGCATGAACCACTTTCTTTTCCATTACGTGCAACCAAGCCCTGCGTTAGCTAGGCTAGTCTCACAAGTTTGGCGCCCAAACGCTGGCGGATGCGCTCCTGAATAGGAAGCATCATGGTGTACCACGGAGTTCGGACGCACACGTAAGGACCCGGGAGGTCATTGAGAGCCTTGAAGCAGAGACATGTGTCTTCTACAAGGACGGGACCATTGATCTGGGGGGTACTTGTTCAGTCATCAGGACAATGGGTGTGGCTCAGAAGCGAGATTGATAAAAGGAGGCGGTCGAATATGAATATGGACTAGGGGGAATGCGAACCGTCTCTGCTGCTTTGCGGCATTTGGCCTTGGTCACTTCTTCGACAGTTCCTTGGAGCTCCTCGATATCGATGGATTCGTTCAGAACGGTGATGGCAGGTTCGAGGATTGCCTTGACCTCGCGCAATTTTCCGGCGTTACCCGTGATGAAGTTGACTACGGGAGTGGTCGCCATGGTGTTGTCGTCTTTGTGGCCAAGGAATTCAAGTAGAAGAGGACTCGAACGTCGGCGGAGGTCCGATGATACAGAAGTTATAACAGCAAGTCTTCCTATATGTTTTGTCGCGTAGCTAAGCTAGATAGTGTAAGTACAGTACACAAGTACACCATGAGCATGAAATCAAGGGCACAGAATTGACTCATTCGGCATGGTGCGTCGTTGGTGAAATTTTGGTTAAGTGAATATGCGGGTCCCACTTCTTCCACTTTGCCAGTCAGAGGTTGAGGATGTTCTTTTCTCTCTTCCTATCTCCTCATGGTTCATTTCTCGGAAGATGGGTAGGGAACCAGCCTCGTAGCCCCCCGCACGACCTGATCCTTCTGGGACTGTAAAGCGGACGACAGATCATTCCCGACGGCGTTGAACAACAGTGCATAACGGAAAAGAAGACACTTTTAGACTCCATCCATCCTGTAGGCCATGCTCCCTTGGCTTGCCTTGTTCTCCATCCTTCTCCCGTAGGATTTTATCCCAGTTTTCCCAGTTATCATGAAAGGTATCCTTCGCATCCATACTTCGTAAGCCGGTAAAAAGTCATCGTGGAAAAGAACGGCGCAGCGCCAGGCCTCAACCACCTCACTCCGCGAGACCACTACTAGTTTGTCCGGTCCTTCTTCCACTGTTCCAGCCAGCCTTCTATCCTCGCGACGTTGGCTTCCATTTCGTCCGCCGTATTACTCGTCAGCTCCACAATGATCTCCTCCGCGTACGCTTCCCTGGCCTCCGAGAGCAGGACCTCCATGATCTCCGAGTCTAGGTTCTCCTGCAGCTTTTTCTCGGAATATTTTCTGGAGTAGCAGTTAGTTGATTTGAAAATAACAATCAGACTGATTACGAGCCAGATAGGAGGTAAAAAATAAGGCCCCGGGGTGGGAAATGTCATTGGGAGTGAGTTGAGGGGTAGGAGGGGGGAAGATATGTGATTGTCATGACAGCTCATGAATAGGAGGCAGCAGGCGAACTCCCGGTCGGCCCCCAATAACGGCATGAACCGCCACACGATGAAGGTGAAACAACATACCTCTCAGTGAGTCGGTCATACAGCGTGGTCGAGTCCACCCGTAGCACGATGACGAGGTCGATCCAACTCTCAGGAAACAGGTCGCACGCATGCCAGTCAATCAAATACCCGCCTGCAGAGATATTATCATCCTCCAAGGCATCGAGAAGCTAAAAAAAAGACAAAAATCATTTCAGTAAGTACATCTGCCTGTTTCTCAACATACAAAGGGGGCTGCGGATTCTCTTTCACAGGAAGGGTGATGCTGGTGGCAGAAACCAACCTTGTCCTCATCCACGATCCAACTCGAAAACTCCTCGTCCCAGCCGTCATGACACTCCCTGTCCCTGGCAAATTGGTTGATGGCTAGATGCTTTAGCCCCGTACGCCTGGCAAGTTCCTCGCAGTGCGTCGTCTTGCCCACCCCCGGGGTGCCCGTGATGATAATATTCGGTGATGTCCTCATCGTTCTGTTTGCCTGCTTTTTTGGTGCGTAATTATTTCCAACTCTAGTATATTGAGCGCTTAATATAAAAATGTCGACTTTGCGTTAGGAAGAGATCGCAAGTGAAACGGACCACCCTTCACAGGCTTTCGGCTCACTGGAATTTTGATATTAATTTTCAGAGTATGGGGCGAAACTGAGAATACTACTCGTTTATTGCATATTCACATACCGGTGATCAGATCACGAATATGGGTACGGAAAACGCATATGTGTGTATTGATGCGGATGAAAAGGTACTTTAAGAGAATGCCTTTTTAGGTACCTATCTATAGAAAATATCAGGGTAAGTACATGAAAATGAAGTATCCCAGGTTATATTGATGGGGAATAATAAAACCTCGATAGTAGACTCTTTCGTCTAACAGCGTCTACCCTCTCACTTTCACCCACGGATGAGGATCATCTTTTGGACGGAACAAGTGAAGGAAATTCACATCAACATTCCCGGCAGTCTACACAAATGTCTCACTAGGAAGGAGACCTGTCATGCCATCGTATCTTCGTTCTTGCACATCGCAAACAGTGAAACGCGAATCTGGCTGCTTCGTCTCACTTTCCTCTCCCTTTATCCCCGTCTACAACGTACATACATCATACAATTCCAAGCCAGCGGCAGTCTCACGCCGCGACATGAGGTTCACTACATGTACATGTCTTGTCCGCCGCCGGGCAAGGCTCCATTATGTTCCTTAGGCGCCAGCCTTCAAAGGAGTCGGTAATAATATCCCAACGACACAAGACGTCTCTAAATCTTACTCTCCTCTTTCGCTCTCTTCTTTCCCGTACATTATTACCATGGTAAAGCGGATGTCGTAAATATCCAAATGGTGGGAAAAACATCCTGACCCGACACAGCGTGAGAGACTTCGTTGCCGGCGCTCACTTGTTACAGACCGGCAGAATGGCCGGGGAAGCAGCGGGCTCAAGTGGGTATTTGGTCTGATAACACGACCGTAGGGGATCGTCATAGTCTACGGGACTGGCTTCGTCCGAAAGGGGCGCCGGTCGTCTTAAACCGAAAGTCGCTTCGCAGCAACCCCAACCTCGGTATCAGCCTCGTCCTCTTTCAGACCTTCGTTGTCCTCAAATTCTTCGTCTACCTCGTAGTCGATCTTCTCTTGTTGCGCAATGGCCTGGGCTGACACGATCTCCGCGAGTCGCTTGAGCCTAGGGGTTTGTAGCCCTGTAACCAATAGTCAGTAATCCGATCCCAACAATAGAACAACGCGCTGGGAACTCGTACAAGAAGGGGTGTAAGTCTCTAGCGCCGTGATAGACCTAGGCTCGGCGATTTCGTACGGGCCGCTGTCGTCCATGTCCACAGCCGGAAGAAGAAGTACGTCGCCCTTCTCGGATACTCGCGAGGCCACCGCCTTCATGATCTCGCCATTAATCGGCTGCTCGTAATCGGCGACAAGATACTGGTTGAGGAGCTTTTGGATTTGGTTGGGAGAGAGCCTGATGGTGGAGGAGCCCTCCGTGTTAGCCAGACATTATCCTTCACTCCAATCACAACAGAGAACGACTTACATCCAGCAGATGTCCTGAATGATCTCTATATCATTCAGAGTCGCCTTCTTTAGCTGGAGAAGCTTGGTTGCTTGCTACGGTGCGAGTCAGCAAAGAATTAAAAACCTCATGCCTCCGCCTCGAGGATAATGGGCCCGGTGTTGGAACGCTTACCATGAGATGTTCCAGTTGAAGTGTGCCTTCAGGCATATCGTGACTCTTGCACCACTCCTCTATCCGCGTGATGTTGTAGTTGATCTGCAGTCCCCGTTTCCACGACAGGAAGTTGCGCCTCATCAGCAAGTCGTTGAACGCCGTGACACCGACAAGCCGGAGCAGCTCCGTGACGGTCTGCGTGATGATGGAATCTTCCAAATAGTACGCCTTCATGGCTCTGAACACATTATTCAAAAGGCTAAGCAGATTGTCCATGCTGTAGGCCGGCGTCGAGTTGGACTGTAACAACTTGCCCAAGAATCGGCTGCTCTCGTTGGTGACGAAGCCAGGCAACGATTGCGATTCAATGATGGCGGGGATGATCATCTTGTGCAGCTTCTTCTTCAGAACCTTCATCCAAGTATGGTAGATGTTAAACTCCAGACTCTCGAGGTCGTGCTTAACGATCTCCAAAAGGCGGTCGTACTCGTAATTGTCCGACTTTTGGGCCTCGTACCAGTCCTCGGCCAGGAAAACAAACGAGAGCATCTCATGCACGTTGGAGAGCCAGAAGGCTCCAGGGTTGATCGCCTCGTCCCCATCGTGCTGCATCACCTCTTGCTGAATGGACTGCATAACGTTTGCGAGGAACCGCTCCGACTCCTTTACGAATCCGTTGTTCCACATCTCGGACGTAACCAAGTTGATGAGGTACGAGGGGAAAAGAACCTCCTTATCGGATGGAGGCGGGTTGGTGTTGGGCGATGGGATTCTAAGGTTGCGAATAAGGCCCATGGTAACCTCTTCGTTGAGACCATCCTCATCGGCCAGGAGGCCCTCAAGCTCCACCTCGATGCTATCGGCGCCGGGGACAAACGCAGGGCCGCCGACGTTCGGCCTATGCATGGCGCTTGCGACGGCCATGGACACGGGCCGCGGGTTGTAGGCGGCGCTGAAACGGTCAACCTCGCGGGTCTCGGCGCCAGCGCTCCGTCGCTTCGGCTTCTTGGAGTTGGAGGAGACAAGGTTGATTAGGCCGCTCGCCGGTGGCGCCGCAGCAGGGGCGCCGTTGGTGGCGACGTCCCCGTTGACAGGAGCCATGCGCCTGGCCAACTCCAACTGATCCTGGAGTTCGGCCAGCTGCTGCCGCAGTGACATCTTCTCCTCCTCGATCTGGATGCTTTGTTCCCGCACGTTCTCCAATTCCGAGTTGGTGCTGCGGAGCGACTCCCTCAGCGCCCTCTCTTCCTCTTGCATTCTCTTGATGTTGGCCGTCGACTCTTCGAAGCTCTGCTGGAGCTTCTTCATCTCGTCTTCCATGGCTTGGAGTCTGGCCACCGCGATACCGGCCTGGTTGGCCTCGGTCTGCAGTTCCTTGGTGCGTGTCTCCAGCGCATTGTGACGGTTCTTCCAGGCCTTGATCTGACTTTCGTAGTTCTCCACTTGAGATACCAGAGTCTTGTTTTGCGCCTTCATCGAGCCGAGGGACTGTGTCAACTCCACCACCTTATTCTCCAGCTTGTACGAGATCTGCTTGAGGTCGCGCGCCTCTTCGCGCCTCTTCTTGTACTCGCGACGGGCTGTCCTGCCGCGCCAGAGGTTCTGCACGATGATGACGTTGTTGCGGTATTGCCTCCAGGCCCTGAGCTGGCGCCTAGAGCGCCAGACTCTCTGGATCAAGATTGCCGCGTTGCCCACGCGCGTCTCCATGATCTGCTTCCTCCGCAGGTAACCCTTGGCAGCCGCCTGCGCGAGAATGACATCCTGTCTGATTTGCAGGAACCGCTTCCTCTGCTTCTGGCCGCGCCAGACACGTTGGATCGTGGTGGCAGCCTTAACGGTGCGAAGCTCCTGAGCAACCTTGCGAGCAAGGTAGGCCCGAGTGGCCGATTGGAAGATGATGGTTGCATGGCGAGCCTCCAGGTAGCGACGGCGGTAATACTTGGCGCGGAGGTTCTTCTGGATCATGATGGCGCAGTCGTTCAGGCGGTTGGTGCGTAGGTTTTCCAGGAAGGCGAGCATGCCTGCACGGAAAAAGATCTTTGTCAGGCCGAGTTGGTACTTGTCGAGGCCCTCGGCGGAGCTTGTGCCCAGCGCCTTTGTGAGGATCGCGTTGGCCATCTCCCGGATCTCCGAGGTCCACTGGTCGGAAGGAACAAGCATGTAGTAACGAAGTGCGAACTCCTCGTACGTCCAACGGGTCGGGTAACCCGCACAACTGATCCGAACGGTCTCTAGGACACCGCAGGCACGGAGCTGGCTAAGAACCATAGGGCCCTCAAATTTCCACGGCTCCTTCGCCTCGTTGGGCTTGATACATCGGATGTAGTGGACATCTGTGTTGTTGATCGTGTGCATCAGCTCGATGAGAGAGGAGCGGAAAATCCCACCAAGCGTCGGCTTTCGATTCACCGCGACGCCAATCTTCCTTCCCGCGGCGGGTTTCACGGCGTTCGATGAAGCCGACGCCACGTCCTTCTCCCGCACCGCTAAAGCGGCGTCAAGCACCTGCCGCAAGAATGGGTTGGTTGTAGCCCGCATAACGGCCATGTGCTCATCGGGGACGGTGTCTCGGTTCTTCTCAATGAAACCCTCGGACTCGTAGGTGACGTCCACTGCATAGTGGCAGACAGTGAAGGACGACTTGCCAAACCTTGGCTTCTTGAAGAATCGATTCTTGTCGCCAGCATAGTGCTGGTGGAGCTTCGTCACGAATGTCTCATCCGAGCCCATGGGGAGGCGAGATTCTTCGTCAAGGAGGCCTAGGATGCCCATCTTGCCTTCAATGAGGTCGATACACGGTTGGTTATCCGAGAAGTCGATGAAAGTCCAGTCGATCTCCTCCCTGAGGTATTCCTCTTGTTCGAGCTTGAAGACATGTTGGTTGAATTCTTGCTGCAGCTTCTCGTTGGCATAGTTGATGCAGAACTGTTCGAAAGAGTTCTTGGCAAAGTGTTCGAAGCCGTAGATATCAAGCACGCCGATGAAAGACTGAACGCGGTTGAGTACTTCCTCCGCAGCCAAGCTTCTGTTGATGATCTCCACGAGCCAGTCGAACAGGCTCGAGTAGATGTATTTTGCGACAGAGTCGCGGACCACGATGGCTTGGGCCTGAGTCAGGTTCGAAGTAATCTTTTCGCCCCTCGTAACAAGCTGCTTCTTGACGATCCACCTTGCAAACTGTTCCGCGTCCACGCCCAAAATACGGCAAGCCATCTCCAGCGACGGTTCCGTTGGTGCAAGGATGCTGTCATTGCGTGATGCGCCGATCTTGACATTACCGAGGTGGAGGAGACCGGCCAGAAGTTTGAAGATGTCGGCCTGCTGAGCATCCGTAACGCCGATCGTCTTGAGTGAGCTCTTGGTGGCCTCGAACTCGGCCTTGTCGTCGATCCCGTCAATGGTGGGACAGTTGCCCTGGTTGAGATAATCGAACTGCTCGATCGGGAGGATATTAAGCTCTTCACGTTCCTTGTCGGAAGCGCCAGCGACGAGCTGATAAAAAATGTGGTAGTTGCGCTCCTTCAGTGGCTGGAAGACCAGTCTTGACCGCTCCAGTAGATATGTCCGGATTCTAGCACCAATAATACTAGTCTTGTCATCGAACATGATCTCAATGTACTTGCCGAAGCGAGAAGAGTTGTCGTTTCGTGTCGTCTTGGCGTTACCAAAAGCCTCCATAATAGGGTTGGTGGCCAGGATCTGTTCCTCTGTCTCGCTCATAGCATCGCTCTTGGATCGAGCTCCGGGATTGTTGGGGGCCTCTCGCGTGGCGAAATATCGCATGATATATTTGGCGCTGACAGTCTTGCCGGCACCAGACTCGCCGGATACCACAACGGTCTGGTTCTTACCGCTCCGGATCATGTCCCTGCCACCTTGTTAGCAATGTCTCGCAGACTGGTCCCAGGGAGTGGATGGGACTAAACACTACATGAAAGCTTCTTCGGCAATGGCGAACAGATGGGGAGCTTGTGTCGCCCTCTGCTTGCCGGCGTAGACTTGCACCATGCCCGGAACATAGAGGGAGTCTACTTTTGCGAAAGGGTTCGTTGCAATTAGGACAATGCCACTGTATGTATATATTTCTTTCTGGGCATATCGGAGGCGGATCGCTTGCAGGACTGAACATTGGGGTCAGCGTATATTGATCATGGCACTTGGTTCAGATGCCATCGAAGGTCGGGTAGATGTACCAGCAGGCTCGTTGAGGTGGGAAAGGTTGGTCAGATCATCGCTCGCTTCAAGCATTGTCGGATTCATTAACGGCGGGAGGGAGGAGTCTCCATTCTGAACGGCCTCGACGGAGGCCTCGATCGTTTTGGTCTGCGAGAAGAAGAAGGCATGATTAGCGTCGTCGTTTTCGGTTATATCAGAGGGACAAGATTGGAGAGGAGGAATGGATGCTTGACATACCTCTTCATTTTCGAGTTGGAAAACGAGCGTAACCGTGGAGCCATCGACAGTTTTGCTGATGACCTGCGAGGCAACCCAGCCCTCGGTGGCATCGGGCTGCCACGCCCTGGTGCCAACATCGTAGTTCTGAGCCATTGGAGGGGAGCTGTGAGAAGGTGGGTGCGAAGGGAGCGAGTGGCTAGACTGCGTAAGGACGGGGAGGGAATAGGCGGACAGGCGACACGACACGTTGGACGAGCAAAGGCTAGGAAGGAGAGCTCGTCATACGAGACATGCCTAGGCAAGCCCTGAAGATTGAGAGAAAGGATGAATGATCGAACGCCGACTAACGAACGAAAAATCCAGCTCTCAAAGGGCTGAATGGCCACCCGGAAGGAGCAACAGAGATGGCAGTCGTTGCTAGCACCGGTCCTGCTGGTTGGAAGACATGCAGTAAACCTGGAAATAATGGTGTACGGTGTCTAGATGTCCCAATATGTAAACAACAAGTTGAAACGACAGTAATTAGGTTGGCAACTTTTTGAATCCGCTGTCGGATGAAAGACAGGGGGAACAGGGGGGAGTTCCCCCAAGCCACCTGTACGCACCCCGTAGCGAAGGTATCAAGGTACATACTTAGTACAGAAGGCTCCGCCCGGGGTCCTCGTGCCTGCCCCTGTACAAGGGAAGGGGCCAAGGAACCGGGAGTGCGGTACAGTATATTTGACACTATGTACGATGACCACCGTCCGCTATTTCGCAGGAAGCTTCTGTGCTATACCGCCATCTGGTGGTTGGCACATCCATTAGTAAGCAATACAGAGAAGATAGCGGCCCTAGCACGGTATGAAGAAATAGAGAGACACTGTCCCAGTACATACACACCTGACACATGTATATGGCGCTAGGTCTTTCCGTAGTGCATTTTGAAAGGCTCCTACCGCCTTTTCGGTCGCCCCATCCCTCCAACCCCCCTTTTTCGCCGGTGTCCCTGCATAGGTAGTGGCAAGATTCATCCTTATCCGCCTTTTCTTATAAGCATCCCTACCGCAACGGCTTGTTTCGTCGCCCACATACGAATATGGTTGGGAATCGACACCGTAACTCTCACCGAGAAATTCTCCTTATTGTCATCTTTCGAGTTAAGTTACTCCTTTGACTGGGTACTAGCCACCTACCCCGTAGGCATCTTGTAAACCGTCCTTTCGCAAGCGCGTTTCGCTCGTAGGTCGCGATTCCGAGTCATTACCCTGTGCTTAGCTACTCAGCTCTACAAATGTACCCTATCAATCACTTGGCCACTTGCATACCTGACATATCTTACCCAGACATATGGTAATCACTTGTCCCAATGTCAAAAGGATTGGGCATGGGAGTCCAGGACCGATCAGAACGACTGACTCGGGATGCTTGGTGCCACCCACGGCAGCATGTCTCAATCAAGACGACTCTTTACGACAAAACGATGGTAGCAAAAAGAATGCTCAACATGTAGTCCCGTTCTGTATCCTCGGGTCTTTTCGATTCCCGCTTGGCTATCCGATATATATATGTTTGCAAGACACCCTGTCAGAGGCGTAAGATGGCGACCGGAAAGATCGCCCCATTCACACCCACATGTTGAAATGTTCCCAGTCTGTAGCCGAGAAGTTGAGTCCTGTATACCAATCTACACCCATGTATCCCACATCGCATGCCGCCTTGAATCATTGTATCGTCTGTCAACCGTAAACGCCTTCATTGTCGCAAGAGACAGAAGCGCTTAATACAACACTCGGGTTGCGATACGCGCTGGTAATGATACATCAGTCTTTGGATTTCCCCTCAACTTGAAGGACAAGAGGGGGAGGGGGCATTATGGAGGGAACTTACAGCTCAGAGCATCCAGCGCGTCTGAAATCTCCTTGATGTCGTCCGTCTTGACATTGCTGACGTCCGCCATCAGATACGCAATCTGCGAATCCTCGTTAGCACTCGCCATATAAAGCGGCGTACTGGGAATAAGTGTAGAAAAACATACGTCTCCCCTGCTATCCGTGGACTGCTTGTCTACGTTGTGGTCGCCCAAGATTGCGTTCACTGTTGGGAAATGTAAGCATCGCCTTGTCATCTGACGGCCAAGGGTGGAAATGGAACCTCACCTTTCCTTAGTACACCAGGTTGGTTCCGGTGGATGTAGATGAACTGTCGATATACGTCAGTCGCAGCCTTGATAATGAAACTGAAACAGATTCTGCTTCCCATGGCTTTATCGAGGAGGGGGGTCACGTACCCGAGCATGATTTTGCTCATCACGAGTCATCGAGCGAAGGTTCACCTCAGGCATGTTCACACTGCCAATGGTGCTTCCCTCGTTGATATATCTGACGAGAGCCACGCCGACTGGTACAAAACGGTAAGCATCACTCCACTTTCAAGACGGATTCGTCAGGACGCCCCTAAGACGGGAAACCTTACCTTCCACGCCAATGGCCCTCTGGGCCTCCTCCGTACTGCCGCCAATATGCGGGGTGAGAATGATATTCTTCAGACCGCGAATGTCGTCGCCAAAGCTGTTCAAGGTGCCGTTGAAATACTCGCCATTGGCGGCCGGCTCGTTTGGATACACATCGAGTGCCGCGCCAGCGAGCTTGCCGACACGCATGGCATCGACCAAGGCGGGGATATCGACGACGCACCCGCGGCTAGCATTGATCAGGTAGGATCCCATCTTCATCTTGTCCAGTTGAGGCTTGGAAATCATGTTCTTTGTCTCCGGCAGCTCGGGCACATGTAGCGTGACAAAGTCGGCGTCCTGGAGAAGGGCATCCAGCGTTGGCACCTGCGTGGCAGTGCCCAGAGCCATCAGATTCATGACGTCGTAGTAGATGACTCTCATTCCCATGGCCTCAGCTAGAACGGAAAGCTGAGAGCCGATGTGACCGTAACCCACGATACCTAGCACACGGGACCGTTCGGTTAAAACACTAAAAGCAGCTTCTTAAAAGGGGCAAGGGGGAACAATGGCAACATACCAAGCGTCTTGCCTCGGATTTCCCAGCATCCAGCGCTGACCTTGTTCCAGAAACCCTGGTGCATTTCATTGGAGCGGTCGCCTAGCTGACGGGCCAGGACAATGATCTCGCCGATGACAAGCTCGGCGACACTTCGAGAATTGGCGAATGGGGAGTTGAAGACGGCGATGCCCTGCTTGGCGGCGTATTCCAGATCCACCTGGTTTGTGCCGATACAGAAGCAGCCGATGACCAACAGGTTCTTGGCTTCGCTGAGGACCTTCTCCGTCAACTTGGTCTTGGAACGGACGCCGATGACATGGACATCTCTGTATCAAGGGTCAGCATACGGGAAGCAAGGAAACTCGTCCCACACTCCGTAAAGACCGCCGGAAGAAATCGACATTTGAAAGGGGAGCCTCACCGGATCTTCTCAATGAGCTGGTCTTCGGGCAGGGAGGTCCTGAGTGCCTCTACCTGGTAGCCCTGTTCCCTCAGGAGGTCCTGGCCGGTCTGGTTGACATTCTCGAGGAGGAGGATCTTAATGTCGTGGGTGTCAAATGGTTTCAAAGGTTTAGGCGGGCCGCTCAGGCGTGTTAGTGGCTGAACGCCAAAGCTGGAAGCAGTCGGCGAGTGGAACGCTGCGGAGGGTGAAGCTGACAGCCCCTGAGTGTAAGACACTCGTCTGGAGGCGGTAGCCGCGCTGTCGATGTCGAGTGCCAAAGTCATCGTCAAAGACCTTGAGGGGGGCGCTGATTCTAGACTGATATTTTTCTGTCAGGTTTGCGGTCTATATCCTAGGCAAGGCACGCGGAAGAGAAAGTAAAGGGGGACAGGAAGATGAGAAAGATCTGTGTGTGTGTGTGTGTGCGTGAGTTGAGAGCGAAAACCGGAGGGGGTTCGGTCCAATGACCCCGACTTTAAGGAAACAGAGCCAGTGATGAACGAATACAGATCGCCCAGCATGCCAAATCCGGATATTACGGCCACCGTCAAGTCACCGAAAGCCAGAAGAAAGCGGGGTGTTTTGTGTCCTGATTCCTGGAACTGTGGCTTCATAAGAGCATCGACATACCTAGAGGTTCTTCTTGGATGAGCCTTGCGAGAATTATGAGCAAACTGGTTATGGGGTTGAGCACTTTCACACAACTGAATCAATCATCACACGAGGTTGGACAAATAAGTTTACTTGGCCTGCGGCTGCTATAGAGTATTTATGTAATACTAACAATCTTCTACCAACCTTAATAAACTGACTCACCTTTCCCAGTTTTTTTTTTTTGGGCGTACCCAGAGGCGCCGAAAACTTTTTGCTCTCTTGGTCTACACTAGAAGTGTACATATTGCTGTTGGATGGCTAAAATCACGCGAAGACGGAAACTGTGGGTCAGATTTCGTGATCCAGCCCACTTGTCGGAGCCTCCACGTCGAAGGCGATTCTACGGTACATGGGCAAGGTACATATCAGTCATTGACGCTGAGCAGCCGACCTTTGACGGAGCTGCCTACTTGGGCTGATGAACATACAACGTACAACGTATTCCCCACCAACCGGACCAACATCTTTCCATCTTCAATCCCCGCCTGTAAGCGCTTCAGTCGAGAGGTGAAGTATGATTAGGTAAACCGATTATGCCTTTCCTACACCACTGCCCTCCTCCCGCGAGGAATCAGTCAAATGGAAGTATCAAGCACGTGGGCACCAAGTATTCAATAATGAGCCCACACTCGCATCTTGGGTTCATAGACTGTTGAAAGCATGCATTGGGACCGACAAGAGCCCGGATAAAAACATCATCAGTGAATCGCCTTATTTATGTCCCTTGTCTGGCTCTGTACACACACATGGACTGATGTGCTCTACTGGGGGACTTCACACATGAATATGTTTTGCGTGATCGTCTATTATATGAGCATCCTCCCGACACCACTGAATACCAAGATAGCTGTCTTGCAATCTCGCGAAAAAGAAAACGACAAACTGGCGCAAGTGTGTACGTAGGCAGTAACAACAAATCAACCTCGACGACCACGCACATACCCTAACTGCTCCGCATCCTGGACCTGGATGACAATTACTATCTATTACGAAGAACTCGCGCCAAACCCTGGTGACTATACGGGTCCCATCCAGTCCATCCAGATATTTTTTTTTGTTTCCTCCTCAGAACTTTCGTAATCCCTTTTCGTGCGCGCGTGTCTGTATGTCCGGCCGATGCCGCTAAGATCGTTAACGACAGCTGAGAAGCACAACTTGTCTCCTATCCCGAGTTGTCTCAAGGCGATGATTTGCAGTCAACGGCTTCGTAATCCGGCCGCTTAGCTCTGCTTGCACTCGGCTGCCTCCTGCTTCGGCCTGCCGGTCTCGTCCTATTGTCGCCAAAGTGAGTCAGAAAGGACCACTCCATTGCACATTTGGCGGGTGATCGAGTTCGCCAGGGGGTTTTCTGGGGGCAATGACACTCACGTCGTCGTCCGACTCCTCATCATCGTAACGGTCCTCGCTGAGATCGTCCTCGTCATCCTCATCATCATACTCGCCCTCCAGCTCATCGTCGTCCAGCTCCTCGAAGGCCAAAGCTTCGCCGGTGAACCAGTCGATGGCACGCGGGATGAGCTTCTCCTTGATATCCTCACCAAGTTGATAGTCGAGCTCCAAGCGCTCTTCGATATCCGAAGCAGCGTCGTCGTCATCATCATCGGTGGGCGCAACTGGCGGGGAGAAGAAGTTGAAGAAGGACTCGGTTGGGACAGTCTTGGTGACAATCCGGGTTTGCTTCGTGGCTACAAAAAAAAGTCAGTAACATGGCCGCGCGAAAATCAAGGAAGCGCGTGGAGCAGGAAGAAACGCTTACTCTTGTTCCTCTGCTTCTTGGTCTCCACCCGGACGGTGAGGTCCTGGCCTTCTTTCCAATTGATCTTATCGCCCTCGGCATGGTCGTAGATAAAGTCGCCACCGTAGCCGCTCTCGGTCTGGTAGTAGTACGTCTTGGTGATGGTCTTGTTGGTGAAGTAAGGGTTGTCGGAGAACTCGAAGATCAGGCGGAAACCAGGCTTGTCCAGGTATTCCATCCGGACGTCGGTGAGATGCTTGAGGGCACCCTCGTCACGGTCCGTGATCATCTCGGAGAGCGAAATCTGATTCTTCATGGCCGACAGCCAGAATTCGGGAATGCCGGCCACATTCTCGGGCACCTGCGACTCGACGGCAGGCTTCTCGGCAGCCTCGGGTTTCTCACCCTCCTCGTCCTTCTCTTCGTCCTCTTCTTCTCCGGCCTTGACTTCCTCTTCGGTAGGTTCAGCGAGTCCGTTGACGATGCC
The DNA here is from genome assembly GCF_042370955.1 of Sodiomyces alcalophilus JCM 7366. Classification (NCBI taxonomy): domain Eukaryota; kingdom Fungi; phylum Ascomycota; class Sordariomycetes; order Glomerellales; family Plectosphaerellaceae; genus Sodiomyces; species Sodiomyces alcalophilus. Next base: position 213,184 of record NW_027263537.1, on the reverse strand, counting down.
GGCACGCTTCTCGTACAAAGGAGTGAACTTGGCGAAATACTTCTTCTCCAGCTGTAGAACCTCCTCCTGGAACTCAGCCTCGAGCTTGGAATGCTCTTGCTGAATGCCCTTGAGGCCAGAAACCCGGCGGCGGACCTGGGGAGGTAGGGACTCGATGTAGCCCGATGAGCGACCAACGAGGGATCCGAGGCGGCCCTGGATCATCTGGACGAGTTTGGGATTTTGAGCGAAGATGGAAGCGGCGGCGGCATGGTTAAGATCCTCTAGTGGAGATGTTAATTCGGAATCAGGATGCAAGAAAAGAGAAATTTGAGACAAGGCTGGTTATGGAGTCCTTACCTTCCTTGATACTGGCTACGCCTGGCTGTTGAGCGTGCGAGGAGATGGGAGCATTCGTGGCAGGCGTGTTCTGGGGAGTGCTGCATCGATACTCTTGTCAGCGCTGCTTTATATAGCTATTTGGACCGATGGACAAAAGAAAATTCAAAGCAAAAATGAAAATCCAACAAAGGATGCAATCCGAGCTGGGCAGCGTGCGCGCACTTACGGGGCGGACGGCATATCAGGCCGCTTGTTTCGGATAGGCTCGGCCATGGTGCTTGATCCGTTCAATCGTTGCGCGATTGATGAATGATTTGGGGATAGAGCCTGTGTTGAGGAGAATGCGAAAATAAGACTGGGAAGTTGGTGATGGTTGGAAGGGAGGGATAGTCGGTGGCCTGAGACGGGAAGTTTAAGATGTACGAAGTAGGTCTGAGGTCGTGGATTTTCCCCCAAGTTTGGTGGGGAAGCCTTAAAAAATCGCCTAGACCAACCACTCCCGCCACGGAAGTGTTGAGCCAGGGTTCGGCCACCACCACATATTTAGCGCCCCGCATTTTACATCGAAATGCCACGCAGGGGCGGTGACACCGCATCGCAATCACTCTTGCCACCCTGGTCTGGTCTGCACGCCCCGCCATATGCACCGACAACTCTAAGCGGGGCCTACTTGGTATCTGGAAACGGAAGGCACGGATTAAGGCATATGCCCATGCGGATAGTGAGGTCCGATACGCGATAAGACTTCGGACGTGTGTTGGGGTACGTACCGTCGCGTCCCTGGTCGACGATGATGTCGTTGCGTATTCGTACCTATCTGAAAAAACGAGTCGGTAATTACGAGCCATCGAGCTTCTAACCTGCTGTTATTTCTGTATCCAAACATCGCCGACTTGGTCTGCTGGACCTGCGAACGGCATAACTGTTCCAGTGCCGACCGACCGAGGAGTTTACAATACTATATATCCCCTTCGCCGATCTCCGAGATAATCGAGCGATTGCACTCTTATCTATGCTTCGCACAACCTCACACAAGCTAGCAGAATTACCCTCTCTCGCCCTTCGCACATTGCAGTGCCTACCATGACCGTGAAGTATTTCTGCAGAAACGCATAAGACCGCATGTTTTTATGATCCGCTCATTATCATAAGGACCAAAAATGGAGGACGGTAACCCATCGCACTCCGCCGAGGGAGCTCGTCGCTCGAGATCGAGGAGCCGCTCTCTCCATCGAAGGGGTTCAATCCAGAGCGAATTGAGTGTATTCGAGGATGTGGAAATGGCCCAGGACGAGGTGTGCCTTTTTTTTCCCTCCTTTACAGCCTTCAATTGATCGTCTTCAAGTACCTGACCTGTCTTGTCTTTTGATAGCTGTACGACGGTCCCATTGCCGAGAGCCTACCAACGAGCGTTTCCGCCTTTTCCCACCGCCGACCTAGAGCAGACTCGACGACAAGCTTTACCTTCCACCAAGTCGATACCGAGCTGGACTACGAGGGAGAGGACACGAGCGCCGTATCCGACGACCTAGAAGCCGGTGATTTTCGTTTTGGCGAAGAGGACACCTCGGGTGATTTCGACGTCGCGAGTCAAAACGGAGATTATAGCCTACATCGCCGCTCCTCGACCCAGTCTAGGTCGTCTGTTCGCGACCGGCTTCTACGGACTGAGAGTATTAAGACAACCGATAGCCGGGGCGGACAAGGACGCCATAGCCAAACAGTGTACATGATCAACGAGGACCTTACCATCGCCATTGCTGGGTTCAGAACTAGCCGCACCAGGTTTGCGGCCTATGTATCATTGTGCGTATGCAGCCTGGGACTCGGCTGGCTCCTCTTGAGGTGGCTCCCCAGATGGTATGTGTGGGTCTTAGGTCGCGCGTCTCCTTTGAGTGACTGCGACTGGGTCGTCATCGAGGTATGTTGGTAGGATTTGTCTCTACTAGTTTTGAAAGTCGCTCACCCTTCATAGAACCAATGGGGCGAAGTCACCATCATGGACGTTGAGAAGAAGTTATATGGCAGACCCATGTCCACCGTCTTCGGCAGCACCGAGAAACAGTACATGTTGGATGATGAGCATGACCCTGTTATCACTGAACTGAGAATGCTCAACTACCGCTACGTACGTTTGTTCTTCAACCAACAGAAGGGCAAATTTGTTCTCTTCACCGGCTGGAAGGACCCAAACTGGACCGACACCCGTGCCGTTCGCTCAGGGCTTGATATCGACGAAAGGCACGTGCGGGAAGTTGTCTTTGGTGGTAACGACATTGATATCGAGGAAAAGTCCATACCGCAACTCCTGGTTGACGAGGTAATCTCCGACCTGCCGATGGGACGAGACTCTTTGCTGTGCTAACCTGGCACAGGTGTTCCATCCCTTCTATGTCTTTCAGATCGCTAGTCTTATTCTCTGGTCTTTCGACGAATATTACTTCTACGCTTTTGCTATCTTTCTCATGTCATTTGGCAGCATTACAAGCACCCTTATTGAAACTCGATCGGTATGGTCTCCGCGCTCTCCCTTGCCTACACATGCCTCTCACTAACGTTGCTGCAGACGATGCGGCGATTACGCGAAATATCTCGATTTGAATGCGATGTTCGAGTTCTCCGGAATGGATTCTGTAGGTTGATTATGATTTTTTTCTTGATATATCTGCTGACGGCTACGTAAGGGCGATATGTCCCCTCTAGTGAGCTGGTCCCTGGGGATGTGTACGAAGTCAGCGATCCAAACTTAACCCAGTTCCCGAGCGATGGTCTACTTCTCAGCGGCGATTGCATCGTTAATGAGAGTATGCTCACCGGTAGGTTTCGAGTTCCATAAACCATGGCAAGACGAGCTTGGGCTGATATCTTACCAGGGGAGTCTGTACCTGTATCGAAGTTTCCTGCGACAGATGAGACCCTTCATGCAATGAATTTAAGTGCGCCAGCTGTCTCATCTGAGACGGCAAAGCACTTCCTGTTCAGCGGGACTAAAATCATCCGCGCAAGACGCCCGCTAGATGACGGAGGCGGTGACGCTGTGGCTCTGGCTATGGTCGTCCGAACTGGCTTCAACACCACCAAGGGATCGCTGGTGCGGTCTATGCTTTTCCCTAAACCATCTGGCTTCAAGTTCTACCGTGATTCTTTTCGGTACGTCGGGGTGATGGCCATGGTTGCGATTCTAGGATTCGTCGTGTCGCTGGTGAACTTTATCCGCCTTGATCTCGCCTGGCATCTCATCGTTGTGCGGGCATTAGGTTAGAATTGCGTCTGGTTCTTTAATCCTCCGTTTCGACAAGCACTGACGATCTATAGATGTCATTACAATTGCCGTCCCGCCGGCTTTACCCGCGACTCTCAGCATAGGTACCAGCTTCGCACTTTCGCGGCTCAAGAAGAAGCAGATCTTCTGTATCAGTCCGCAGAGAGTCAATGTTGGCGGTAAAATTGACATCATGTGCTTCGACAAGACCGGCACCCTGACAGAGGAAGGCTTGGATATACTCGGGGTCCGAGTTGCGTCCGATGGACGCTTCAACGACATTATTGAAGACGCCCCGTCGCTATACCGCGCTGTATATGAGAACCGGAAAAGCAACTTTGCGGCTGCTCTATACACAATGGCCACCTGCCATTCTCTGCGGTCGGTAGACAACGAGCTCGTTGGCGATCCCCTTGAGCTCAAGATGGTCGAGTTTAGTGGCTGGTCCTTCGACGAACGAGATCAGGCGGGAGTTGGCCAGGATGGAGATGACCAGGGCGGTCTTTCGCCGTCTGTTGCGCGACCCCCCACGGAGTTCGTTGAGTATCTCCGCGGAAACGAACCGACGAATACGTCAACGGTGTGTTCCACTCCCCCTTGCATTAAACTCTCCCAGGTCGGGTGTCAGTTCCGTGGCGGTCAAATACTAACAGACTCATGAACAAGAATTCCATTGAGCTCGGCGTCCTGCGAAGTTTCGAATTCGTCTCTCAGCTACGGAGGGCAAGTGTGGTAGTTCGACAGTTCGGCCACCAAGGAGGAGACATTTACGTCAAAGGGGCCCCCGAGAGCATGCGTGATATCTGTCGCGAGGAGACCTGTGAGTGTGAAGATACTGGCATTCGATCCGACGTTGCTGACCTTTATCAAAGTCCCGACCGACTACGACGAGCAGCTATCATATTACACCCACAAGGGATACCGTGTCATTGCGTGCGCAACACGGCATATTGCGAAACTGAGCTGGGTCAAAGTACAGAAAATGAAACGTGAAGAGGTCGAATCTGGTCTTGACTTTGTGGGCTTCATCATTTTCGAGAACAAGCTCAAGCCCACAACCACCGGGGTGCTCCAAGAGCTTCACGATTCCCGCATTGGTGTAGTCATGTGTACCGGGGACAACATCCTGACGGCCATCAGTGTCGGTAGAGAGTGTAACCTGATTAACCCGACAGCACATTGCTTCGTACCTCGGTTTGTAGAGGGTAAGGAGATTCCTGGCTCCCCTTTCTTGACACCAAACTAAAATCAGTTGCAGACGAACATGGCGACGGGGAAGTCCGGTTATTGTGGGAAAGCATAGACAACAGCGCCTTCCGATTAGACGAGAAGACGTTGCTCGTTAGTCTTTACCTCCCGCTCCATCATGTCGAGTCCTGTTAGTTGACGTCTTATGCAGCCACTCCCCCCAACGGCCGATGCCGATGCCTCACTGCCCTATGACATCAGTAACCTACGGAATTATTCCGTCGCTATTAGCGGAGACGCCTTCCGCTGGATGCTGGATTTTGCAGAGCCGGAGGTTCTGCACAGGGTCAGGATACCTCCCGAGCCGGACATTTTGAGCTACCTGGCATTGCTGACCAGAGATACATGTACAGATGCTTGTGTGCGGCAAGATATATGCGCGGATGTCTCCGGACGAGAAACACGCCTTGGTAGAAAAACTACAAAGCATCGACTACTGCGTGGGCTTCTGTGGTGACGGGGCGAACGACTGCGGAGCTCTGAAAGCCGCGGACGTTGGAATTTCGCTCTCCGAAGCTGAAGCATCCGTGGCAGCCCCATTTACTAGTCGTAAATTCGACATTTCTTGCTGCCCCGAAGTGATAAGGTGAGTTAGGACAACAAGGTTCTTTGCGCTGGGGCCTGGGCTAGAGTTGCTAACGTGGCGATTTTAGAGAGGGCCGCGCCGCTCTTGTCACCAGCTTCAGCTGCTTCAAGTATATGAGTCTGTACTCCGCCATTCAGTTCACGTCGGTCAGCTTCCTCTATACTAGAGCGTCCAACCTCGGTGACTTCCAGGTACGACACAGCTATGTAGCTCTTGGCGTCGGGAGACGAGGGGGTGTGCTAACATGCCGAGCGTAGTTCCTCTTCATCGATCTCTTCCTGATCTTACCCATTGCTATATTCAGTGAGTGCTATTCTATTCTGCTAGAACCAAGCGAATCCTTTATACTAACACTTGTGCTTTAGTGAGTTGGTCTGGACCGTTTCCTGTGCTGTTCAGAAAGGGACCAACAGCGAAGCTAGTCTCTCGCAAGGTTCTGACACCGCTTCTCGGCCATATGGTCATCTGCATTGCCGTGCAGGCAATCGTCTACATCGCAGTGAGAAGACAGCCTTGGTATGCATACCCCTTGTGCGTCTCAAGGTCTTGGGGTGAGTGGTGGGCTAACACGATGTGGTTAGGTACATACCACCTAAGATTGGCCATGATAAGTCGAACATCAAGAACTCACAGAACACAACCCTCTTCTTGGTCTCCTGCTTCGAATACATATTAGCAGGAGTTGTCCTCAATGCAGGGCCCCCCTTCCGACAGAAGGTGGTGCGTAACTGTGAGTTGGCCTGGTCCTTTACACAAGGCGTGTGGGCTGAGCTGTGGTGCTAACTTTGAGTTCACAGGGCCTTTCCTGGCGACAGTGGGCATCACATTGGTTGGAACGCTGTATATGATCCTAAGTCCGGCAAAATGGGTGCAGCGTTTGATGCAACTCACAAAGATATCCTCAGATTTCAAGCTCTTCATGATTGCTCTGGGCGGGGTGTACTTTATCGTCGCATGGTCTTCGGAAAAGATCATCTTTCCTCGGCTTGCACGATGGGTTGGGGAGCTTCAAGAAACAGTGTTGAGGCGGCCGAAGCAGCGAAAGACCCACAAGTTGATTCGGGAGCAGATGCGTCTATAAAGAGCATTCCTGGACCTGTATAAAAGCATGTCACGGCATGGTCTGGCAATGGTGTACTGGCGTTTCGATGGCGGCCCGGATATATAGAAAAGATGGCTGAGTGTGCGCTTGAGTTGGTAAGGTTTACTGTTGCATGGTTGGTTAAGACAAGAGAAGGAAATTGGTCAATCTAAGCACTGCGATGAGTTCAACACACTGCGATTGATATATACGTGTCGATGTTATCGTTAACTTGATCACATACTGTCATCAAACCATATATCCTAGAGACGGCAACTGACACCAGTGTAGGGTGCTCGTCAGGCCTTTCGGTATACCACGACAATCAGATTATGGCATAGCACGGAATGTCACAAAATCCGCATCACAGTCGTGAAATAGGTGTACCGAGAGAATTTAGTCGAACGGGTTGCGGTCGATAGGTGGTATATGTACAATTGAGCTGGCCTTGAAATGAATTGACGGATACTCTCGGGAAACCCCCAACGGTCCATCTGAGCCCAAGATCGCTGAATTCGTTCCCCCTAGTTCTAACCCCCGCTATGTCGGCCAACCCATGTTCTTTGTGTGTTCCGGCGCATCGTTCGAAATCAATGTTCCCAGGGGTGCTTCCAGCCCAGCAGAACGGGACCTGAGTGAAGACCGGTCAGCAAGATACGTCCGAGTGAAAAGGGGGAAATGTGTTTAATGTGTTCAAAGGGAGACAATCATACCGTCCTTCTTTGCCCGGTACATCAACTATCCGACATCAGGTCAGTATCAAGAAAGCAATACTCAACGTCCATGAGGCGGGGTTGAACATACGAAAAACCACATTCCAGCGCCGAGGGCTGTTCCAAGAAACCGATGAACTCGGATAGCAGGAATACCTCCTGGCCTGGGCGCTCCTCCAGCCATGATGATGTTGGGGTTGTGGTGGATGATCTGATTGTTCGGGGATCCGGGAGGACACGACGGGATGACTCGGCACAAGGCGTACGCTACGACAAATAGTTAGTTGGATAGACATACGTATCAATTGATCGGAGAAAAGGTCTTACCTGTGAAGTTGAAGCAGTGCTCGTCTCAATGACCTGCCACTAGAGTGTTCGGTGAAACGTCAAAGGTGATGTGATGCTTCCTACAGGGATCACAAACGAGAACGAGTTGGTCGTGGTTCGTGTCGGCGGATTATGTAATGCGAGGCTGAGAAACCCGAGGTCATGCATATCAATCAAGCCAAGCCTGTATGCTTTTTTTAACAGAGTATCTTCAAAGATAAGATAAGATACGTCGGTACTTATCTGATAACGCTCTAAGTTGGGGCTGAGTGGGGAAGCTCCACATTTCCCCGCTGCCTTCTCCCGTTTTGGTGCCTTCTACGGCTAGATACGTACTGTACTCCGTACAAGCCACCTGTACCTTTCGCATCAGCACGACCGTCATCTTTGGCGTCAATACCTACGAAGTACTCGTACTTTCCTCATATCTCAAAGAGCTTCTGGATTTTTATAAACGCGCATCCTTTCTCTCTCGCTCACAGGACCTCTACCATAAAATACCTACCATCAGTAAAACTGGTGACGAGTCGCATCGTCTAACCTCCTCAATCGCCATCTCGTAAATCTATACCTTCGGCCTAGTATCCCTATACTATGGCGACTCCCAAATTCAACAGCAAGTCTCCAACAATAAGGCGCATACGTATGTGGCTTCGCTCCATTTGGGCGCCCCCTCTGTCCATCTCGCAACGCGGCCACTAATTCCCGTGCAGTGAAAGAAGCCGCTGAAATCGCCAATTCCCCATCACCCGACTACACGGCCACCCCGCTAGAGTCGGATCTCTTCGAGTGGCACTTCACCTTTCGTGGTGTTCCCAATTCCGCTTTCGCCGACGGCATCTACCACGGTCGCATCGTCCTACCGCCCACCTATCCTCTCCGCCCGCCTAGCTTCCGCTTCTTGACCCCGAGCGGTCGCTTCGAAGTCAACCGCGAAATATGTCTGAGCATCAGCGGTCATCATGAAGAGACTTGGCAGCCGGCATGGGGTGTCCGAACGGCCCTCGTCGCGTAAGAACTCTTCTCCTCCCCCCCCTCTCCTCTTTTCTTCCCAGATTGTGTCTTGCGGTTATAGTGCGAGTTGCTAACTTGAACAGCCTCCGGAGTTTCATGGAAACCGATCCAAGTGGGCAGCTAGGCGGTCTCCAGGCGTCTGACGCCGTGCGGAAACGTCACGCCGCCGCCTCGCGGGACTTCAAATGCATGACGTGTGGTAAGACGAACCTGGAAATCATTCAAGAATGCGAGGAGGCCGCAAAGGCCGCTGCCGGATCGTCCGAAGTTCCCGCGACAGAGACGGTGGAGGTGCCGTCTGAGTTGAAGATGGGCTGGAAAGACGAGCTGGGCCAAAAAGGACAGGATGGGAAGGCAGCAGCAGCACAACCATCGCCGTCGTCGAAGGAGTCTGGCGAGGATACAGAGACCGCCGAGCTGGCTGAAGGATTCGTGTCCACTGGCAACGCACCTGCGGCCCCTAACCCAGCTTCCGCTCCGGCTCCCTCAGCTCAACCACCTTTCCCTGCTCCGACGCCGACCACGACTGTATCTACGCCGGTACCATCACTGACTACTCACCCGGCTCCTCCGATTCAGAGACCGACGGTGGATGCTGTCCCCGTGTGGGTCGACCGCCTCATCGTCATCATCGTAGTCTTGCTTGCAGCATTGATTGCCCGGCTGCTGGTGCACGAATAGGTGAAGCTCGACTCGCACTGCATTTCTGAAGGGAATGACGGAGGGATTCCGGTTGGATCATCTCCCTCTTTTTATTGTTTTCAATTGGTTTTGGTATCGGAGTTCCAGGGCGAAGCATCAACGGACGAAATACCCATCACACAGTCCGTCATCGGCTTGACATGTTGCTCTCTTACAGAGAGAGAAAGGAAACTCGTCTGTGAGCCACGGCGTCTTATAGGTTATTCATTTTAACGTGTTCACAGTAGAATATCAAGTTTTGAGTAAATAAAACTTCCAGCCCAATGTTTACCAAGAGCGTTAGGGTATCTAGTCCAACAAGCAGCACATCGACACTAGGGGGTCTTCCGTCCAAATCAATCCCGTGTCATGAGCCAATATCACAGAGTATATTACAGAGTCACAAGCTGGCCCCAAGATCGTGGCAAGAACCAAACCTCTCTCTACGCCGCCTCGGTCATTCGCTCTCCCTTTCCGCATCATCACTCTCCTCCCCACTCTCAATCTCACTCTCCCCCAACACGCTCTCTTCGCTCTCCTGCTCGTCAGCAACCTCCCTGCCAATCCCGCCCTTCTTGGCTCTCTCAACCTGTCTGCCAACCACAAGCCACCACCACTCGGCTGCGGTATAGCTGCCGGACTCCGTCTTCTCGAAAACCTGATGCTGGAACCCCCAGTCGAGGGCCATTTGAACCTCAAACTCCTCGAGATACGGTCGCAGCGCAAAGACTGCGCCGCTGGTCTTGAGCGGGCCGCGCATGGCAACGGCGAAAGTGACGGCACCGAGGACCTGCGCCCAGCGCTCCCACTTCATGTGCTCGAGGAAGTCGCACCAGATGGGGATGGCCCCGTAGCGGTTCTTGAGTGTCGGAAGGTTGACTTCCGACTCACGGAGGATGGCGAGGTCGTCGTCATAGACGTAGGTATCGGTCGGGGTCATCTCTAGGCCGAAATTGTAGAAGGACTTGGGAAATTTGCGGCTCTCGTACACGCCCGGCTTGAACCCCAGGGGGATGTGAGGTACGTCGACCGGGCTGATGGTCACACGCCCGTGGGCCTGGAGGTTGATCATGGCCATAACCTCGCCGTCCTTGAGGACGTACGGGATCCGTACATTTTCCTTGCGACGAAACTTGGCGTCTAGCTCTGCTTTGAAATTGGCCGCTTCCATGAATTTCTGCACATTGCTCATCTTCAGCAGTCTGGGAAGATACACTTCTGTTAGTCGGTACGGACGGTGCTCGCTCTTGCTCCTCTTGGTACGCGTGATGATGCTCTGCTGTTGCAGCGCGGCGACGGCTCGTTCGAGAAGCCTGCTGTTATATTCCTCCCCCCGGTCCGTGACACTGGCCATCTTGTCCCTTGTTTCGTCTGCTCGACCCAGTGGCGTATAGCAGAGGGCACGCACCCAGGACTTTGCCCGGACCAACTCATCGTCCTCGTCGTTGCGTTGCGATCCTGCCTTTGAGGGTTCGTCGACGCAAATGACGGCCGCTTTTGACGTCAATGCCTCCATCCTACTGAACAGGGATGCCGTGGCACTGTAATACTCTTCTTGCCAGTCGTTCGGGTCGGCCATGGTCGAATCGAGGGAGTAGTGCCGCATCAGCTCCTCCCGAGTCGGTGGGAGCGAAATGGTATCATCGACGAGAGCGGCCGTCCAGCGGATCAAGCTGGCCCAGTCGTAATCCCCATAGTCATCGAAATCGAGGGGAGCGATCTCGCCCCTTTCGTAGGCCGGGATGAAACGCTTCTGGAAGCGCTCGGTGATCTGACGGAGTGAAGCCGGCCGGTCCTTGCGTACCTTGCTCCAGAATTTGCGCAGGAAAGCAAGAGACTTTGTAGGGAACAGCTTCATCAATAAGCCCCATTCGATGTACTTGTCAGCGCCGCCGAGCAGCGTCCTCGTGGCGACGAAAGCGGCGAGGAGCAAGACGTCGTCGTCTGCATCAAGCATCTGACCACCGGGGGACGCAGACGAGGCATCAGCCTCGGTGGTCAAACCCCGTCTCCAAGACATCAACTTCCTCGTCGTCAGGTCAATTTGGGGAACGAGGTAGCTCGGCTGGGGCGACTGTGTCCCGGTCGAGTCCACCCTACGCCGCTTCGTAGGCTTCCTGCTGTTAAGCTTGGGCCCAGGACGCTTCTTCTCGACCGACAGGAGACGATGACGCTCGGCAGGGTCATCCTCCAGGTTCAGCTGACTGTCAGTACGCCATTTCAGGGCCTGGGGCTGCCACTCGACTGGCCGTTGCATTTCGTGATTGATAAAGACGTAGTCGGGCGCGATAGATCCAAGCATGATAAGACGCTTGGTTTCTGGAGCGAACTCCCACCTTCTACAAGCTTTTACCTGGTCTTCAAAGGCCACGTCGGCAGCATAAGGATCTCCATACACGGGTTGATGGCAGAATGGCACGATATCGGCCAAGCTCGTCGGTAGAGAGCTTTTGAGGAACCATCGCGGGCCAGGCATCCAGCCCTTAATGGTCAAGCTGTCACTTTGTTCATAGAAATCGGCGGGCGGGCGGGGCCACAGCCCTGCTTTGCCTTGGATGACAGTCGTCGCAGTGAAGATCGGCCCAGCAGAGGTCTGCAACTCTTCGTGGCTCTTCTGCAGGGATTCAAGCGCGGGGGACGGAGGGGCAAGAGGAGGAGGAGAAGGAGGAGGGGGCGGAGGGGCGACGTGAGGTTCTTCTCCCAGATCACTCTCCTCTCCTTCCGACGAGGTTTCCTCAGGTTCTTCGTCACCCAAATACTGATTAGGCTCCAGAAATTTGAGCTTCAAGAACGTGTCTGTCGTTCCCTGTCCTGACAAGGAAGAGGCTTGGCCTGCCCCGGATTTAGGCTCCCCGACAAGCACCCTAAAGACGTCACGTCGCCTGTCTTGGTCTCGTGGGGTACTAGGGGTCTCTTGTTTTGGCCGTCTGCTCGAGGACGCGGCCTCAACCCCAACAGCGAGGGATTTCCTCTTGGTTGCTCTTTTATTGGCGTAGAACGGAGCGTCAAGAACTTCAATCTCTCTCGTGGTTCTCTGTCGTCCCGGTCGCGCATGTTTATCATCCGGGTCGTCGTAAAAGTTGTCTCCGTCTGGTATTCCACACGAGGGAACGAAACCTGGTGGGACATAGATTTGCGGGTATTGAGCTATGATCTGCTCCTTGACCGCGACAGCAGCGGGTGAGAACGGGTCAATGCCGGGCGTCAGAAGGACGTAACAGTACTTGAACATGCCTTGCGAGTCCCGGAAAGCGTGAGTCGCCCGGGCGATTTGTTTCCGCTCCACAAGTCTGGATACGACGAGTTGCGAGCTGCTATAACTTGGGTGCGGCTCATTGGGGAAGGCCGTCTCCCAGACGGCGAGGATGGCGACCCAAATGGAGCGGCCTCCGGGGAAGATGCCTTGGCTAACATACATCACATACAGTACAATTTCCGCAACACGGTGGAGTTGGGAATTTCGGCGATACCCATAGGTATCCATCTGCTCAGGCGGTTGTGGCATCTCGAAGGCCGGGACAGGACCATGGCTCGGTTGTTCAGCATAGAGCTCCGGGTCCACCTGAATGTCTTCAGGACCGGGAATCAAAGGCGTCGTAACCGGCATGGGCAAGGGAGCGAAAGACTGGGGAGCTCCAGTCAACAAAGCCGCGTCGGCTTCATTGGAAGTAACTTGAGGCGCTTGTGAAAAATCAGCGTCCCGGAATGTATCCCCGCGCGAATCTGTCGGTTCAGACTTCGGCAGTTGTCGCCTCTGTTCCTGCACCACATCCCTGACAAAAGTAGTCGACGAAGAGATCAGACCTCCGGCGGAACACTCAGCTGGGAGCGCTGGCTCTTGTTCTTGCTCCCTGGGAGGGTCATCCGAGAGTCTAGGACCATGCTTGTCCATTATGGACGTCACATCGGCCTTGGTGACCTCGGCTTGTCGACGGTGCGTAATCCTTGCGATCAAGGGCGCATCGTGGACGCTATGCGGTGCCCTCGAGGGCTGCTTGGTCGTCTTGACGAACGTTGGAGTCGCGGCCAGATGAGCTTTCTTTGCGGCTGCCCGAACAGGCCGTCTCGGAGTCAGCACCGCCGGGGACCTCTCGGAAGGACTGGGCGGCCGTGGAGGTGGAGGAGGACTGGGTCTTCTTCGTTGTCGCGACGCTTTTGGGGGCGGTGGGACATAAGATGGGTTGCAAGTTGACGATGATTTCTCCAAATGATACTTTAGACCATTGTCGTTCTTCCAGACTCCGCCGCACTTTTCGCACTTGAACACACCAGGCTTGGGCCCTTTCTTACTGCTAGCCTTTGCCTTGGCTTTGCTGTCCGTTTTCCTTGGGCGTCCTCGCCGGGCGGGTGCCGTGGCAGTGGGTGGAGAGGGCCGGGCGTCTTGCGTGGCTTCAGTTTCGGCCGCGACAGCTGTATCTCCCGTACCACTGTTTTGCACCCCTGAAGCAGGTGTTTCTATTGTGGCATCGTCCTGCTGGCTAACTACCATAGCTCTCTCTTGTGCGGTCATGTCTGGATCAACTGGTTCTTTGGCGACCTCCTCTGGGCCGCGGGCCTCGTCAACAGCAGCTGCATCTCCAGAGGCAGCAATGCGTGAAGGCTCGAGAATATCTAAAAGACGTTCAGAGCTGACTTTGAACGTGACAATGCGTGTCTCGGGCTTTCGCTTGTCATGGCTGTGCTCCTCGTCATCGCTCACGGTCACGAGCGGTATTGTTTCGGACGTATCGTCTGTCGTGATTGGTGGCTGTGCTTCATTTGCCTCTTCAATCCCATCAAGTATGATGTCCTGGTTTTCATCTGCCTGTGCATTCGCGTCCTTCATAGCTCTTATACTGTGAGCCTCGCGTCTTGGGTGTTCTCGAGGGCGTTTGATCCCGGCCTCCAGGGATATTGCAGTCAGAGCGAGTGTCTCTTCGGTCAACCCCGTCTGCGGGAGCGGCCGAAAGTGCTCCTCCGGATTCCGGCCAGCGCCAGTCCATTTGGCGCCATCAGCTGCGGTAGGTGTCGCCGACGTTTGCTCCGGCTGGTCCGTATCAACAGCACTGGACAACGTGCTTCCTGACTTTGTAAGGTACGGCATAGCGTAGAGATAGATCATCGTCTTTTCCGCTCGTTCAAGCCGGCTGGCCACTTGGAAATATGCAAGGTGCGGAGGCTGCAGAGACGGTGTGGCAAGCGTGGCCGTGATGGCTGATATAAACCGAGAGAATGGTGGTCCGATGGTACCCTCACTGATGGTCCGGTTTGGGACCCCCTTGGCTCCCTTAACCCGGAGCACATCCATCATGGCAATTGAGAGGGGCTTCTCGGGTTCCCAAGCGTCTTTGGGAATGATCCCACGCTGTCCACGTCTAGGTTTACCCCGACCTCCGGAACTCGATCCGCCAGCAGCACGAGACATTGCTGCGATTTGGCGCTGGTATGGATCAGGCGCCTCGCCTTCGGGAAAGACTTGGGCGGTTTTCTTTCCAGTTCTAAGGTAAATCTCCCAGTCTTCTGGTGTGAAGTCACGTACGTACTTCAGGCAATCCTTAAAGAGCCTGTCACCGAGAGTGGCAGCGACGAACTGAACGATGCCTCTTCGCACCATCCACCGGCATAGCTTGGCCTGGTACTTCATCTGCCAGGGGAGACCCTCGATTCCGAGCTTCCGCCGCAAGTCCTGGTAACGGATGACTTTCCATTCCTTGATGATGTCGATGCTCGTCCTAGCAAAGGCATGAGTGTCAATGGACTTTCCTGTCCAGCGGCCGCACCAAGAGACGGGGTCCATGTCGTGGGTGATGGGTCCGAAGACTAGACTGGTGCTAATGGTTTGCCCGTCGGCAATCTTGGTTGGATCGGCCGGCATCTTTGGTGCAAAGCGTCGGAGCCACAGCTTGCTCGTCTTGATTCCCCTGACGAGCGTTGTGCGCTTCAGGATGTAGCCCTTTTGGGCAAGAGCATCGGTCCTTTTGGGGAGTGACCTCTTGTCCTGACCCACAAGCCGGCAGAGGTCACTTTGCAGAATCCCCTCTTGCTTGGTGCTGGCGATGCCTACCAGGGCCGCCCATTCCAACTTGGATATGCGCTTGAAATCAGCGGCATGGCCGGCAATAGAGTCCCACATTCGAGCTTCGCTGGCGTACAGCCTCGGACGACTGTGTGCTTCTTGCGTCGTGCCGGGGGTTACGGCGTTGCTGTCGCTGGGCGAACCAGGAGATGCGGGCCGGCGTAATTCAGCCGGGGCAGTCTTATCGGTGGCAGGCTCTGTTGGGGAGGACGATCCATTCTCAGGCAGGGCAAGAATTTCAGCAAGGGTGAGGTGGTTCCATTGTCGCTCGTAGCCGACGGAGATATCATCTCGCGCTCTGAGCCAGTCCCAAACAGCCGACCATAAGGAATGCTCAGGACCGCTTCCTACGTCCTGGACCGTCACTACAGCGGGCTTCTCCGGGTCCTGGCCGTCATGGCTGAGGCTGCGGACCTTGGTCAATACATAGGAAACAGAGCAACCTGAGATACTGTGTTAGCCTGCCAACTGATCATGATGAACAAAAATAACAGGGATGCATGAGTAGAAAGACTGGGAGAGAGTAGTCTCTTAGCGAGGCTATCAGGACGAGCTCCAAGGGGGCAACTCGGTGCTTCAGATAGCTCAAGCCAGCCGTCCCCAAGTGAGGATATCAGCTCACCTAGCTCGCCGTGGCAAGAAATGTCACGAATAAGATAGCTGATCAATCCTTCCAGACTAATAGACATGATATGGAGCTTCTACCTTGCCCGCAGCATGGTTATATCGCAGGGAAAAATCAAAGTTGGGAAGTTGCGTAATGATGGTGAATTGAACTGATAACATTGAGCAAGAAGCGTGACACTGAATTCGACTGGGGTGAAAGTGTTTTCTTTGGGGAGCTTGGACCACCAGTACCGTACCGTAGTGTACCTAGAAAGAGTGGAGATAGAGAACCGATTATTAATCAGAGGTGAACGGACAGCGAGTGCACCGGGATTGAACGTCCTTCTACCTACCTACTTCGTACACACCCGAGTCCCCATTTCACATATACGGTAGCTTAGTATTTGTGAGATGGTTGAATTTTGAGGAAAATACTATTCAAGACACTTCGTGACTAGTCGCATTGATTCCTCTCGGTATGCCCATGGAATCGTTCCAGCAGTAGACTGGGATCCCAGTCTTAGCCGGGAAATAGGAGAGAGAGATGTACAACACGACATCCTCGCCCACCTTCAAAATGGGCGAATGCCGTATACGACCTCTGATGTCTCCTGGGTATTTGCATCACCTTTCAGCCCGGGCCCTCTTCTCGTCCCTCAACTTCCGATAAGACTCCACCACTTCAGTGCGGATGGTCTGCAGCTCCTCGCGTCTCCTCAAGCTTCCAGACGCCTTAGGGACGTTCTCGACGTCGACAGCCGCGCCGCGGACATTAAAGACTTGGCGGATGTTCTTCGGCAACACCGGCGGAGCTTTCGCAACATCGTGAAGCCCCGGCTTAGCTTCCTTTGCCTTCCTCTGCAGTTGCTCCCATAGATCCTCCTCGTCGGGCGCCTTGGCTTTGCCGCCCTTCTTCTTCTTCTTCTTTTTCGTCTTCTTGCCGCTCGGATCCGTCGTCGTATCGTCGTAGTGGGTCGGCCACTCGGTGGTCAGGGTCCCGTTCGCCAAGTCCTGATCCAGCTGCCGCTCGGCGTCCTCCTCTAGAGCTTCCTCGCGCTTTTCCTTGTACCGCCTGTCTTCCTCTCTCCATTGTGCGTAGAGCTTGTGCATCTTCCTCTCCTTTTTGGTGCGGCGCACTTTGAGACCCAACGGATCCTTGCCGTCCTTGACTGTTTTCGTCACGAGCCCGGACAGGGGGAGGGCGGCATCAACACGGGCCGCAAAGTCGGACAACTTTTCTCCGGGGCGGATGGATGGCATCTTGACGTCGGAGGACTCGGTAGCGGTAGGGGCCGTCGTCGTCGCTGACGGTGTCACTTTTTTGCGTTTCGTTGGGGCAGAGCCGTCATCTAGGCCAGATCTGGGCTTCTTGCCCTGAGCGAAGGCCATTAGTCGCTTGAAGGCACGCGGAGCATCGTCGGGGTCGCGACGCGCCTTGCGCTTCTTGGAATCTGTCGCAGACGATGTCTTTGCACCATCGCCGGCGTCGCGACGACCCTTGCCCTTCTTGGGCCCCGTCGCAGACGAGTTTTTTGTACCGTCTTCTTGTTGTCTGCGGTTACGCTTGACAGGCAACGGTTTTGCGATCTGGGATGGAGGTAGATCGAAACTAGAAACGGTGTGTTAATTAGTGTGTATGTGACATGGACGGGAGGAAGCACAAACTCAGACGCGTCATTGTCTTTTCTAGTATGTTTGTGTGGCATGATGAAGGCCAATTCGGTGCCGACACGGGTACTACGTACTCCGTGACCGCGCCTGCCGAGAAAAATAGAGAGAAGAGGTGATAGTACTCGCACCGGTGTCGAGTATCGGGACGGCGGGGCGAAAATTGAAGGGATAGAATTTGATGTTACGGAGTGAGATTTCATGGTGGCCCTTGCTTCCCATTGGTGGTTGGAGAGTACGTACTCCACCTGGTGGTTTATCTCCCTTATCGGCCTGATAGTGGTGGACATGATCTGGTCTGCTGGCCAGAGGCTCTTCTCTGTGCACCCACGTGCCCAAGATACATCGTCACGCGAAATGTGTCTGCCTACCTATCAATCATGCTCGTGCACGACCATAGTCTCCGACTCGTACATTATGATCATGAACTGCGACACCACACACAGCGAGTTGCAGAGACACTCGGCCGGTCAAGTATGGGCGTCCGGCAACCATGCCCGGCCTCCAAGTACGAATAGGTACAATAACGCAGATACCAGAAAAGAGGAGACAGGACCGACCATGAAAAGCTTATATTGACCCAAGGCTGGGCTGGGCTGGGCTGGATATTTACCTTTTACCTTTCATCCACTCGAGCAAGCCGGGAGACCCTGGACTGTTTGACACCAAGGTGGCTTCGCATTTGGTTTCGGCACCTATCACGGTACCACGTGTTGTGCCGATTCACAAAGGTGTGGTTACTCGTCCATTGTGATATATCATACATGGACAGAAGGCCTATCGTCCCAAGTACTACGAATAGGTAGGAGGGCGAGGGCGACGGCGAGGACCATCTTCTCGATGGATGGTATGGTGACATTCACTTCATCGAGGTAGATATGTCCCCAACGCCAACCCCCTCCTGTTCTATCTCTTCCCTTGGCCGAGTCTTGTATATTTTCGCTCTGGCCCCTAATTTCTCCTGTTTCTCGCGGCATCTCTCTTCTCGCCTTCCGTCTCCGGCCCAGCTGCTGGCGTTTACGGGCCTCGACGGCCTCGAGTAGTAGTGGGATAGAGCTCGACCGGACACGAGTTTTTTTTTTTTCCTTGTCTCCGTGGTCCGAGTCCGCCCACCATGCACTCCCTGACGGCGTTTTGGCGGCCAGTACGGCGCGCTCTTACATTCCCTCCTTGGTATCGCCAACACCCTGACCATACCAACGACGGCGACTGCCGGCGAGGCAACTTGAAGATCCATGAGCGCCTTCTCCCACAAGACACGGACGTCGAGGAAGCTGGGATCGATGGCCTGGTGTATACCAAACCAAACTTCAGAAAATTGGAGCGGAGTCCTCAAAGGCTACGGTTCTTCTCATGTCGCTCTGCTTGCGTGGTGCTGCTGTGAGTGAAGTTCCCAGCCAGGCCCCGGGGACCCGTGTGTGGTTCGTATATGGTGGGACTGGCATGAACTTACCATGAGACGGCGATATTAGGTCATTCTTCTGCGTCCTGGTGACCCTTATCCTACTGTTCCAAGGGATTCTCAGATACAGCACGGAGGGCATCAAGCGCAATAAAGAGGACGTCATACCGATCGCCTGCCATTCACACAACGACTACTGGAGACAAGAGCCAATCTTCACAGCGCTGCGAGCGGGTTGTGTTAGTATCGAAGCCGACGTGTGGCACTTGGGCCAGGACGAACTCTATATTGGTCACAGGAGACGGGAGCTGCGCAAAAGTAACACCTTCACCCGCATGTACATCGACCCTCTGGTCGAGCTTCTTGAAGAGAAGAACAGCGGGGTGGGAAATGGGCCGAACTCGACGGCCCGTGGCGTGTTTGATATGAACCCGTCACAGACCTTGGTTCTCCTGGTGGATTTGAAGACGAGGGCAGATGAAACATGGCCCGAGGTGGTCCGGCAACTCGAGCCTTTGCGACAGCGAGGTTGGCTTAGCTCAACCACGAACGACCATGTCCGGTACGGCCCGGTTACAGTGGTCGGTACGGGTGCGACCGACTTTGAATTACTGATGCAAAACTCGACATACCGCGACTATTTCTTCGATGCGCCTATCGACAAGGTAGAGGGCTCCAGCTTTGGTGTCTGCAACTCGTACTACGCGAGCCAACATTTCAGGAAAGCCATCGGCTGGGTATGGTTTGGTAGCTTGTCGCAAAACCAGCTAGATAGGCTGAGGAGGCAAGTAGCCCAAGTGCACAGCCACGGCCTCAAAATGCGGTACTGGGGACTGCCGGCGTGGCCCATCAGCGTGCGAAACCATATCTGGGACGTACTCATCCGGGAGGGTGTCGACATGATCAATGTTGACGATGTTCAGGGGGCCAAGAGGGAATGGAAGACGAACGGTTGGCCGACGCTGCTTAACGCGAGTCTTGCAAGCCAGCCGTGCTTAGGAATAGGGGACCGGGGGATGAGTTCCGCAGCGTCGGGCCGTCTGGACTACGGGAATTATACGTGATTTTCTACGTTGGCGGGACGGGGAAAGAGGTTCAATCTCGATAAACGTGGCTTTGGGAGGCAGCAGCGACGATTTCCGTGTCGTCTGCGGTGGCGGACGTCAACTAGAGCCGGCGGCCTAGTGGGTGGGTGTCCTGGAGAAATTGGTAACTGACGATGCAAATGTCATATGTGAGTGATACCCATTGATACTTACCTACCTGAATCAAAAAAGAAGTAGCAGTGAAACCCACGTGAGAGGTCCTGCTTCGTACCTTGGAAACGAATGAACCAGTATTGCATTTGCTACGGGTACTTTTTATACATGATGACGACAATATTGACGAGTCTTTCGGCCATTCCCCGCACTACCTACGATCTAGTACTGATACTGCGTTCATCAGGCGGGGAATAACAGCTCATGATACGTGCACTTCTGATTCGACCTCCTCCACCTGCAATATCACTTGCTCGTCTGGTGTTCTTACGAATACTAACCAGCTAGGACAGAGCACGAAGCAGTATTCCATGTATACGTACTTGTCCGAATCCCACACTCGTGCCTTTTCTAAACTCGGGAAAGTGACGTTTGCGTTGCCGGTGTAATGAGACCAAAGCCTTACGAATACATACCTTCATAGACGCCCATACTGCGACACCACCCCAACTCCTGTCCACAAGCCAATATCTCCAATATCTGACATCTGGGCCATCGGTCACGCCGCTTGACCATCAATTTATTACCAACAGCCTAAATTAAGTGCATCTACGCGTCTCTATTCATTGTAGTTCACCACGAAGACGGTCAGGATCCAGCAACCAACCCATCATGGCATCCCACGAAGGATTTGCCACCTTGGACGTGAGTTGAACCATTGTTCTCTTCTTTCCTCTCTTGACCCTCCCTTATTTTATCCTCGCTATACGTTGTATCTGAACCCGTGACAGTCGTCCATGGCCGATCGCCTGCCCGAGGTGAGCCAACATCTGTTCCGAGCCAAGGCTGTCAAGGGAGTATCGTTCGAAGACATGGCCAAGGCCCTGGACAGAAGCGAGGTCGCCGTGGCAGGCATGTTTTACGGTCAGGTCCAAGCGTCGGCGGACGACGTCGTTACGCTCTCCCATATGCTGGACGTCTCCGAGGAAAGCCTCGCCCCGCTGATGCGCTTTCCTGACCGGGGCCATGCAGCACCCATGCCCCCGGTCGAACCCCTTATCTACCGTCTTTACGAGATTGTCCAGAACTACGGCTATGCATTCAAGGCTGTCCTGAATGAGAAGTTTGGCGACGGGATCATGAGCGCCATCTCGTTCCGGACAGACGTCGACAAGGAGTTGGACGAAGCGGGGAACCCTTGGGTGGTCATCACCCTGAAAGGCAAATGGTTTGTTCAACGCCAAAGTTCCCCCTGGATTCTAGTGTCCCAACGAGACTAATGCTGCCCTGGAGGCTTCCTTACACTCGGTTTTAGGTTGGGCGCGCCACGGCCATGGAGACAGCGATGAGTGCCATCGTAGGACAATGCGTATTAGGAGTCGTGTCTGCTTGCCCTGCGTATATTTCCTCTTTTTTCGGTATCAAAGTTCACGGGCCACTGGCAACAAACCTATTGGAAAACCCAAGGGAGACCCGCACAATGTTAAGGCCATCGAAACATGTTGGACGTAGACTCCCCCGTTAGGCCAGGGCACCTTTGACATTGCCTTTTTTTTTACGGTGTGGATATCTTTGAATCCGATATCTTGGGTTGTGGTGGAGACCAAGGCCGATGAAGGCTGATCAAGGGTGATGCGGAACAATAGTAAGAACCCGAAGAACAATACGAAGACCCCCTGACCATAGCCATCACCATCTCCAACACAACTAGTACGCCACCTCACTGTGGACATAACCCCGGAATTTGGTCCCTTTGTGTCTTGTGTTTGACATGCCTCGAAATTGGCCACCGGAGACGTTCTAGAAGGGTAATCGTCCAACGACAGGCATGGTTCGATGCGATGCCCTAGATGTTTACCTCCTCCAACAACCGACCTCAATGGCCCCTCGACCGACGACAATGTCAACACCATCGTCCAGGGACAATACCACGTATGAATGCCACTTCAATGCCTCCCCTTCACATTGTGTTTGTCGCCTATCCAATCACAGTAAGGTCTGAAGCGAACATCGAAGCCGCCCCTTCCTTCCCTTGCCAGATTGATCCTTTTCGAAGGCCGAAGATCACCAAGTCGTTCGTCCCAACTCAAGTATAAAGTTCCGTCAACCTTCCCGTCCAAGAGGTCTTTTTTCTTCCCAACCCACAACAACCAACAGACTCTCAACAGACAACCACCTTCACACACTACCAGCACACTCTTCAGACGACTTCCAAAGTCCAAACCCCCCTTCACTCAAGATGCCTGCCCAGACCAAGAACCAGATCAGCAAGAACGGCGGTGGCGAGACCGGCTGCACCATCATGAAGAACGGCGGCGGCGAAACCGGCTGCACCATCATGAAGAACGGCGGTGGCCACTCTGGCTGCAACCTCATGAAGAACGGCGGTGGCCACTCCGGCTGCAACCTCATGTAAACACCTTCAACACCGTCCCGCCATATGTCCCCGAGGACTCGAAAAGTCATCGCAACCCGAACATCTCCAATCGGCCTCTTTCGACTCTGTCGGGGCACGGGGCTCCGCTCCCCCAAGCCGCGGTCTTTTTTCTCGCGAGAACGGTTCTGACACCCTCTCGGCCGCGGGCATCATGGCATCACGACCTACCGCTCTTTTTGAATACAACTGTCAAAGACCACTCGATCGACCTTCGTTTCATTTCCTCAACAGTATACTCCTTTACTTCACCGGCGGACACACCTTAGCCTTTGCCACTTTCTGGAACACCTCCCCGTGGCAAAGCAGACAAGCTATCAAACGCCCTCCTGTGCCTCTTCGATCAGGAAAATCACTGGCGAGCTCTCGAAGCAGTTCAACCTCACTTCTCCTACTGGGATCATCGGCCGGGCTGGCTCATGGACGGTCGGAACCACTGCTTGGATGAGGCGCTATTTGAAAGTTGGGAATCATTAGTATAGACTTCTCAATATATAAAGGTCTATCAGTAAACACTTTCTTTCCCTCCTGTGCCTCTTCTACAACGCCACTTTGCATTTCCATGTCTGGTACAAGTATATGCCATGCTGCTCCATTCTGCCTCCCCAATAATGACTTGAGACACTGGACAAATACACCAGCCTTTCGTGTATAAGTGTATAAGTTTTGTTTTTAGTTGTCTCCTGAAAACATCGTGGTAGCCTTAAGCCAGGGACGACCTAACGAGAGCAGCTTCAATTTGGAACGAACTCACAACCTCTTGAATATGAGCTACCATTTAATAAAAGTGCTCGTCTGGAAGGCGATATGATGTAGTTGAAGGGTAGAATGACCGAGTATGGGGAGCATTATCATTGTGATTCACATGCCAATGTAGAGAACCTCCAACACATGATCTCAACCAACCCAAGTCACGACGTTGCAAACGAGGGACGTACCTAAACAGGAGCCCCGATATCCTGATATTGGATAGTAGCATATAGTGTTGGCAGATTTTATCGGTCTGTATATTTCTGACCGCCTTCCCTTTGAGTCGAGCTAATGGCAGAAAAAGTTCATCCCAGAAATTTTCTGGCCAGGTCCCCACCACAGTTGGTCTCGATCACTGTAGTCGACATCTTTTATGTGGCAGACCGACAACTTCGACAGCCACTAACCAACCAAACGAAGAACACAATGGCCCGGAGTGCGCTGAAACTAGCATTGGCAGCCGAGCAGGGCAAGGACCTCCGAGAGAAGAAATTGAAACGTCAGCTCAAGCAGAAGAGACGGGAAAAGGAGAAAAGGAAGGCCCGGGGCGTCCAACCAGTCGATGATGATGAAGTGGAAGATGATGCGTCTAAAGTTGACGATGAGGAGGGTGGCGCAGCTCTAGCTCAGTCGGATGACGAAGGAGCCGACACAAAAATGGCCGACGCAGAGAATGAAAGCGAGGATGGCAGTGAAGGGGACAGCGAAGAGGACAGCAGAGTAAGCAGCCTATTTCGTATGCGAACAAACATTATCCCAAGTTCCCCAAGCCGCTGACAGTTCTCTCTACCTTCTCTCTAGCATGTGGACATTGAAGCGCTCAATGACACGGATAGCGATTCGGGATCCGAAATCGAAATGGAAGAGAGGATTGTACGGCCGAAGAACGACCCCCCTAAAGGACTAGCCCCTTCGTCGCGGAAACGCAAGGCACGAGATGCCGAAGAGGCGGCAAACGAGGATGAGGACGAGGACGACGAAGACGACGACGAGGATGACGAAGATGAAGATATTCCCCTTTCCGACCTCGAAGGCGATGAGCGCGAAGACATAGTCCCCCACACCAAGCTCACCATCAACAACAAACCCGCGCTCAACGCATCTCTCACTCGCATCACCATCAACACCTCCTCCTCCGTCCCCTTCGCCCCCCACCAATCCCTCGTATCCGAAAAACCCACGGCCGAAGCCGTTCCCGACGTGGGCGACGACCTGAAGCGCGAACTCGCCTTCCTCTCCCAGTCCCTCGACGCCGCGCGCCGCGGGCGCTCGCTCCTCCTCCGCGAAGGCGTCCCCTTCACCCGGCCCAACGATTACTTTGCCGAAATGGTCAAGGACGATGGTCAGATGGAAAAGGTCCGCGCGAAACTCGTCGAGGAAGCCACGGCCAAGAAGGCCGCCGCAGAGGCGCGCAAGCTCCGCGACCTCAAGAAGTTCGGCAAGCAGGTCCAGGTTGCCAAGCTCCAGGAGCGGGCAAAGGCCAAGCGCGAGACTCTCGACAAGATCAACTTGCTCAAGAAGAGTACGTCTCCTTTTTTTTTTTCCCTTACCTTCAACTCCTGGATATCCAGACCTAGCCTGTGATTCCCTCGCGTCTCCTGAAATTCTTACCTCTTAACTAACTTATTTTCTCCCCCTTTAGAACGGCAAGACGGCGGCTCCTCCAAGCTCGACACCCACGAAGGCGACATCTTCGACGTGGCTGTTGACAAGGAACTCAAGGGCTACGATCCAAAGTCGGGTTCCGGGCGCGGCCGGATGGAACCCAACCGGAAACGACAGATGAAGAACGAAAAGTATGGCTTCGGCGGCAAGAAGCGCAATATCAAGTCCAACGACGCCGTCAGCTCCGGCGACATGACTGATTTCAACCCCAAGAAGATGAAGAGCGTCGCCTGGGGCCGCGTCAGCAAGACCAAGCCGGCAGCCAACCGGCCGGGTAAGAATCGCAGGAAGGCCATGGCGAACAAGTAGATACCGCACCGGACTATGTGATGTTGTTTCAATATCACTCAGCATTATGTTATACTTTTCATTTCTTTTTGTAGAGGTTGCGGCAGAGATTGGCGCCATAAAATCCGACTAGCCACGCCGCCTTATGCGGTAGGGTAGTCATGTATGAGGCAGAAGCGAGTGATCAGTGATCCAACGAGGAATACAATAAATACCCCGGGCCTGTTCTTTCATGTATTGCTTGCTGTCATTGCACTCTCTCGCCTGTTCATTAGAGTTTTGTCGTTGGCCTAGGTAATGGGAATTGCGACCTTTGCCATTTACATAGCAGCCGGCAATCCGGCGTTGTCACGTAGACTGGCACACGAGCATGATAACAGTAGGACACGACACGGTGATGGGAAAGTGTAGCAAAACATTGTTGCCCTCTGAAGTCGTGGTGAGGCTGGGCACTATACCCGATCACATCATAATAATACGTACATCATTCAAGTCTACGAAGACCTGACCGAGAACTGTGCTGAAGGCCTGGATCGACACTCCGCCACCCTCCTAATCGGGCCCCTTAAGGACGTAGGGCACAAGAGTCCACGAATTTCCCGACTAACACGTGTACGTATAACCTCTTCCTCTCGCCGCCATCCTTCCCACTAAGTCCCGCTCCCTTCAAGGGCACGTCCTGTCTTGGACCCCTTCCATCGATTCGTCTCAACCGCTTGAATCGCGCAAAGTGGCCTCCCGTCGCTGATGTTATGACAATGTGAGGACAACGCTCAACCATGTCCATGTCGTAAATGGCCTTCCTCTCGAAAACAAAGGAGAGGCTAAATGGGGGAAAGAACCGATATCATCGACCCGTCCTTTGTCGCCGCGTATGCTGCCTCCTGCGTCGATGGGGGGAAAACCGATGCAGCCAGATTGGCTCCTAAAGTAACCAGGTGATCACGACTACCGACGTTGGACGTCCCAAGTCGTATTATTTAAACAACCCCAAGTGATGTCGTTGGATAAGTCCCGCTATGTATGTGCTCGAGGACAGTTGTCTCAAGGCAGTGGAAATGCGTCATGGCCGTCGAAAGAGAAGGAGGAAAACGGAAACCAACCAAAGTGGTATACTGTATTGTCCATGAGAACCCGGTGTCAAGGGAAGTGGATGGCAACCACGCAAAGCAATCAAAGTGTCGAGAAAGTGCGTTGCTAATGCTGAAAAAGTAGAAAAGAAAACCCGTGGTATCGAGGACGCCATACAGATGAAAAACGCTTCTGCTGTCCAATGCAATGCTAGCCGAGCGAGGGGTGGAGCGTGGAAAATCGAGTATTTACGCGCAGCTGCGAAACGACGATTCCCGGCCAAGATCAAGAGGTTGTTGCCTTATATAAATGCATTGGAAAATGCTGTCCGTAGCATGTATTCCCGTTTCATGGAGCGGCAGCCACGCACCAGTGGCGGTGGAAGGCCCACGCACTCTTCTGGCACTCTTTGCTGCAGTACTTGGTGCGTCGACAGCGGCGGCATTTGGCGAACTGGCGAGTGTATTCCTCCCACTTCCCGCACTTGTAGTAGGCACACTGGCGGATACCGCCCCGGGTGTCGTCCTTCCGGCACAGGTTCCTCATGACGACGCCGGCCCAGTACTGCATGTCGGGGCTGTGATGCCGTACGGTGAACTTCTCCACCAAGGGAAAGATGTTGAAATCGTTGGGAAGGAGAAACTCTTCTTCCATCTTTTCCTCGTCTGGTTCGTCGAGGACTGATTCGTCGCCGTCCAAGTAGCGAATCTGCTTGCCAATCTTGAGCTTAGGAACCAGATGGCTCTTTTGGAAATAGGATCTCAGGCCGCAGTATTTGGAGACATAGGCAAGGAGTTGAAGGGACATCAAGACGTCCTCTTCGCGCGGCATACATGCGATGATTTGGGCGTTGGGGACAAACTGGCGGTCGAGAAGGTAGCGGGGCATGGAGGCATTTGGCATGGACGGCTGGGCGGGAGTCATCATGGTGGGACGGTTGGGCGAGAAGCCCATGGGCGGTACGGGGGCGGGAGCGGTGTTGTTGGCGATGGCGACATCAGCCGACCCGACACGGTGGGTGATATTAAAGGCGCCCGCGTCCTGCGTCTCGGAAACAGTGGGAGGAGACAGCTCGATGGTGGCGGATCCAGGGAGCATGCCATCGCCTTCTTCCACGGCGATATCCTGAATATCCACGGCAGCCTGCTCGTCGGCGGTGCCGGACATTTCGGTATCGGGCGACTCGTCCGACTGCACGTCGTCTCCCACCAGATCATCGGAGTCTTGGGCGGAGGTTTGATGCCTGATGGAGGGCCGACGGCGGGAGTGGGCGCTGGCGACGGTATTCTGATGAATCGAAGGGAAACGAGTATGGGATGGTGGAAGAGGCGTGGTAGGGGATGTCGGCTGCGAGACCCCGGCCAGACCTGCAGGTCCAAAGGGAGTCATGGCGGCGAGACGATCGTCATGTACTGGTCGTCCAATTAGATTATCGGCAGCTTCGGCCGGAGCCAGCGGCGGAGTAGCTGCCGTGAGCGGCTGCACGGTCGGGCGTGATGAGGAAGCAACGGTATGGCGTGGCTCGAGGGCTCTAGCAAAGTGAGGGAGTTGAGGCTGAGGCTGAAGCTGCTGCTGCTGCTGCTGGTGGGTATGGGGTTGGTGGAGCTGCGAGGGAAAAGCTGGTCGGTCGGATTGTGCGGGACGAGGGAACTGTGGCGCCATTGGGGTAGGAGTTGAATCCCCATTTTGGTCATCAGCAGCTGCAGCGGATGACGAGGCGGATGAGGGACCGGCGTCGGCCGTGGATACGTCGATGGACGAAGGTGGTGCTTGTCTCCTGAAGGTTCTGTAATCAGGCTCGAATCGGCTAGGCCGATTTGTGTAGGACGGAGCTTTCGGGGACGTGCGAGACTCGAGGCTCCGATGGCGATTCTCCTTTACTTTATCTTTGGCTTCTTCGGCCTTTTCGCGGCATTTCTCGATGACCTTGATGTAGTTGTCCAATATGGTGGCAATGACGGGGACCATGTCGGCCTCGACGACGCGAGTACGGACATTTTCTGTGCCCCGAACGCCAATGTTGACGATGCATTGAAAAGCCAAGTTCCATTTCCACATGTCCATCATATCTTTGGTTCGGCCGCGCTTGAGGATGTTGACTAGACGCTCGATGCCGCCATCGACGGTTAGGATATCGCGGATGCGGGCGGATGAGGTGGTGAGGTAGGCGAGATGATTGAGGGAGTTGATCAAGGGCAGGGTCGAGGTGCAATCGAGGGCCCGACGGTCATACAAGGCGGTGGTGATGCCCACCGACGCCTTGTTGACGTTTGGGATGCTGAAGTTGACTTCACGCATCGTGGGCAACGGCGGGATGGTCGATACCCGATGATCGAGATGGTAAAAGCGATGGGCGGAGAATCAATCACTGTTGGTGTGCAGTGAAAACGAAGAAGTGTTAAAAGAAGAGGAAGTTGGCACAATGCGGATTACGCAAAGTAGCCGCGATGGTGCGAGTCTATAGAAGACGGGGAAGAGACGAATGTAGGAGTAAAAAAGAGGCCGACCAGAGTAGTGTAAAGGATATGGCCGGCCAAGAATGGGGAGAATTGTCGAAGTATAAAGGAAGAATAAGGTATGTATGTGGAAGTGATCGATTGCGGTGGTGGCGAAGGCGGTGGCGGTGGTTGTCAGAGCCCAGAAAACAAGGGGGGGCAATAGTGGAGGACGGTTAGGGGGTACAGTGGCTCGTGGCTCATGTACTTAGTAGGGGTATACTGCCAAGCCGAGGTTTCTGATCAACTGAAAGCAACGGCGGATACTCGAAAGCCCAACGGTGGAAAAAAAAGAGGAAGAAGGGAAGGAGATGAGAAAAACAGCAAAAAGGACCAAATGGGTAGTAAAATGGAAGCTGGTGAGAGAAGTCGAGGGAGTTGCTTGATGCAGCGGTGTTTCAGGCCCGGAGACGCAGGTTGGGAAGACGAGTGGAGTGGAGCCTGAAAGCCAAATCCCTCAGGCGGTAATTACTGGTAATCAACAAATGTCGCGGGCTCGGCAGTGGTGTGTGTGTGTGTGTGTGTGTGTGGTCTTGGGTGGCGGTACACGAACGGATGGTCTGAGGCGTCGGCCGAAACCTCGACCCAGCCAGACCAGAGAGAAGGAGTGATGTGCGAATGCAAGATGCAAAGCATAAAATAGATTGATCAACAACCAGTTGTTCGAGTTTCTTTCAGCGGTTTTGTAAGGGAGAGAAAGAAGACGGTTGAGACGCGGGATTCAAGTAGTAGGCAGTAGGTAATAGTAGTAAGCAGTGTAGCATTCGTACTCTGTAAACGCCTGACTTGACTGGACCTGGAGGTTGGGGGCTGGAGAAGTCGCTCATATCGATTAATGCCGATTGGTTAACCGTTATTAGCAGTTAAACCCTTGTAGGCAGGGCAGGGACTTCCTACTTGCTGTATGCGCATACGAAGTACGTTGTACGCAAACGAGACGATGAATATTGCCGGAATCGACCATAGCAATTATTATTAAGAAGTGGAAACAAAAGAGTTTTACGTGTTGGTTTGTCGTACGAAGTACAGCCTAACCTCTAAAGCTAATTATACGCCGTCGAAGTCCAGGCGACAACGTCTGGGCTACCTAGGGCAAGCCGCCTCGTCGTTGAGCGGGCCTCGTGGCATCTGATACATGATTACAGCGTGTAAATTCAAAAGCAGCGCGGTTATCATGTGACGGACAGCCATAGGTACCCCGAAAACCACGACGCGTACGAAGTACAACGTACGTACTTACAACGTACACGTCTTGACAATTCCATTCATGCAGGGACCTTGCGGAAAGAAAGTTGAGCATCCAAAATGGTAGCAGTTGGCGTATGTTGAAGAGAGGCAGGCTCCCCTTGTCTACGGTAGAGGACACCGTTGAGTTGTGCTAGGGATTCCATTGTTTCGGAAACGCCAGAAAGACAACTTTTTTCGTACCATTATTTTCTCACCTCATTGGTAATCTCTCTCCAGCTCGACCCAACGGCAACTCTATTCCTCGGACACATGGTTACACAGATGAACCAGTAACGGGCCCAGCGCCTCCGATCGTACCCACGGTTCGCGGCCTGTTTCTTTCTCTTTCTTATTTTCTTCCTCCCCTTTTTTAGCCTCGTCAGGGACTAGCCGTATTATATGCATATTAGTACGGAGTAGTCGCAACAGTCGTAGTCGAGTCAAGTTGACATTCCCGCGCATCATGATTGGGGGAATTTCAGTAACATCCCTTGCTCAGGGTTCGAGCCTTTCCCGTTACCACCTTGCCCATACGTCATGGCTAGCGTCCCGTCTTTATGGTGCCTGTCGTCCATATCTCAGACAGACATGCATTGACTCGAAACCACCCACGCCCCTTTCATTCTTGTCACCGAATCCGGCGCCCCGAATCCGTACACCGCTGGTCTGCTCATACCATATCGCCGCGTTATGACAATGCGCCCGTGTCCCTCGTGATTCATCAATCGCTTAATTTGCACTCTCGCGGCCTTGGGTCTCAGACCCCGAAGTTCCCTAGGTCAACGTGAATACTGTGCCTCTATAACCCAGTGCGTTGTGATTTAGCTCTTCTTCCAACGTGCATATTCCCGGAGCGTGCTCAATTGCCCAATTTGTGCGTCGTTCAGTTGCGCTCTATTGACCATTGGAGCACCCATTCCCTGTAATACAGAGCCTGTATCAACTCCGCGCAAGGCCATAGCTTAGTACGTTTCTCGAGGAAATACCCGATTCAACTTGATTCCCAATGGCTTCCATATAATATCAATGTCAATCTGCTTCTCTTTGCATACTCGTGTTGTCTTGGGGGAGCGTATAACCGCGCTGATTCCCAAGCACTATCCCATTCTCATGTCAGCAACGCTGAATTAACAGCTTTCTTGAGGGTCCACGCTTACCGCTGAATGTCCTGATCGGACTTGAACCCTCGAACAGTGTTCAATCTTGGTCGGAAACCCAGAGACACGCCAATGTAGAATCCCAGCAAGGAGACTGGCGCCTTATGGTGTGGTTATGCATTGCGTGTGACATCGTTCGTTTCTGAGCGTCATCTTTAACCTCCTCAAAGAAAAGGCTTCAATCGCCACTGATCTTAGCATGTCGAAAGTACTTCATCCCGACCCAAGCTATAATAACCCAGACCCAAGCCATAATGCAGGTCAGAATGATCAAGGCCGGATAGTAACCCACAATGGGAAGAGTTGGGTCGTCTTCCAGCTCGGGCGGCGCGTACGGGGTGATACCCACGTCCCAGGCCCAGCTCCAGATACCCAAGCAAGATCCCATGCCGACGACAAAGACTATCCAGGTCACAATCAGCACCACCCATCCCCAAAACTCCGTCTCCGAGTAATCGTATTCCACCTCGGCGGGCGGTATCGGTGTATTTGCTAGGCCGCTGTACGAGAGCGGCGACTTGGCTCGCATCATGGGTCGCCGGCGGAGAGGCGGAGTCGCCGCTCGGTCTCCAAAGTACGAGTCGGAACCCGACGACAGCGAGAGGTCGGGGTGCGCCGCTGATGCGCCGTGACCGGACAAGTGTAGGACGTCCTCCTCGTCGGTAGTCGAGCTGTACGTGTTTGGGGGGATAAACCCCGATTCGACGACGTGGCCGGGGCCATTGGGAGGGAACGTCGAAGGAACGGTTGCGCCCGCAAAGTTCGAACCGCCGGCGAATTGGTCCATGTGCGGTTGTGAGGACATGGACACGGGTAAGTTGGGTTCATCTCGGTGCTGCTGTTGCGCAATCGCAGCGGGCGCCTCGGGGAGCTGTTGTTGTGGCTGCCGGTGCTGCTTCGCAGCTTCCGAGTCGGCTGTCGCAGCATAGGACGTGTCGATGGTCAATTGCTTCGCCTCTCGCCGTTGCAGACCCCGCCCTAGCAAGGCGACCTTCCTGAGGGAGCCTTTCCGACGGCGCGTCTTCGCCTGTTGTTGCTGCTGCTGGAAAATAGTTGCCATGGGCCCGGGCGCGGGTTGTGGAGGGTCACGTTCGCGGACCTGGCCTCCGTCTCCATCTTTCTCTTGTCGTGCTCTGGCATCTGTGGCCGAATCGGATCGGACAAACGGGAGCTTTGCGAGGAGACTCGTGCCCGACACGAAGCTCTTCTGGCCCTTTTCTGTTGCACTCGTATTTTCTTCGCCTTTCTTGGTCTCAGGCAACTTGCTGGCGGCGCCTGGCGCATCGGCAGCTGCGTGTGCCTCCATCCCCGTCATGCCGTGGAGGCGGCAGTGTAGTGATCATTCGACAAGGGCTAATCGGCAGTATTGTGATTCGAAGATGTAGAGGCGATGCTGTTGTTTACTTGTACTTCGTATTCAAGTTGCTTGTCTGGAGGATCCAAGGTGCCGAGTGTTCCACCCAGCTTAAACCTTGACCAACTCGATATGTAGAGGTACCACTCTAGGTATCGGCTCCCATTTTAGGACTGGATGGAGTACCTTACGCAGAGTACCTACTAATCCACACACATTTCCTTGTTTCTCTGTAGCTACATATCTACGCAAGAGGATCTGATATATATGCTTTGACGAATACAAACCCCGATTTCCGTACTTAATTCCCATATGCAATGCCAGGGCCAGCTTCCTGAATGTCCCAGTCTAGTACCGTCCCTGAATCGCGTGTTGGGCGTAACACCTTGATGGCGCCAGCTCGACAAATGAGAAGACAGAACTAATTAGGTACCTTCTATGTACTCAACTGACCGCTTTGAGCCGTTTGCTGTCTTATTCGCACCTGAATACTGCAGAGTCATTCCGCGCTTTTTGGTCTGTACAAAAAGGTACTTCCTGATACCTAACACGCCTGCTTCCCGCCCCTCCAAACCGTTCAGTCCGCCGACCATCACGAAGCCCAGGAACCTCTCCTTACCACCAACCAGCCTGGATGTGACCCCAGGTTCCAGCTCCGGCACCGATTCCGGCTCCGGTACTACCTCAGTCCTACCATCTATCTCTGGCAGTGATCCTGACCCGGGCCTTCACTCGTCGATCCCGCAAACCCCGGAGGCGACAAACTTATTCGATTGGCCTCCTCGTTGCCTCAGGTCGCCGTGGATCCCAACCTTCACGACAGCGACCCTGACGATCGGCTCCCACGCCAACCTGCTTTGATTCTCCACCATGGTAGACGGACCTCCCTCTGCCGATGGCGGGCTTGCCTCACCCACCCCAAGTCCGTTCAATTTCAAGACACAAGTCATCTCCACGGCGCCCGTCAAGTCGGTTCGTCTACTTCTTCCTTGCTTCCCCGGCCATATTACATAGATGTTGACTCGACCCCCCAACAGAACGTCGGACAGCGTCGAGGCCACCGGTACAAACACAGTTCCATCTCTGCCCAACATCACATCTTCAAAGAACCGCCGCCGCGTCCGCCTCCAGTCCTCCCCGCCTCACTCCCCATTCCGACCCTGAAGGACGCTCGCGAGCGCATGACCACGGAGCAATGGCATAGCCTGTACTGGTCGCTCTGCCATGTGGCCGTGGCCGCCTTCCTGTTCTTCCGCTCCAGGGGCTCGCTCGGCATCATGGCCCTGTCGCACCTCGTCTTCTTCGACGCCGGCAGTGCTCTCATCTGCGTCGCCGTCGACGTCCTCGGCAACTTTGAGGTCTGGCGCCGCAGCAGCATCCGCCACCCCTTCGGTCTCGAGCGCGCCGAGGTCATCGCCGGTTTCGCCATGTCTATATTCTTGCTTTTCGGCGGCTTCGACCTCGTCTCCCACGGCCTGAAGCACTGGCTCGACATGGAGGGCGGCCACGAGCCTCATCACGACCACCACTCCCACCAGTACGTCCCCTCGGGCGAGCTCGAGTGGATCGCCTGCGCCGGCATCTTCAGCACACTCGTCTCCACCTACTGGGTCAAGAATCACGCCCGCATTGCCCGCATCATGCGCTCCTCCTGGCTCTCCGTCCTTTCCCACCGCTTCAGCAACGTCTTCCACGTCCTCACCATCTTCTTCTCCATTGTACTTTTCCTCCTCCCCCTCCTTCCCGGCTCGCCGACCTACTGGGACCGCGCCCTCTGCGCCGCCATCGCCTGCGCCATGTTCGCGTTGGGCGCTCAGCTTGGCGCCGCCCAGGCGTCCATGCTTCTCATGTCGTACCATGGCAACGTCTCGGCCATCCTCCGTGATATAGAGGCCGAGCCCAACGTCTCGCGCATTGAGGAGGCACAGCTCTGGCAGGTGCACTATGGCCTTTGCATGGCCAACCTCAAGATCTGCGTCCCGCGGGGTTGCGACGAAGGCACCATCAGCAAGCTGCGCGGCAAGATATCTTCGATGATCCAGAGCCGCCTGGGCGAAGGCTACGGCCGCGGCTCCAGCTTGCGATGGGAGGTCACCATTCAGACAAGTGTGGAGTTGAATTGAAAACCAGATGATATGAATGTGTGCAGGTGCCGTTGGGGCGCCGTCGCGATGCATAAAGTGCATCGTTAGGATAAAGCCATGATCGCACTATTTTATGACCCCATGACACGGGACTACCGTTTGGATGTAATATACGAAGAGAACCAGAACATAGTGATCCACTAAATAACAGTCGAGCAGGGTATAATTTCGAAAAGTACATGGTTCTATCTACTATAGTTATAGCTGAGGCTTGTATGGCCTCGATATTACCCCAAGGGCTAGTTAGGCCAGGGCAACATGAGAGTCAAAGAGAGGAATAGAGAAGCGCAACGTTGCTCGAACAACGGTTCAGCCTGGAGTAGTCCGGAACCCCTAAACGCCTGTATGGAACCCAACCGTTCGTAACGCATAAACAGAGCAAGTGGGCCACCTCGAAAGACTCTGGTGTTGATCTTAGAAAAGTCCCCAGCGACCCCTTTCCTTGTCCTCCTTCAGGGACGTTTGACTCCGCGTCCGCTCTCGGCCGTCCAGCTGCCTCAGGCTCTCCATCTTCTCGAGAACGAGTTCCAAAAGCTCCTTTCGCTTGATTACCTCGAGGTGTTTTCTGATCTTGGGATCCTCCTTGGCGAACCTCTCGACCTCCTCGTCACTTAGGTGTCGGCCGAGTCGGAGGTCCAGCTCTCTCGGAAAGTTGTAATAGAACTCCGACAGCAGCTCGACATTAAGGAAGAGCACGGCGGTCGAGGCTAGTTTCGACGCTACGGCATCCAGGAAGACCTCGGGACAGTAGTATTTGTTCGTCAAGTTGGCGCATTGCTTGGACTTCACGGCCATCATGCGCATCTTGATAATGTCTGCGCGGTCGCGAAGGAAAGCCGCTTCTCGCCCTGGAGTCAACCGTTAGTTTGTCTATACACCTTCCCCGGGAGTTATTACATTGCGTACCTTGTGTCAGCAGGGCAGCACTGAAGCCACCAGCCCCGCTGTGTCCGTCTCCCTCTATCACAATGTCACCTTTCCGCGCCTTGTCCACAAAGTTCATGACCTCTTTCAACTTCCTGCGGCCACCGGCAGCAGCCTCGATTCCCTTGAGGGCAGCTTCGCAGTCCTGCAATTCCTTCTTGAGCAGAGCCCCGGCATGTTCTCTGCCCTTACTCCACTCCCTCTCGTCGACGTCAATGTCGAACTTGAAGGGTTTTATGGAGTTTTCAACCTGGTCACTTGTGCTGTAGAATCGCTCGTTGAGTATAGTCGATGCAGCCTCCGTTATCGCCTGACGAGCAAAAGGGTGCGAGGCGAACACAGACTTGCCTATCAGTCGATCGATCTGAGCCCGGAGGGATGATGCAACCACGGTGGTGCCTAGTCGGCCGACACCAAGCTTCGTCAGGGAGGCAGTGGATGCGTCGAGCTGCCGCCGCCAGTAAAGTGAGTCCGGAGCGGCTCTGGGCAAGTCGGCAAGGTTATCAGGCTCCGGGTGGACGGGCGAGAGATCGGAAATCGGCTTATTCCAGTATCTCGCCGCTAGGAGGTCGAGAACCTTCTGATCCAACTCGCGCTTAAGGATTTCATGCATCTGCGCCCGTCCAAACTCCTCGGTGAACTGCTTGAATGCATGTTTGAAAGCGTCCAGGCTCTCGGCCAAATACGATTCGGCCGACAACGGTCGGTCATTATACTGGACTTTGAATTCATATGTGGCCTCCTCCAACTCTTGCTTGATGGCATCGCTTGTCGATTGGAGACTGGCCGACATGGTCTGCTCCAGGACGGTCATGAGTTTTTTCCTCAGAGTAATGGTCCCTACACTCGTGCCGGAGCGATCGCCGAACTCTAACGGGTGGGCAGAGAAAAAGGCGTTCTCGTTCTTGGATATGGCCGACATTAGGTTGCTAGGACCCGTCCTGAACAATCCAGTGGTCTGCGGCGCTTTAGATACGACGCCAACGTACCCGAGCCGGAGAGGATATTGCTTGTCCCCGAGAATAGCAGCGCCCCTTGGCGCATCGACAAGATCCATTTTCGTAATCACGCCGATGGTACGCTCACCCCGCGGATCCACTCGGCGGCTCGCCCGGAGGGCGGCCGAGTTGGCGAGATCAACATCGGCTGCTGATATCGCCAAGATGACATTGGGTGGTTGGATGTACTTGTCGCAGAGCTCGGAGATCTTCTGTTTCAGCTCTAGGGGCTGATTTTTCCCTACCACCTGGATGTATCCAGGCAAGTCGATCAAGGAGAGGTCGGGAACATGGGGAGAATAGACAGTGAGGTGGATAGGGTCATCCGAAACACACTCCGAATCCGGGACGGCCATGTTCAGCTCGGTCAGAGTCCTCTGTATCGAAGAGAAGTCGGTGATACGCCGCAGGCCAAGGTCAGGAAACTCTCCATACTCGGCTGTCGAATCAGGGGTGTTGACGAGTGTGAGCTCGATCGGACGTCGGGTGACCATATTCGAGCCTTTGGGAAGAAATTCGTGGCCAACAAGGGCTTCGAGCACGGAGCTCTTCCCGGATGACTGAGACCCGATCACGACGATCGAGGGAAGGGTGAGGGCGCTGGACTGCCCGACTTTTTGAAGCATGTTCCTGATCTCAATCATCTTCTTGGTCAAAAGCATCATCTGATCGTCCCTGGCAACTTCTCGCGGATCGCGGGGGTCATCTTCGGAGGACTGGTCGTGCCCATAGGCCGCGGCGGAAGCTCCAACGGCCAAGGCTGCGCCAGCTCTGCTCTGACGAGGCGGCTCTCCTCCCGGGCCGCCAGATCCGCCCCCGCCAGTTCCGACATCCTCTTGAATTCGCAACAACTTTTGGATCCATTCTGGAGTTTCAAACTGATCCTTTGTGGCTTCCCAGCCCTTCTTGGTTTGGTCCGCGATGTCTCGTGCGCCGCCGTAGAAGCTCGCTGCTGTCTCAGATAGACCGTCTGCCGTCCTGGAGGCGAAGTCCCACGCGCTGTTGCTCAGTTCTGATCATCGTAGGCTGTCAGTTCAGGATCAATTCGACGACGGGCAGGAAAGAGATGCACGTACGGTGAGCTTGGTACTGGACCCAAGCGAAAGCGCCGATGGCCAGTCCGCCGAACATGGCGGGGATCCGGGCAAATTTAAGCATGAGCTTGGGGATAAGTCGAGCAAACGAGGCGTTGCGAACGGTGACGGCATTGTGGAAGGCGTTCCCTGGTAGCCATGCGTGACGACGCATAGCCCGAATAGCAGCATCAGCTCGGAGGAGACCGCCGTCGGGAAGTCGGTGATACCGGCGCACAGCATGGAGGGCAGCGCGACGCGTCGAGGGCGACAAGCCCATAGCGAGTAGCCGTCCGCTCATGCTGCCGGGATAGCAGGCAACGCGGGCGACACTCCGTAGTGGAGAGAGGATTGATTAGCACATGCAATGTGCAATGGAAGCTGTGTCCAGAATTGGGGAGGTGGTGGTGGTGGTGGTGGTGGTAGTGGTAGTAGTAGTGGCTGTAGTGGTAGTGATGGGAAAGTTCGGCTACCAACAACTCCGTGTCTCGTGGTGATGTTACTTCGTAGGACTCCAGTGGGGCGGCCCTGACACGTTTGGAGGCGAACCCGAAATCATGTGTCGGGGGGCAATTGTGATGTCGAATCGAGTCGTTTCCCAAGGTACTCCCCTACGGAGGGAAGTAACACTGCTGCATTTCCATTGGGTGATGTACTTTTTGGTTCCGGTGTGTACACCAATCGCCACTCTTTGTACGGTACTGTACAGTACACGTAGAATGCCGGGATTGTACACTACCGTACCTTTTCTGTTGGGGGTCAAGTGGGGATGATCCCCTGATTTCAGTACCTAGGTACCTACTCCGTAGACCGTTATCACTCTGTAACTGCCTATCTCTGGCGTCATACCCATATCCTGCCACGGCCAGCTCATCTACGAATAATCGATAGGACACCTGACTCACTTCTCGACCATACACATACAAACACTCCTTCTGTGTCCTGGAACTGGACGTTCAAGACCAATGTCCGCTTAGAGCCGCGAGGGGAGACGTACATACCAAAATATAAACCTTTGTTATTCGTCCATTCTTTCCGGACTCCGCCTCTCCTTACACCGAATCAGCGCTGGGTTTACGGACCTTACTGCGCCGCGATTGCGCCATAGCTATCATTTTGCCCGACATCAACCCCAGCCCAACCTTTAAAAGCCCGTCTCGCTGTAGCGCATACCGTGCTTTGCTAGGCGCATTTCATTGGGTTTTCCCGGCTCTCTGGTCTACTTTCACATTTGCGTTGGTTTTCCTGGCCACTCTAGCAATACATACTCAGGGCGACACTACTTCCACGGACACGACATTGATTACCAGTCAACATGTGCAGGTTCCTGGTTCGTCGCCGCCCCCTTCCCAGTTGTCCATGCCGCTGGGCGATTTTCTGACGGTCCGGGCGTAGGTCTACCGTGGAAGTGACGAGATCCTCCTCTCCAAGCTCATTCTGGACCCTACACACTCCATACTTAAGCAGTCGTTTGACTCTCGCTTGAGATTGGTACGTCCCTTCTTGCAGTGCTGAAACTCCATCACTGGGTCGCATTCTTCTAACTTGGTCTCGTTCGCCCAGGATACTCGAAGAGGACAGAACAACGCAGACGGTTTCGGCATCGGCTTCTATACCGACCCAAAACTCGGCCAAGCCCCTTGTCTATTCACATCGACAATCCCCGTCTGGAACTGCACAAATCTCCATCGAATCGCCTCCAAGACCGCGTCCCGTCTCATCTTTGCGCATGTCCGAGCCACGACTGAAGGATCTCTCAGCGAAGATAATTGCCACCCTTTCTGCCATGGCAGCCTCATGTGGATGCATAACGGCGGTCTAGGCGGTTGGAGATACATCAAGAGGAGACTTGGGGAGAGGCTAGCTGATAAGTGGTACTTGGGCGTTAATGGTGGCACCGACAGCGAATGGGCCTTTGCTCTCTTCCTCGACACGCTCGAGAGGATGGGCCACGATCCCAGCTCCCAACCCCCGAACGGCTTTGGCCCCACCGTTCTCAGGACAGCTGTCTTGAAGACGATCGCGCTGATCAACGAACTCATCGATCAGATCCCCGAGAGCACTATCCAAGCAGAAGACGTGGATACTAGAAGCTTGCTCAACTTTGCAGTCAGCGACGGTCATAGTATCATCTGCACACGGTACATCAACAGCTCGACAGACGAGGCAGCCAGCTTGTATTACTCGTCCGGAACCGAATGGGAAAAGAGAACCACGTCTCCGAGTGACACGAATTATCAGATGGAACGCCGTGACAAGGGCGCCGATATTGTCCTTGTTGCCAGCGAGCCGTTGACTTTCGAGAGAGGTGAGAAGACCAGCTTGATCATCGACGCTGGGCCAAGCGGGATTGCGCTGACATTTTCGGTAGAGAACTGGGTCAATGTTCCCACCAACTCCATCCTAACCATACATAACCAAACCGTCATGGTGCATCCCATCCTCGACAGGTTCTATGACCGGAGCCCCTACCACGTCAGGTCAAGCGCCTTTGTACAAACCAAAGGTTTGACGGCAAATGAAAAGACTTCCAACGTCTTAACAGCGTCAATGACGCCCATCTCCACGAGTTCCGAAGCTTCCCAGAAGAAGACTCTCGGGCCAACAATACCTTGTGGTGTCTCTCACATCCGGATGTCGGCGGACACAGCGGCTACTGCTGTTCCCAGGCCACCCAGGGTCAGCCCATCTAATGAGCTCGGTGACCTGTCGAACCCCCCTCCAGCTGAGATACGATCCGGTTCGCTTCTTTCGGGCCCTCAGAACGTTGCGCTGCGCCCGCAGGTACAAGGAAATATTAAAATAAAACGGAAATCTTTACCGTCGGCGGCGGAACGCCATTCTGCCGAGGATGACAGCGAGCCGGAACACATTGCGGAGCCAAAAGGACACGGGATCGGCCATCCCAACAAGCTATCAAGGTTTTTCCCCGAACTTACTGTGGATATGTCCGCTTGATTCATGGCCATTTTCAACGTTGTCTTAAACGGGAGTTATTTTGTTCTGTGTTTTTGAAGAATGGGTATTGAGGCGTCTGGCTTAGGAATGGAGGATACCCTTTTTCGAGCTTTGGAGCGCTCAGAACGGACACAACGAGGACCGTGTCGAGCCAGATGAGAGGCGCCGGCGAGGTTTGTGTGGATATCATCGGAGTCGTGGTTTCCTTGGAAAGTGACTAGAAAAGATAATGACAAGAAGGGGATGAAACACGAGGACATGGCGGTCTCTTGTATGAACTGTGAATTGCGATGCGTTGTATGCTGGCTGCTGGCTACATGCGCTTCAAAACCTGTGGTCCTTACTTCAGGTGATCGATCCATGAGTTGTTTTCAACTTGGCCCATCCGCACCAGCTCCCATCAGTCCCGTCGTTGTTCGCTTTACTACAACCACTATCCGTCGAGTTCTGAAGAGAGTATTCCGCTCCATGAAAATTGTGGATTCTTATCTCCATGACCGCCTGGCTAGGCAAATACCGTGTACATCCATCCATTCAAGCACTGGGGGCAGCCAGCTGGTCTTGAGGCGAATGCGGCATATTTTCCTCCTCGTTGTGATCTTCACATAGCAGGCGTCGATATGGGCGGCAATTGCTCGTGGAACAAGGCGATGACTCACCGGCAAGCCGTGGTTGAGATAAACATGCGTGATTGGATATGCGCTGCCGCTTGGCGGGAGGGGAACGCGGTGATCCGTGGTCGGTGGTTGGAGCGCCGGAATTCTCTTGCGGGGGCGGAGGTGACGGAGGAGAAGGGGCGGGACGACAAACGGCCACGTCCCGGTCGCGGCTCTCGGCGAGCCGATATCGACGGAGACGCGCCGCGACGGCCCTATCCCTGCGGATATCCCGGACGATTGTAACGTCGCTGAACTTGGCCCGCAGCAAGTAGGCCAGACGTTTGCGGGCGGGGCCAACGTCGGCGTCGGCAGCATACTTGAGCGGCCACATGAGCTGGCCGTACTCCTCGGCAAAGTCGGTGACCCACTGGATTTCCTCGACCTGTTCGGTGCGTGTGCGTTCGGCTTTGGCGTCTTCCCACTGCTCGCGGGACTGGATGCTGGCGACGAGGGCCCGCTTCTGGGACTTGGGCAGGTCGTTACGCTTCATGACGGCCTTCACCGCTTCGTCAACGGCGTCGGCGCGGCGCTGCTCGCGCTCGTCCCAGGTCCGGGTGTGGCAGTCCTCGCACTTCCAACGGTATGTCAGCCGGGCGAGGATCTCCTGTTCCGACGGCGGGCACGGGACATTGCGGCACGCGTTACTGCAGCGGGTTTTCCAGAGCTGCTTATGGCCGCAGCCATAACTGAGGATGGTGAGGCAGCACGGCATGTCGGTATTTGGTGCTTGCGTTGGCGTGATCTCTTCGACACAGCTTTGAGAGCTGGCAAGTCCGTCGTCGCAGTAGCCACGCCGCCCTCCTTCGCCAGGACACCCTCCCGGTCAGGGGCAAAGCCCTTCGGGTATTGTCTGTGTTATGCTGTCAGGATATTCTAAACCACGTCTTGGCTCGATGCCACGGTCTTGAAAGAAATATAAAAAAGGGGGGCCGCCACGTAGTCACTCGTGGGGACTACGGTCAAAAAAAAAACGAAGAGACGCGTGCTGAAGGCGAAAGCGTTGCGATTATGATCACTAAGGCATGGAGCCCCGTTGAATCGCTAAGACGGCGTTGGAGGTATTTATTCATCGCTGAGTGTACTTGGCTTATAGCTCTGACGTTAAAACGAACGGAGAGTTTCGTCAGAGCATGAGGAGGCGGACGCCAACGGGATAGATCTGAAGCCCGTAAACCAAGATACATTCGTCGAAAAGGGGGCTGTAGACAAGCCGGTGCCAAACTCTGAAGGGCGCCTCGTCCATGCCACCGTCCATTTCTGACCGTTGTATTGATTTGAATCAGCCAGCTAGCTTTTAGTCCTATCATGAAGCGCGTTGAGGACGATATTTGCCATCAAGGTGGCTTCAGCCACCATCATTTACGCCGGTTGGGCAGAGAACTTGGAATGTTTTCGAATCGTGTGGCCTCTCTTGTGAGAAAGGAGACGGGGGGGACAGAGAAATAGAGATAATACGAGAGACGCACGAGTATGAATATGACGAATGTTTACCCGACTGAGGCTTGGATCTTAATCAGGGTGTGGGCCAACATCTGAGTTCCGTGGTCAATATTTCGACGCCGTTGCTTCTGTTGTCGTCGTAAGCGGCGTTGTCATTGCTATGGTTATGGCCGTCTCGATCATGTTATTTTACGTCGATATCTCTCTCATAGAGGCAATGTACACCCTGTCCTGTACCAGCTACCTTGATAAGGTACGAAGTAGGTTTGTAAACACAGGGAAACCGGGTCTTCGTGGAGATCAAGCATGTACAAGGCCTGCCTGGCTCAACGCTGGATGGTTTTCTGTTAACCA
Source organism: Sodiomyces alcalophilus JCM 7366 (assembly GCF_042370955.1). Lineage (NCBI taxonomy): Eukaryota > Fungi > Ascomycota > Sordariomycetes > Glomerellales > Plectosphaerellaceae > Sodiomyces > Sodiomyces alcalophilus. The sequence continues at coordinate 170,030 of NW_027263537.1, read as the reverse complement.
GAATGTCCCAGTATCCTGCGTCCCTGGCGTAGCCTTAGGATCGTATCGAGGATGTGGAGGAAACCCCTTAAACTTGTGCACATTCGTAAAGAGAAAAGAACAGGCCACGGTGGGCTCGTGTACTGTGTTTTCATAGTATGGCCGTGGAAACGAGTCGTTTCCAAGAACGGATCGGCCGCTATGCGACAGGGGAGCTCGTGTGGTCAAATAGTTCCCATGGTCCAAACCTTGACGGGTTTATAACGAGACGGTTTAGCCAACGAACGCCCATTGAGGTCACCCCTAGCCCCGGTCGAGGCAAGTGCGTCGGGTTTTCTGCTGGACAGAACAGCTTCTTCGTGAATCCAGGCGGCTTCTAGTCAAGGTACCCTCCCCCTTCGCACAGAAAAAGGGGCCGGGCAGCGATCCCAGGAGAGTCTCGCAATAAGGCCGGCAGTCCCACCACATCCCAGCCGGACATTTCTCGGGTAGGAAATATGCTCGATGTAGGCGTCGGGTGGCAGACTTTCGATGCTCATGACTTGGGCTCAACCCCTCGTCATCCACCCCAAGCCCCGTTAAAGAAACGGGCGATGAGGACGTTGTAGTGTCCCTCGTTTCGTCTCCACCTTTGTTCGTTTCTCCGGCCTCCAATTGACATCCAAGACAGGGAACCCGCCTGGATACGAACGTGTCCCTGAGGCGTTTATCGCCTTAAACTTTAGCTGGCGTCTGGAGGCTCGCGGCCGAAGAGCATGGCGTCATGTCATCAAGGTAGTACTGGGAAACGTCCTCACACGCAAAGACCGATACATGCCCTCCGCAGCCTGCCATGTTCATGAGACGTGGCAAAAGCCATCTCATTTCAACACGTAACTCTCATGACAGCCACCTTCGTTGATTCTTCACGTTCAGGTAAGGGTTTGAACGGGAATAACGCACGGGAAAACGTAATCCTGCAGCGCGGAAGAAACAATCGTTCGACACAGTCGATTGTTACCATGTACTCTACCAAGGGCGAGGAAACACTTGGCCAGGGACCTGGTGTATTGGTGTACCTGGCGATGTAACCCTTCGGCGTATTTAATACTAGTCATAACGCTGATCATAGCGGCGAAAAGAACGAGTAAGAATTCTAGGTCGCTTTGGAGAGACGAGACGGTTGTGATGACCACAGAAAGAAAAACCAGACTAAGATGCGATGTTTGTGGGCGAGAAACTTAGTATTAGTCTAGCCTCCGATTCTCCTCGTCGGTGGGCAGCAGAGAATCCCGTTCACTTGACTTTCCATCGGCGTCACGGTACAGCACGTAGTGCTGGGTCATGAAAATGACATCGTAGATCATGGAAGCGTTGCCGAGCGCAAACTTGACAGGGTTGCCGGTAATGCCGGACCAGTCATGCTGCAGATACGAGTCGATGGCCTGTTGGCCGCACGAGAGCACGCCGCCGGCGAAATCGAGGAGAATCTGCCATATGGACCAGCCGCGGGTGGACTTGTTACGGTAGTTGGTCATGACCTGGGGCGTGTACTTGACCAGGGTGACGATGAGCTTGACGTACGAGATGGCGTACACTATGTCAAGGGCACACCAGCTCCACTGAGGGTTACCCGGTGGCGCGGCGGCGACGACGAGGCTGATGGCCACCACGCCCACGACGCAGCCAAAGGCGACGCCGAGGATGAAGCGGCTGGGGCGGTTGCCGGGGCTCGGCTGGAATCCCCACAGGGACGGCCAGTATTGGCTGGTGGTGATGATGGAGAGGAGGAGGCCGTGAGCAGCGAAGCTTATGTCGTTGAAGGCGACGGTAGGGCTAAGCCCGTGGTGCCGGTCGGCATACTGTTCGCGGATGACGGGGGAGTAGTATAGTGCCGCGTTGGATACGAGGTAGGCGAGGAAGCCTGTTAGGTAGGTAGAGGTAGGGTTTGGATTAGCACAAAGCGATAGTCAGCAGCCGCGCCCGGATGTCGGCTGTTCAAAAAAAATGGACATTTGTACCTACCAAGACAGTTGATGAGGGGAAAGTCAACGGTAGTCCCGGAAGTCGATTTGCGGCGGTAGTTGAGGATGGCCTGGGGGTAGAATGAGGCAGACCAGCATAGGAAGTAAATCCAGCCAATGACACCCGAAAAGAAAGCCAGAAGAGCCATTGCGACGCTGATGGGGCTGATGAGTCTGACTATTTCGGGGGACAATCTCGAGGCTTGTTGGCGGAGACGCGACTTGGAAGTTGATTATTACGCGGCGCCGGTCGAGAGACTAAGGAGGAGGAAGTAAGGCGGGTAATTCGGAACGCATCGATAAAAAGTCCATCCAATTCAGTCGTCCCGAGCTGATTCTGAGCTTGTCATCCGTTCATACCCTACTTGGGTACGGAATGGTACACGTACAGGTGCCCAGGCCAGGGGCGCATCCTGATCCATCCAGTGCGTTTTGTGGTGGCGGCTTGTCGGAGGCGGTTTATCGGTTGCTCTTGGCAGGTTTACGTAACTTGAGGCGTAAAGCTACGGTACCCCTCGCGGTACAAAGAGAGAAACCTTGTCGACACCAACCGTCACTTTTTCTCGGAATGTCTCCCGTTCGGGTTCAAAGTACGGATACATTGCAAGACGGTTGGAACAGTTCCTTCATGACATATAACCTAGAAAACCACACGACCTACGTAAGCTTCAAATGATCGACAAGTCTCCGTACACCAGTGAAAGCACACTAGACCAGTGAAAGTAGTACATTAGGGGATTATTTGTGGATATGAGGGGTAGAGCAGCTTCTCTTCGACCTACTACATACTTCGTATGAGGTAAAGCAGAAGCATCTCATCCACGAAGAAAAAGACGAAAACCCTCGCATCTTGCTTTTCAGGGGATTTTGTACCCCGAGGCATTCCAAATTTGTTCAATTCCCGGGTTAGAGTATCCGAGATTTTGTGATGCTAGGCGGTTTCTACCTACATTTTTCCAACCCGGGGTAACTAGACACCAGTCATAATAACCGCGGCTAGCTACGTCAGAATCATCATGATGCAAAGCGAATTGTAATCCCCCACTCGGTCTTCTCTAAGAAGTCACTATGCCCCTCCATCCATCCTTCTCACCAAACAACCACGGCGAAAAGAGGAGGAGAAGAACGACAAATATCCTCTCAAGTTTTACGTTGATGATGCCACCTTCCAAACGCCTGCAGAGAAACAAATGAAAAATGAAAAAGAAAAGAAAACATGTCGGACAAATCCCAAGGCCCTGAACAACCTCTACGTGCAAGTCTGGATGCACTCTTCCACCCCGCGGTTCATCGCCGACCAGCAGCGCTATGCGATGCGTTGCCTTCCCTCTAGTGGTGTATGTAAAAGAACCCCTTTTTGTCTATGAAATGCCAAGGCCAGACGATGCGACGAAACCAATCAACGCCTCTCGTGGTGAAGGAGTTCGATCGGATCAAGTTCCGCTAATCCGAAAGCCGGGCCGAAAACCATGGTCCCTCATTCTTTTACGCCTTGCTGCCGTTGCTCGACTGCATAAACCCGGGCAACCTCTTCCACGCCTGCTCGTTGGGGATCTTGACCTTCCCAAAGTCTTCATCAATGTCGAGAATGATTTTGAGCGAGCTCCGACTCCGCGCGAACGGGCTGGTGTCCAGCTTCTCCTTGACCGACGAGACGACGCCCCCCACCCCCGGGTGCTGCATCTTCAACTCCTCCGTCTTGCCCGGATAAGGCAGCGCCGTCTGCAGCACCTCGTACGCAGCCAGCGTGAAGCCGAACTGCGGCGACGACCGGAAGATACGTGCCGGACCACCCTTGAAGAATGCCTTGAAGCCCTCCTCCTTGAAAATCGTCCTGGCCGCGTGTCGCAATCCGTTGTACGTGGCCTCGCCCTTGCGAGCCTCTACCTGCAGCCGCGTCTTGATCACGTCGCACGGCGTCGTTAGATACGCCGCGGGCATACCCGCAATAGCGCCGGCCGTCAACAGCTGGAAGATGCTCAGCTTGTTGGTCGGTGACTCTCCGAACACGTCCCTCTTCAGGTGGTTGTACGTCGGGAAATAGATGGCCGAGAAGGGCACGTCACGCAGCAAGCAAGCCGACGCGCCCTTGTAGAGGCCCACGAGACCGAGATTACGAATGATCCACATGGCCGATCGCTTCGGTGTGCCTCCGACCGTCTTGGCCACCTCGCCCTGTACCTGGAGCCGGATTTTTACAATCTCGAGGGGGTTGGTGAACACCTAGGAACGAAGGAGATTCACGGGTTAGCTTGGCACGTGCTCTACCAAATTTGGGTCTCAGCTCCATCTGGGGGTTTCGCAAAACTTACGACTTGGCAAGCACCAGCCATACCACCAGCAAACAACTCGGCGGGCAGGGTGATGGAGCCATCCTTTTTGGTGAATTGCGTCCGTACAAGGTCGTTGACGGTGAGCTTGATGGCCTTTTCAGGAGCGACACCCACAAGCTGCGGCAGGACCCCAGAGTAAAGACCGCGGACACCTTCGTTGCGCACCACTTTCTGGAAACAGTCGATCGAGTTCTTATACAACCGCTCGCCTGGCCTGGCACTCCTCTGGTTCTGGAGGCGCGTCTTGACCAGGTCAATCGGATATACCATGAAGGCGCCGAAAGCGCCAGCCATGCTGCCCAGGAAAAAGTTATAGGTCGACTCCAGGGCCTGGCCCAGCGCGGCGCCCGCCGATCCGGTGGCCGCGGTCGCTGGCGTCCGTGTGTGCGCCGCGTCGTCCGAATCATACAAGTGGCTCGTCCAAGAGGGGTCAAGGACCTTGGCAAAGTCAGCCAGGCCCAGTCTACCGGACGGCTTATCCATGCTGGCAAAGTGGAAAAGGATGTCGGCCTCCATGGGCGTGAACAGGGAGAACCGCGTAGTCTTGGCGGCCTGGTTCAGGAATTCCGCCCTCGTGATTTTGCCGTCTGTGCTCTTCGCACATGCACGACGCACGATCAATTCTACGAGGTCCATCTCCTTGATCATGTTCTGGAAAGCCCGTACGTTGGCATACGAAACCTTGCTTCCGGCGCCAATGTTGCACAGGCTGTTCAGGTTGCGCAGGAGGTGATCGGACAGCTTGTGTTTGGACGTCTCGAGGATGATTCGCTCAAAGTCTTGGGGGTCAATGAAACCGTCGCCGTCCTTGTCGAAACGCTGGAAAGCCTGGCGAATGCGTTCGCCTTGCAGACCGCGCAGCATTTGGGAAAACTGGGGGTAGTCCATGTGCTGTGTTTTCTTGTTGCTGCCGATGTACAGCTTGGACCACTCGCATTCCCAGTCAAAGGGGATGCTGTCGGGGCCCTTGTTGAGCTCGTACAGACGCCGGAAGTCGTCGTACTTGACGTGGCCGGTGCCATCAACGTCGAATAGGCGAAAGGCTATTTCGTACTCGGCATCGGGCTTCATGAGGATGTTCTCGAACGCGGCCCACTGAGAGAGATTGATCCGGCCAGTTCCCTTCCGATCGGCGACGGGGAAGAGGATACCATATTGTTCGCGTCTGATCTTGTGCTACAGTTAAAGATAATCCGCGTCAGTCGTAGCTGGCCAACAAGTAGGCGTAAATTGTAAACGAAGGTCTACAAGGGAAAGGAGGTAGGAAGGTGGAGGGCGATTGACTCACATAATCTTCCGTCTTGGGCGCAACGGCATTGAGAAATTCTTCAGATCCCATGTAGAGCTCCCCAGTCTCCGGATCTCTGACAGCATGGCTCATAAACCGCGCCTTCGCTTGCGCAGAAAGTTGTACGGACTCCTCGGTAGTGCCAAGGAGCGCGTCTTTCGCCGCCTCCTTGACAGCCATCACCTTCGTCATCTTGCCGGTCTATCGATTGGTGGACAATCGTCGTCCAGTCTGATCAATGCGACGCGTCGGATCCGGTGATCCAAGGTATGATCAATTATTATCGACGCGATTAAGATACGATAGCGTTGGGTAACCGCAAAAAGTGTCAGAAAAGCAAAACCATGGACCAAAGGTCCTGAGGAGGTCGCTGTTGTCGAGGATGAATGCGCAAATGTCCAAGGGCTGATGGCAACGCAAGGATATCCGTGGATTGGTCTAGTCAGTCAAGTGGCCTATGCTAACCAGCGAGGATGGATACCCAGCTGAGATTTGGGAAAGCAAAGAAAGACAGGTACGCTGCGGGGAGGTGAGAGAGAATGTGGGGGGGTTGTAATAATAAGGTATGCACACCGAGGTGCATAGGAAAATCTTCTTTCGAAAAAAAAAAAAAAAAAAAAAAAATTGAGAGCCTGGTGGCTTAATGGGTGACGTGGAGGAAACAAGAGTGAGTAAAAATAAAAATAGCTCGAGCGGCCTACAGGAACAGCCAACGGGACACGAGAATTCGTACTAGGGTTATCGGGCTGTTTTTGCCTCTTCCTTCCTTTCTTTTTTTCTTCTTCTTCTCCTGAGTGTTGTCACGCGGGAGGGTAGGAGTGGACGGGATGTGGCGCGCTAGGAACCAAAATAAAAACGATCACCAGCACTCTGTGGGCTCTGTAGGCAGTGTACGTTGTACACTAGCAGTTGAAATGGGGTTCCTTGAAATTTCTGCTTTGCTAAAAAGGAATTAGCGCCGTGCACCAGGCACAAATCCCTGAAGGGACCTGTCTCTTTTTCGGGCCGCCTATTCTTCCAGACGCCTAGACTTTTCTAATCCCGGCGAAGAAGCCTCCCCGACATCTTCCCCCGATTTTACCCCAAATTGCTTCGACTCCACCGTCCACTCTGCGACACGACCACATGACCTTACTGTACATACGGCCTCGACCTCACGACCTCCCAACCTCACGAACCTCACCGCTAGCAGTCTGCCTACAATTGACTCGGCGGTGAATCTGTTCTGTAGACTCGTACGAAGAATGAGATGCGACTTCGTACCTGATGAACATATCGCGACTTATACTCGCAATGGAAGACGAGCCAAAAAGGACCCCAACACGGAGATAGGTCATGTACCTATCTCCGGGTCCCCGTTATCCCATACTCCGCAATGGAGATCCCGGATCGGTTTGTTGGCTTTGATCTATTCAAAGTAATTAGAAATAACCCTTCCCCGCCACGATCAGTGATCCCGAGTCCCCAGTCATTTCTTCACCTCCTTTTTGTCGTCGCCCGACTCTTCACCATGCGAGCCGTCCATAAGTGCAGTCGAGACAAACATCGTGTCCCGTCTTAGTGTGCACCTACGCATACAAACCACGATCCGCTATAAGAGATACCCGTACATTGTACGTTGTATAATGTGAAATATGTACGTTGTACGTTGTACGACGGTACATACGGGTCGTATCCCCCACGCAATGTAATAGGTGGATACTCACGGAGCATTCCCGTGATTTCGTGTGGTTCTCTCGAGTAAATAATGTCAATAACGACATCTGATTGTGAAGCACGCATGTCTCTGATGTCGGTCACCGCCATCTCATCGAATTCAGCCGTAACCATACCCCAGTCTCTATAGAGGTTCGATATTTACCGCTCCAATCAGAGCTGCCTGTCTTTCTGCAATAGGACAACGCTTCGTAACACAACGAGGTAATAATAATCAGTAATCCATTGTCCGATATCGGATAGCCTATCAGGACACGCCGCAACACGTTCACGACCCGACCTACACTACGGTGGATTGTAACCCCAGCGGTACGCACTCCGTACGCACGCCGCCGTACCCCCGAAAACGCGTTGCGCTGGATCCGACCCTCGTTGACCGACCTGGGCGCTGGCAGAGGAGCTATCGTCAGATGGGTATTCATGTCCTCAAGTAAACCTCACTTGAGCCGTATCTTTTAACAGGGCTGAGTTCTTGCGATACCTTAAACTGCGAAATAGTTCCATCTGAGGCCCCTGGTCAGTCGTATTAGGAAGAAGCACTGGTTCTTTCGCTTTGAGAGTTCAGACGGTTAAATTCTCTTATCATCCGAGATCCATAGAATCCCAATCGAAATCCCCGCCTCCGGATAGCCTACTAAATATATCATCGTTGCCCAAACCCAGCGAACCCCCCGTGTTCCCCGGATCCCCAAGTCCTCCATCGCCGCCTATACCGCCCATGCCGAGATCAAGGCCGACACCGTCAACAGCCATGCCGCCACTTTGCGCCGCTGTTGCCGTGGCGGCCGCCGCCATTGCATTGTCCATCGACTGCGACCCGTTGTCCAGGCCAAGATTGAGGCCGGTTTGCAGCATCGCCTCGGCCTCGATAGCTTCCACGCGGGTGAGGACCATCTGGGCCTCAACCTTTCTGTGGAGTCTTACTACCAGCTCGGCTAAGGGCATGTCCGTCTTCTGAAGCCTACGGCAGTCCTCGGCCTCTTGTCTGAGAACATCCCGCAGCGTCAATCTCCTCTGTACCGGAGTGCCCATGCCGCCTGTGTCTTCCAAGAAACCCGTCACAGATACCTCGTGGTCGTTGTTGACGTCGGGGGCACATATCAGCGATGCCGCGATGTCGTAGATGATGCTGCTGTTTCCAGCTTCCGACTGCTGTTTGATTTCGTCGAATATAAGATATAAAAGCCTTTTGGCTCCAAGAATCCTGATAGCGGCAAGAGTCTGTCGGTGCGTGTATGGGGTGGGCATGACGTTGATCCCAGGATGCAGGCTCCACTGCACGAAACCTTGCATGGTATTCCTGACGGCAGTCGTCAACCCTCCATTCGGGGTATTGGTCCAGGCTTCGAGCTCGTTCTGATCCGCTCCCCCGGTTTGCCGGGAGAGGGGTATACTGTCCTTCAGTGCCCGGAGAAGAGGCTCAATATCCTGGCATTTGGGGTCTTGACGCTGGTAGGCTCGGAGAGAATGTTCAAGAGGTTTTGCTATGATGTTTAAAACCGACGAGTGCATAGTTGATGCCTCATTTGATATGGTACTGGGCTGTAGTACAAAGTGGAGTATTCGGATAATCGCCTTCTGGTTCTGGATATCTACCCATAGCGAGTTCGTGAGATAACTTATCGCCATCACGAGGGACGGTAAGAGAAAGGTATCGACAAGATCTGCTCGACGTTAGCTTCCTCCCCAAATCAAACCATGACGGGGCCAACTTACATTCAACGCCACCCTTGAGGCCATCTTCGGGCAGATGGCCGGTTCTGAAGGCCATTACAATGTGTTGAAACAAGGTGGGGACTAGCAGGTAAAACTCCTGAGGCGTACAGCATGAAATTAGATCATCGCTTAAGCCTCCGGCCTCCTGGTCGAACAACCCACGAATCCAAGCGTCGAGATGCCCCTTTGTCTCGTCAGTCAGGTTATCTGACGGCCGGCTCAAGGAGCCCTGATACAGCAGTTTGGCCACAAATGATTCGGCCGACTTTGCTCCTAGGTCTGATGCGGAAAGATTATAGCGATATGCGATGGCAAGAGGAAGCAATAGTACCGAGCCAAACTCCTCGTAGACGGGTTGGTACTCGCCTTGGTCTTCCTCGTATTTCCAGCTGTCCAAGAGCTCACACAGCGGGTGCAGGATGGCCGCTGGCTTTTCGAAGAGCAAAATTACATCGAGAGCCAGAGGCTTCTGGGCCAACTGGCTACACAGGATTTTGAGTGCCATTGTATCTTTATTGCGGCATAATTGGCCCAGGACCTATAGGGCCGTAAGCGTCACGCATCATAGCATACTTCAGGAGGCAAAACGGACTCACCTCTACCAGGGCTTGGCAGATGGCGCCCACATCACCATCCATGCTGTCCAGTTCTCCAATGAGGGACTGAATTCGTTCCGATTCAGCGAGACACTCCCCCACGAGTGTGTCTTTCGCATACCGCCCCCGAGACGGCAGAGACTGGTAGGGCGTCTCGCCCAATATGGTCTCGATGCTACTCTCTCGGAGGAGCCCATGCAGGCAGCAAGCCCAGCAAAAGTCCTCACGAACGGAGTCGGTAAAAGGATTGTTGCTTCTACTCTCATCGAACATGGACGAAAGCGTCGGGAAGGCATTGGTATCTACATGGCGGAGGGCTTCCGTGATGCAGAATTCAGCCGTAAGGGGCGGGAACATGTGTTTACTGAGTTGGGCGATGAGAAGAGGAAGCTTGTTCATGAGGTACGATCGCAAGACATGGGCCGTCTTGCTGCCTTCATTCCGATACACGGCGTTGGCCAGAACATCAAACGATGCAAGAATGAGATCGATGGTGCTGGATTGCACGTCTCCCTAACAACCTCCGTCAGATCCTCAGAGCCTTTGCGAGGTGATCTCGTATAACGCAGACGAACCTGATATCGATTGTGCAGAAAGCTGAAGATGGCTACGTCGTCGATGAGGGGTCGGCCAACGAGCTATGACAGTACAGCATGTGAGCAACTCTCCAACCCCAGCGGCAAAGGTAGAAGCTCAAGAAGTCTCTTACCGCGGCGTTTAGGTAGATGTACAATGCCGCCCTTGTGTTTACAATGGGAATATCCGGTATCGCAAAATTTTCTAGGTCAACGGTTGTGTCAAGTAGGTGATCCAAGGCGGCATTCGCTGCGTCTTTCTTCTCGTCTGCAGGTTCAAAGCTGGCGAGTGTGTTGGTTCGGAAAAGATCCAGCCGCGTGGCTATTTGACCAGCGTTATGCATGATGGTGGGAATGAAGTTGGCAAGACTGCCTGACATGGCTTTTCGAACATCTAACGAGTGCGCATGCTGTCAGCCTTGAGCTTGCCTGGCGGAAGGGTGAAGGGTTGGCTGAGTGTCTGCTCACCTTTGGCTTGCGGCCTTCCCAACGCTCTTAAGACAACTTGGTTTTCGCAGACGCCAAGCAGCAATGCAACGAAGGCTGCGCGAGCGGACTCCATCTCATCCCGTACCTGGTGGGATTGGAACTGGCCCATAGCGTCCACAGCAAAGGCAGTAGATGCATCTGTGAAGAGAGTCATCCACATGGACATGATCCTGGCGATCTCCAAGGCCTCGTCAGTATCGGAGATGGCGGACCCTTGGGCCACAGCCTTTGTTAGGCGGTAAAACATGACCTCCTCTGCCCCGTAGGAGCTTTCCCATCGCACGAGGTCCGTTTCGGACACCGGGCCTCGATTCCCATCTTGTAGTTGTTCGGTGCTCCGTGCTTGCTTGTGAGATGTCGAATACCTGTATAAGGCTTTGAGGATCGAGGGCGTGTCGATGTATCGCAGTTTTGTAAGGACTTGGAGGTATCGGGGAATGCGAGGATCGAGGCAGTTGTGGTCGTTGCGCTGCGGTCGGAGGAACAGGTCTGCGATGGTAGATGGGGGTAAAGGGTACTCTGAGCGAAGATGGGGAACAAACGACTCGAACTTCAGGGGATCAAGGCGGCGCGCTAGGCATCTGGATATAAATCGAGTCCATTGTCCCAGTGCGACCTGTGTCGTCCCCGGCGTTATGCTCTGGGCCTCCATAACGCGTTAGGTATTCCTGCGAGACTACATCAACCACCTACAGTGAGGGGTGGTTTTCTCGCCGTCGTGGGGGCATAGGAATTTGATGGGCTAGAAATGTTGGAAAGATATTGGGCCGAGTCGGAATAGAGACTGGAATACTCTGCAACCTTCGTGATAGTAACGCGACACTACACAAGTAGGTGGTGTACGAAGTAGGTGCGTTAAAAGCTTAATGATGCGCGAGAACCTAGGAGGTACTTACATACGAATATTAGTTTGCGGTGTTAACCATGCCCCACATATACGTTGCACTAGTAGGTAGGTAGCACGGAAATGTACAATTGCTGCACAAACACCAGTGCTTGCCACACCTTGTTCACTAACTTCATTCATGTACTTTGTATGTACACACCTCGCGTCCGGTACTCGCAATTGTAAAATGATTTGGTTACTCCCAACCATGACGCTAAGAAAAGGATTCAAGTCAAATGAGGAACTGCCACATTATTACTTTTATACATCACATCACTGCCTCTCTTCGGCCTAGATACAGGCTACAGACAGTGACTAAACACCTGCGACCACTTGGTCGCGATGGCTCATGTAAACTAGGGCACACCGGTTTTCAAATCCTGTCCCGGTATCCGGATGCACTAACATCCGTCACCTAATGTCTCCTGGGTTCTGCTGAATTAGATCGTAGGAGAGGTTTGTTCTCCCCGACGTGAGTCCATCCAGGCTCCCACCGGACGCAGAACGTCCGAGTACTGGGCAGGGCAACCATTGCGGCCGGCCCGCTTAGCTTGGAGACCCATCTGCAATGCTCTTCCTAACACCGACGACCATAGCCTGTCTGCAGCGCATGCATAATCCATCGTTTCCGTATCCGCGTTTCTCTCTCAGGCTGGAGCTTTCAAGCTACCAAAGGGCCTGTTCTTCATCCCCTTGCCGCAAAAGGGGGCAAGTCTCGTGCATTTCCGTCAACCCATATCAGTGAACGCCGAATATTGGTGTGTGCAAGGGGGAATTTGGGGGTGTACCACTGTCCATTAACCAGACTGGCTAAGTGCCGACATGTGGGAAGGGGTGGGGACGTGTGGCATAGGGAGGTAACTGTGCTGCGTGTAATGGGGAAGGGGGAATGGGATGGCTTCGGACGACCTAGGTAGGGCGCCCTTGTGTGATGGCGATAGGGTGGTAGGGGTATAGAGCGAAGGCTGATTTGGTCGCACAACCTCCCCGCAGACCGAGTAGGGGATATAAGGCGACTATCACATGTCTTCGGCTGGCGAGAGCATGTTTACATGTCCATAGAATCGCCGCCGTTGGCGAAATTGAAGCCGCCTTCCTGGGCAGGAGCACTGGCGCCGAAGCCAAAGGTGCCGTTCGGACCTGTGCCCTGAGCCATGCCAGCGTCGGCGTTCTCCTCCTCATCAGCGAAATACTTGTCGATGATGTTGTACGCCTTCATGTAGATTTCTTCATTGGCGTTGGTCTGGCACTCATGTATCTTTTCCATGCCGCCGCATTCCTCAATGAACAGGGCGTACCGGTTGATCGAGTCGGCGCCTTCTCCAGCGGCCTGCTTGTCAAGATCGCCGACCTTCAGAATATTCTCAAGGCCGTCGAGGGCGACCTGGATGATTTTGTTATCTGGGCAGGCCAGCAGGTCGCATAGGGGCTTGATGCAGCCCTGCGAGACCAGATACCTAATCTGCTCGGGCTTCTGCAAGCCGCCGGATGTAGCATTGCTGATGGCCCAGCAAGCTTCCTTGCGGGTCTTGAGATCGCCGTTCGAGAGAAGATGGATCAAGGGCGGGATGATGTTGGCGTCGATGACGGATTGGATTTGGGCCGAGTTACCAGCAGTGATGTTGGAGATGGTCCAGCAAGCCTCCTTGCGAATGCCATCCTTGTTCGAGCTGAGAAGGGAGAGTAGGCAAGGAAGCGCGCCACAGTTGATCATGACCTGGGTCTGGACGTCATCTCCAGTAACGATGTTTCCAACTGACCGCAGTGCTGGCGTCTGGACAGAGGTAGAGGCATGCATGAGCAGCTCGACGAGGCGGCGGGGAATGCCCGCCTCAATAACCGCCTGGATCTTGTCATTCGATCCGTCGGAAAGGTACGAAATAGCCCAGCAGGCATCGATAAGGACTTCGTCGTCCAGCGAGTATACTAGCTTAGAAAGGACAGGCAGAGCGGGCGCAATCTGTGTCGCAGATAGTCAGCGCATGCACATGTGCAGCGGGCTAAGCGACATGCGTGGTGGCAGGATGGGAGAGACTTACGGTAGTCCAGTCAGGCTGGGGAGTCTTGCCACGGCAGAAGTTGCTCAAAGTCCAAGTGGCATTTCGAAGCATGCTGAGCTTGCGGCTGTCGCCAAGCAGAGTGAGCAATGGCTTCAGCGCGCCACAGCTCAGGACATAGTCTCGGCAGTGTGGACTATCGCCCGCAATATTACCAAGAGCCCACACGGCCTGCTCGCGAACATCGGGCTCTGGGCTTTCGAGGAGCTCCACGAAAATGGGCACGGCACCGGCCTCGATGACCACCTGAGTTTGAGTCGCGGAACCGGAGGCAATATTGGTTAAGGCCCATGCAGCCTCGAACTGAACCAGGGTATGAGGAGAGCGCAGGAACTGGACGAAGCGGCTGACTACACCGGTCTTGATGACCTCTTCAATAGGAGGGTTGCGTTCTTTGGACAACAGCTTTCGGAACTTTGTGGTGGCCTGAATCTGCAGGTCGATCTGGTCTGAGAAGACACCCTCGACCATGAGAGGAAGATCTTCATTGAGCTGCGGCAGGTCAGCATGATATCCAGATAATTAGAGAGGGATGGCGCATATAGGCCGACATGAAGAGAAAACAGCAAGAAATGTGTTGGCTTGGCCACGACACAGGGACGTGGAGTCACCACCTGAAGCCCCCTGGATTATGGTGGGGCTGTGGGAAGTCGCCTGGCAACCGGTCGAGCAAAATACGAAGATGCTGATTTGGTGGGGTCCAGGGGGGCGGGCCCAGTGTGATGCCGCCGACAAAAAGCCAACAAAACAAGACGAGAAGCGAAGCAGAAGTAAAAGCGGGAGAAAGCAACATACTTGACTCTCAGTGGGAGTGGTTTCATCATCGCTGTCGGGGGCGGCGCCGAGCGAGGCGCCAGGGCGGTTCTCGCCCGTGGCGATGCCTCTTCTCTTGGCCAAGTTCTCCTCTCGCTTCGCCTTGCGAATTTCAACTTGCTGCTCTTCGCGACGACGACGCAGCTCCTCGGGCTTGAATGTGCTCTTTGCCTTGAAGTTGGCACGGCGATGTTCGGGGATGTAGCGATCAGCCATGGTCGCGAGTTGGTGATGGGAGCAGTAAAGTAGGTACGGTTATGGACTTCTTGGGTGGGGAAGCCAGAGGATTGTTTTGTTTGACCGCGAAAGTGAAATAAAGTAGGGTCAGTGACGTCAAGCGAAAGGGAAAGACAGGTTTGAAATGGAAGAAACAAGAAGATAATCCTGTTGACGAGAAGTCGAAATGCACCAGGTCAGGTCGAAGCGTAGGCCTGGGATAATGGTGTGGTGAGGGAAGAAGTGAAAAGTTGAGCAGGTAGTGACGGAAGTATAGGAGAGATTTAGGTGGGAAATTTATGAGTAGGAAGGAAACCTTAGGAAAGGGTATTGAAATAGCGGATCCTTCCGGATACAGTAAAGTTACTGGGCCAATATCTGACTGGATCTTGCCCCCTCCCTCGTTTGGAGGGGGACACCAAGGGGACTTCCTGGGGAGTATCCTTATCTTTACATTGTAACTTCTAAGTGGTTCACACCGATAACAGTACCTGGGTACCTACTGAATCTACGAAGTACATAACGCAGCTAGGTCGAGCAATAACTCAGCAGATCCTCCCGTTAGTTAGAATACCTGTACGTAAATACTAACAAATCCTCCGGTGTATAAAGCCTTTCTAAGTTCTTAAATACTTTATTCCAGATGAATTTTTCTACCTGAGATTGTGATTTGCGTTAGAATCAGTCAGCAGTACCTAAATATGTCCCCCGTTTCTTATCTAGGTACTAATCTAGGTACCTAGGTAGGTACTTTTATATTATAATTACTAAGCGTGGTATAACCTGTGATGCTAGTATTCGTATACGTAGGTACCTTTTTTAAACTTTCGCAGGTTGAACGCGTCCCGTCACCAGGTCAAGCTCAACTGTCGCTTCCCCACGTCGCGTTGCCCATGTTTAATATCCATGTTCTCGCCATCCAGGTAACTCGACATTAAGACTTCAATAGGGTTCTTTGTCTCTACAAATCGTCTGTCCATTGCCGTCTAAAAAAGCAAGTAAGACAGAATCAACTGTGGCGTACGGATACACCAAGTTCCTGCCTTCACTACCCGACTTACACCCCCTATCAACCCACATGCCTGTATCAAAGAAACATGCCACCAACTTGCAGAATCTAATCCTCTATTTTCGATCATTACATGCATAATCATGGCGGGAACTCCGGCTCCCAAGTTCTCGGGGAAAGACCCTCCATTGCCGCCCGGTTTCGTTTCTGCTCAAGATATCCTTGAAGGACCAGTGAGGCCCGGGCAATTCGTGAACTTCATCGGCCTTGTCAAGGACTGCCGTCTACCCGTCCCCACCAGTGGAACAGGTAAGTCACCGCACTTACTATGGGATTCAGTTCTATTTCTGACATGGATACTTAGATTACAAATGCAGCCTGACCTTGTATGACCTGTCTACGGAGAACATGGGAAGCGACCTGGTGCTGAACATCTTCCGGCCTCAGCCAATGATGCCGGAAGTTGGAGCTGGAGATGTTATTGTCATGCTATCCACAAAGGTCTGCTCTGGGGAGTCCCTCTACCAACTTACTCTTCACATTGGTTTTATCGAGGCCGTCACGACTGAGGTAATGCTGACATGTAGTCAAGGTCCAACAATACCGGAATGACAGCCAGTTATCCTTGATCACGAACAAGCAAACGAAGATACAGATATATGAGGCAACCAAAATCCCACATTATCCCAAATCAGCACGAACAGCACTGAAGCCAGATAAAAGTCATTCTTCCAAAGAACCGAGTCCAGTAGTCGAGCAATATGCCTCATGGCTATACCACAGAATTGACAAAGACTGCGTTCCAGATGCGGCCGAGTTTCAGGAACGGGCAAACCAATCGATTAACATCAAAAAGAAGTTCAGTTTGTTGCAAGATGTCAGACAAGACATGTTCTACGATCTGATCGTCCAGGTAGCCAAGGCGCCATTCGACCTTGGAGACAAGGTAACGGTCTGGGTGACTGATTACACGGAAAATACGACCTTTTTTCACTTCGCATTGGGCGGAGGTGATCTGTCGGGGCTGCACCAAGGCCAACAAGAAGATCCAACAGGTATCAGGTCAGAGTTATATGATGGCTTTACCGGTCCTTTCGGGAAAAGATGCATGCAGATAACATGCTACGAACCGCACGCCGCTGTTATACGGAGCCAAGCCTGCAAAGGAACATTTGTCAGGCTTCGCAATGTCCAAGTCAAGTATGGCTCCAATGGGAGCAACCTGGAAGGCTTCTTGCGGGAGGACCGGGATCTGAGCGTAGCGAAGGTCCAGATCGATATTTTGGATCCAAAGGAGAGCAGTGAAAATACGAGCCCAAAGCTGAAAGATCTGCTTCGGCGCAAACGGAGTTACGAAAAGGAACGAAAATCACAACTCAAAGAGTTACATGCCGAAGCCAGAGGAAAGAAGAGGCAAGCAACCAGTCATCCCGGATCCAAGCCAAACGCGAAACAGAGGAGGGCCCAAGCACGGGAACATGCACGGAAAAAGATGCAAGAGGAGCAGGATTCCAATGACGAGGCTTTGCTTGGACTCAATGATCATGGTGAGTGGTGTGTAGTGGATATATGGCACCATATTCTACTGACACCGCATAGTCAAGTGTGAGCATACCGACCAACCTGTCACTCCTCTCAGCGTCATCCTCGAAAGACACATATACCGCACGACTTCTCATGGAGTGTCCATCGACTGTCAACTTCCCTTCACCTGCGCTCGATATCGTGTCAATGTCAGGGTCGTCGATTTTTTCCCACCGCGGCTGGAAGACTTCGCTTGCCCTAGGAGAGTAAGCGAATATGAGGCACTGTCTGATTATAGCTCATCCTCCTCTAGCTCAGAGGACGACGATATGAGTATGTCGGACGAATTTGGCAGGGAAAGGGTTTGGGAGTGGCGGTTCGCACTCTGCCTGGAACAAGCCTCGCATCCCTCCGCCAAACGCCCACCGGAGAATCTCTGGGCTATTGTCACCAACGCGGATGCCCAGCTCCTCACGGGACTTGACGCCTGCGATTTACGATCTCGCCAGGATACTTTGGCATCCCTTCGCGAGAGAATGTTCACTCTTTGGGGGAATCTAGAAGAGGTCAAAGCCGTTAAATCCAAAGAAAGGCGAAAACGAGGTGGTGTGGCGGCGCCTATTGATCGACCACCATTGGATAGCTCAGATGCCGAAGCTGGTACCAGGACGAATGTTCGCCGGGTTGGCGATGGAACATTACAGTCAGACACTGGCCGAGCTGTCTCCAACCGACCGTTCAGCTGTTGCATCCAGCAGTATGGCATCAAGGTCGACGAGCCGAACCCGACAAATGCCAACGCCGGCGAGGGAAAGCGTTGGGAGCGAGTCTTCGCACTCTTTGGGACCAAGGTGGCTTACATCTAATAGACCTTGTCGTCGACTCGATGGGATGAGCAAGGTTCCCAAGAGTCAAGCCTGAGAATAGGCCGCATATAGGGTTGGTGGACTGCATGCTGATAGTCGTTTGCCATTAGAGATAATACCCCTCTCGTCTCCTTCAGCGAAAGCTCAAGGCAGCCCATGAAAAGAAGCAGTTGATCTACACCATGAACCGTGACATCTGTCCACGTAAAACGCCGGGATTCCATACCACACCACATTTTGCCCAATTGCATTGCCGCCTAACCCTGCCTAACAAACGATCAAATCGACCCAAGAAAACGAAACGCTTCAGCTCCATGCCCATCCCCATCCCGTAAAGGGACATGAGCAACTTTGTCTCCAGAAGCCCAAAACCGAAGCAACCATCTCCATCATCTGGGAAGTTCAAATGTACCATTCTTTGGCAACACCTCTATTCCGTCTAGTCGCCCAGAACACTGTCGTTATCTGGTCCGGACTCATCACCACCTCCCTTGTCCGCATCGGCGCCTTCACTGGCATCGTCGCCATCGTCCTCCTCATCCTGTTCGTCTTCAAGAAGCTCACGCCGCCGAAGATCCTCGCGCGAACCCTCTTCGGGCTCGGGCTCTTTGAAAGGGTCTTCGTCCTCGTGATGGTCGCTCTCTTCCTCTGCCACGACTACCTCGCTTTGCGCCGGCTTTTTGCTCGCAGCAGTGGCTTGTCTGTTGGCTGCTGACCGAGTCTTGGATTTCTTCCCATACAACAGCTGCTCCACTTTGGATTCGTCCAGGAACGCGACTACCTCTTGGAAGTTCTTGCCCAGCCTGGTCTGGTTCCTCAGCAGCCGTCTGCGCAACCGCCCACGGGTGGGGCCGGACTGGTCGAGCACCTTGCGAGAGATGGCCATGACGTATTTGCCCGCGAGCTCGCAGAGGGAGCGTTCGGCCTTGAGTTCATTGACGAAGCGCTGTTCGCGGGTGAGACCCTCGTCCTCGTCCTCGTCATCAGACGACTCGTCATCGATGGGATCTTCGTCGTCGGCGGGCTCGTTGAGCGTCTTCTTGGTCCGCTTGGCGAAGCTACGCTCGACTCCGTCGAAGATGGAGATCAGCTCCGGCACAAGCCCGGGCGGGATCTCCTGTAAAATGCTGGCCAGCTTCTTGTATTTGGCACTCTGAGGTGAGCTCCGAACCCAGTCGCGCAGCGATCCGAAGATGATGTGAACATCGCACAGGCTGCACGTCGCATACAGACGAATGTCGTCAATGATGACGCGAGACGACAGCGTGTTGATAAGATTATCCACGAACGTCCTGCTGAGTTTCTGTAGTTGGTTCACAACCGAGTCGGGAATATCCAAGCCGGCCTGAATCATCTTCTCGAGATTGTGAAGCTTCCACATGTAATAAAACTGGCAGGCTTTGATGGCGAAGGAAACCACTTCGTCTTCCAGGTCGTCTATCCCATCGTCGATATGAGTAAATGTGCCTCGTTGGACAATGCCGGTTAGAATCTCGATGGAGGCGGATGGCGAGTCGGCAGCCTGCCCCTCGGTCTCCAGCACATCAGTGCAATCCGACACGCTTGCCAGGTTGCTGATCTTGGTGAGGATGGTAGAGAGATTTGTGAGATGCTCCTCCGCAAGTTGGCCACGTTCAGAGAGCTCGCACGTCTTGTCAAAATTGCGCAGCGAGTTGATGGCATTCTCCCACAATAGTGATAATTTTCCATCCGTGAGTTCCTCCAGTTCTTCGTGTTGTCGGGCATGCGACAGAGCAGCGGTGGCTTCCGCGAGGACCTCCTTATCATCGTGCCGGCTGAACTGGGTAGCCACTTCATCAAGAAGCTTCTCGTACCGGGCCGAGTCCTGTCTAAGCTGTTGGAAGACGTCGAGCTTCAGCACATGCTCCATCCTCAGAATGATTTTGGCGGTAGCAGGATCGGCGCCAAATTTGTTGAGGAGTCGAGGAATCAGTGTCGCCAATTCCAAAGCGATATCTTCTTGTGTATCTACCGCCTCGTGTCGGCCACCTTTCCTCTCGGTGGGCTGAGACAGGGCCACCGTCACGGCAGATGCCATGACCTCCAATAGAATGGCCTCTTCGTTGCCGTCAGGGCCAAGGGCCATCTTGACAGTTTCGTCGGGGCTTGGAGCTTCGGACTTTGATTTGGCACTGGTGCTGTGATCGTAGACCAAGTACCCCGCCAACAACTCCCATCGACTTACGACGGGCATCTTGTCGAAGAGCACCTGGGCAGCCATGGATATCCGTGTGGTGGGTGTCACGGCCTGTAGGATGTCGACGGCGGTTGGGGGGTCGTGACTTTCCGGGCTCCCATGCTCCTGTTCCACTTGCGCATCGTAGGCGGCGAGGTTTTCGGCGAGGCATTTGATGCTGACCCATTCTTCCCTCGGGGATTCGAAGTCGTCCTCCTCTGTTCCGCCGAACACCTCGTCGAGAACCTCACTACCACCTAGCTCCTCCAGCCTGCCGGAGAGCAGTTCCTGAACGCAAGCTTCGAAGAAATTGGCGGCAGCTTTTCGAACCCGGAGTTCACTATCAAAAATCAGGCGGCTGATCGAGTCCACTTCGTCCGGGTCGAGCATTCCGGCGGCCCGCAATGTGTCCACGACGGATATGGCGGCCACTCGCACAGAGACCTCGGCATCCTTGGTCGCGATTTCAATCAAGCGTGGCCGGAATCTGTCGATAAAATGACCCAGCTGCTCAGCATCGCGCTTGAAGATGCGGCCAAGTTGTTTCAACACCTCTAGGCGCGTAGACGCCACCGCGTCAGACAGCATCCACCCCAAGTATCGGAGGTAGCCTGGTTCCATAAACACAGTAGGAAGCTGTATGATCCAGTGGCCAAGAGCCTCAACACATTCGGTCCGGATACGCGAGTCGATATCACGGTACCTGTGGACGAACGTGGTGTCGAAAAAATCAGTTATCAGCTCGCTGCATTGTTCTCGGTATGCGTTTGCTTGGTCCAAATTTCGTTGCATCTCGGACAGCTTAGCCTTGTTCGCTTGGTTCTTGCCCCTCTGGCCCGCCGCGATTTGCTGTTCAATGCCGGCGATGCGGGCGTCAAGAGTCTTTGCCACCTCGACGAGTCCTGTTACCAAGGACAAGATGGCCGTGGTAGCGGTATGACGAAACGGCCGAAGCGAGGAGGTGGACATGGACGCGATCCAGCGACTAACGTTTTCCATCAAGGCCGTATCCTTGTACAAGACATCCGTCTCGTGAAGCACGGCGACGAAAGAGTGGAAAAAATCCGTGAACAGCTCGCGGAAGGATTTCGTACCCTTGGCTCTCGAGATGAGGGGATACTCGGTGATGCGTTCCTGGTAGAAGTCAGTAACAAAAAAGGACCGGCTGGGAAAGGGCCATAGCATCAGCCCGGGGGGGGGGGGGGGGGGGGGGGGGTTTATCCGCAACTTACCTCTTGATAAATTTCTTGCAGTTCGGTCAATCGGCTATCCGAGTTGTCCGGGTCTCGAATATCATCTTCGGTAACTTCTAGTTCGCACCCGCAAGACCGGAGAACGAAGTTGACAAGATCCCGGACGGCAGGGGCGTCGTCGGTGTGATATTTCTGTAGCCATTGCTCGGCGATTCGATCCACGGTTTCGGCTGATGAGAAAACGTCGACTAAATGCCAGGAAGTTAGAATGGGCAACCTTTTTCAGTCGAGACGGGGAGCGGAAAAAGAAAGAAAGAAAAATCACCATAAAGATCGCCCTCCCCAGGCCGGCCGAGATTAGCAATAGCAACTGTCTTTTTCTTCGGTCTCGAAGGCAGAGCGGAAGCATGACCCAGCGACTTGGACGCGACACCGTTTGTCTTTGGTTTCTTGACGGCCGGCTTCTTTGCGGCCGGCTTCTTCTTCACAGCCGGGCCCTTGTGTGAGCGCTTGGAGCGCGATGTGGAACGTCGACTGCGGCCGGCGACATAGGTGTCAGTCGCGTCGCTCATATCATCGTCGGTGTCCGGCGCTTCATTCTCGTCGTTATCGTTGTCATCGTCTTCGTCGTCAATTTCGTGATCCTCGTCATCGGCATCAGCGCCCCTCTTTCGCTTCGACGTCGTCAGGACTTCGGGGCTGTATTTCTCGGGTGCTCGCACGACGCGTCCAGAGCGGCGACGCGACGTGGATTCCGTTTCGGGAGAAGCCGTCGCGTTATCCATCGTTTCCCTTAATGGGAGTCGGACCATAGACATTTAAGACGCTTCGCGACGGCCGAAAGCGATTATGTTGCGCCGGGCGACACAGTCTATCGTGGAGTGTTGAGTGGAAAATGTCGCGTCTCGGGATTGCTATGCAGGATAAGGGACTGGGAACTTTGAAGCAGGCATCTTCGCAGTTGGGAGGAGTGTGGACCAAGAGTGTGGGCTAGGTACCTACGTACTGTACTGTATGGTATCGTATCCGTACTTCAGGTACTACTCAGGTACCACCAGGGTATAAATTCGCTGGCGTGTTCAGGTTGTTGTTGTGAGGCTAGCGGTGTGCGCAAGTGACCAGTGACGCGGTGTGGAAGTGAGCTACGATGGGGGTGGGTACCTTAGGCCAGGCTAGGATTGTGTGTCGCACACTGTGTTAACACCGGGTCGGCGCTATACCAATTACCTAATCAGAAGTATCCATAAAGCACCAAGCACATAGGTACCGTTATAAGACGAAAAAATCGAATTGGCGCTCGTGGTACAATTTGCGGTATGGGGACTCGCGCCGATCACGGCATCGCGATGTCGTCGATCCAGTCCCTCTTCAACATTTATTTGTAACATATCAGTTGTTGCCGCCATGTTGTCCCCGTTTCCCAAGTCCAACACTACCAAGGGGGAGGGCCACATAGTTGCGAGATTACTACCCAACGGCCTGCCAGGATTAGAAACCGTCACGTACAGATACCCGCTGAAACTTATCTCCCCTACCCCGACAGCCGACCAGAAGAGTACTGTCGTCTTCCTCCTATCCTACGGCGGCGGATTGGTCGGCGGCGACTCAATCCAGCTCGCTGTCGAGGTAACACAAAACACGAAGCTGAGCGTCGTCACGCAGGGCCATACGAAAATTTTCAAGTCCCCTTCTCCGGATGTCGTCACGCGCCAGGGGCTCAGCGTGCGTGTTGACAAGGATGCTGGCCTCTGTCTCCTGCCCGACCCCGTGCAGCCCTTCGCCGGAAGCGTGTATGAGCAGACTCAGGTGTTCACCGTAACAGCAAGTGCTTCCCTATGTCTATTGGATTGGGTCACGCAAGGCCGGTCTGCTCGAGGGGAGGACTGGAGTTTTGTGCGGTGGAAAGGCCGGAACGAAATCTGGCTTACCGGGGAGGGCGCACCGGCCGGGGACCGCCTCTTGCTGCGCGACACAGTCGTCCTAGATGAGGGAAGCCATGCGCGGACTGGAAGGGGGCTGCGCGCATCTATGCATGGGCACGGTTTATTCGGGACTCTGATCCTCCGAGGCAAGCAGATGGCACGCTTGGGAGACTTTTTTCTGGCCGAGTTTAGCTCTCTTCCGCGCTTGGGGGCTAGGGATTTTCGCTCGGCCGAGGCCAGGGAGAAAGAAGACGGCAACAACAAGTCGACCGAGGAACAGTGGCGACTGTCCCGCCTCAAAGCAGAGAAACAACATGGCATCCTGTGGTCCGCGGCAAGCATTAGGGGCTGCGTAGTTGTCAAGTTTGGCGCCAATACGGTGGAAGGTGGGCGACTATGGATAGGAGACATGCTCTCTAGAGAAGGAACTATATCAGAGTTATACGGTGATCAGGCAATGATGTGCGTTACATAGATAGATATCACTATCATTGGAGTCTGGCCGCCGAACCCATCTCGAATCAAAACAGTACTAAGTGATACATACTTCGATTACCTCAGTGAGCTTATGAAGTACCAGCTCTAGGTTCGGTACATATGAGATTGGGCGCAGAACAGCGGAAGTCCAGGAGCAACGTACTCCCCGGGATAAGGTGAAAGTTACAAAGTACGAGGTCCGTGCATGGGGCTGTCGTGCCCCACCATCCATCTTTGTACAGCTGCCCCGCCACCTAGCTTTGCGTTTCTCGACGACAGAATTATACCGTCTCTCTATCTCTCTCTCTCGGCCCCTAGAGCTCCTACTAGCTGTAGGCACAAAGATTTTACTTCTTTTGGCAATCGTTCTTTCAGTATTGTCATACTGGATCGTATATGCCTCACCAACTTATGCTAACAGGAACAATTGTTGAAGTGTGAAGGCAAAGTGTGAACGCAGGCACCTTTGACGATGGTGTCCGAGGACAGCGTTCCGGCCAGGGCCACCGGCAGGGCTCGTGGCCGGGGCCGCGGCCGGGGTAGGGGAGGCAGAGGGGGTACTCCTGCAGCTGGAGAGGTCTCCGCCAACTCAAGCTCGACTGTCACGAATTCTCCCGATGTTGACCGCAGGCCGACACCTACATCAGCACCCCAGTCGCGTCCTGCTCCCGGACCCGGAACCACGAGCTCGTTACAACCACCCGCCACATCGAATACAAGGGGTACCACGGTCCCCAAGCCTACGAGGGGCCCCGGTGCTAGTCGCTTCAGGCCCAGGAATATCCGGCGAGACGAGGCGTCCAGAGATCTCCTCGCACAGCAGGAACACGTCAAAGAGCAGGCGAGGATTAAGGAGGAGGCGCGTCTACAAGCACGGTCCCGGGGCCGCAGCCGAAGAAGTCGAGGTGACGCAATGGGAAGAGGTGGTATGAATCGACAGACCGTCGCCAGCGGTCCTTTCTCCCAATTCCGCCAAGGTACGTTCGATTCTACAACCCAATTTTGTCCCCTTCAGCTCTCAGTCCACTGACACATGTGTCGTTTTGAAGTCGCCGGAAGTCGATTTGGTGGTGGAGGTGGTGGTTTCGGCGGTTTTGGCGGCTCAGGTTCCGGCTCCGGCTCCGGCTCCGGCGCCGGTGGTTCTGGCTTCGGCGGTTTCAGCCGTGGAGTCAAATCTGAAGGGAAATCGGAATTCGGGACGTCTCGTTACCGTGGGGAGGCACGTATCAACGCCGACCGGTTCGCAGGCCTGCCTCCAGACCACGAGATTGATTCCGAAGACGAAGCGACTGCTGCTAT
This sequence comes from Sodiomyces alcalophilus JCM 7366, assembly GCF_042370955.1. Taxonomy (NCBI): domain Eukaryota; kingdom Fungi; phylum Ascomycota; class Sordariomycetes; order Glomerellales; family Plectosphaerellaceae; genus Sodiomyces; species Sodiomyces alcalophilus. The sequence goes on along the minus strand of NW_027263537.1, from coordinate 144,876 downwards.
CATCGAAGCAGACCCCGACGCACACTGGCCGCTGGGCATTCTCCGGGTCGATCGGAAGGAAGAGAAGAAGGAGCTGGCCACTACAGCCGAACTAGAAGCGGAGGAGCAAGCCCAAGGAAAGGATGACCTGTGGGTGGAGGGCGACGTGAAAACAGACCCCGTGCCTGCTGCCACGGCTGATGATGGCGATGTCTGGCATGCTGCTCCCAAGGATGTGGTGCGCATCAAGACGGAACCAGGCACGGAAGACGAAGGCGGTTTGCAGATGGAGGCGGTCGACTTTGACGCCCACAACAAGAATAAGCAGCCTGAAGCCGCCGTTGCCGAAATGGACTCGAAAACACCACCAACGGCCGCTGCAGGAACGGCGGCCGAGCTCAGCGTAAGGTTGAAGCCGGCCGCAGATCCAGAGGAAGAAATCATCATGGCCAACAAGAGGCTATTGCTAGGCGAACTAGGACCGTCGGAGGACGGCAATCTCACCAACAAGGACGGGCGCCTCTATCTCTTCCAGTTCCCCCCGATAATGCCTCCTCTCAAGCCTCAAGCCCCGGCGACCCCCGATGCGCTGGCTGGGTCGGAGGACGCGACGATGCTGGACCAGTCTGCGGACGGTCGGAATGAGAACATGGTCCAGCCTGAGGAAGACGTCAAGCCAGATCTCCGCTCGGCCCAAAAGCCGAAAACGACCATCCTAGAGATGGCGGAGGACATTCCCAACGGCGGCATGATAGGAAAGCTCAACGTGCGCAAGTCTGGCGCGGTCGAATTGGACTGGGGCGGAATGAAGATGTCACTGGGGCCATCGACAGGTGTCAACTTTCTCACGACCGCCGTCATTATGGAGGAGTGGAATGAGGAGCGGCGACAGGGCGAGTTCAGCGGCGAGGCTTACGGCATGGGCAAAATCATGGGTCGTTTCGTGGTAGCGCCAATCTGGGGCGAAGAGGATCCATGGATCATTGACCCCGAAGACCTTGTAGCCGACGAGGGGGCGAATTGAGAATTTGCTTGACTTGCTATGGCCGTTGGCTGTATATTGTAAGTTTCAGGCCGGCCCCTATGGAGAGACTAGGTCGCCTTTCATCCCAACAAAAGGGAATGAGGCCTGGGAAATAATGATAGGGATGAAAATGATACCCACACGAGATCCTGCCTCGGCATGATTTCATACGAATACCGCGTGTGTCGTCCTTCCTGCTGTCACATGAGTATAGAGTATATCATACAGAGATATCCTATGACGTGAAGCATGATGGTTTATCCATCCATCATCTGGGGAACACACCAAGGCGTGAGTGACCCCTTTCTCGTCGGTGAAAATCCCGGTCCAGGGAAGCTTTCCCTTTCTATTTCTTTCCAATAGCCATTTCGCCCGGGGGTGGCTGCCAATGCCCAATTGCCCAGCCCACGCTGTCATATGCCTGTACCAACTGAATAGAATATACATCCGTTTAACTCCGAATCCCATATATGAACCCCCGCCATGAAAATATAAAGCACAATGAGAAGGCGGAGCATGCAAGAGGAAACCCCTCAGAGCTGGCCCGCCATCACTTCATTCTCGGCCCAGAACCTAGACCTACACGACCGCTGTCCTGACTGTGCGCCTCCATCCCTTCCAACTCGATTGACGACGTACTTGGTGAAGGAAACGAATGTCTCGTCGGCTCCTCGTCGATGCGCGCCCCTTCTATGATGTACATTTCGCTCTGGACCAGATTCCTCGGCCTCGGTGGGGACAGGACATTTCCCGGGACCGTGGGCAGAACAGCAGTCTGGCTGGGTTGGTGAAATTCGCCGTCGAATAGATGAGGGTGCTGCCCGTAACGATCGGACGGCGGCGGGTTGAAGGGCGACATGGCGAGGGGAGATATGTACGACGAAGCCGTTTTGCCATCGAAGGACGGCTGTAGCGGCGGCAGGGGCGCGGTCTTGTTGTAGCTCGATTTGCTATTGGTTGTAATCACAGAGCTGGGAACTGGCTTAGGGTCGTGCCTGCGGGCGGCGGAACCATGGCCGTACCCGTAGGGTGTTCGGGCGGACGATTGGAACCCTCTCAGACGAAGCATCCTAAGGAGAGGACGGATAGTGACGAGGCTTGCGGCAACGATGGCGACGCCCGGTTCGACGAGGGTCCAGACCATGGCGTCGGTTCCGGCAACTGATAGGAAGGGGCATTTGGGTCAGTAACGAGAGACGCAGGGGTGTGGCTGAAACCTGGGAAAGACAAACATAGAATATCTTCCAGGTCGGTCAAGTTGGAGAGAAATTTGAGCCGAATCAGAGTCGCGATACTGGCACTGTCAAGGCGGGCTAGGGTCAGTACATGGGCTTCGAGGAGAAAAAAAGGGGGGTCGAAGGAAACTCACAAGATACCCAGACCCAAGAGCACCACGACGGAAATCTTGGCCACAGTGGACATTTGGACTTTCCAAATCATGGGTATGGGAAGCAGGGCACTGCGTTTTCGAGGTCAGACAATGCTGCGCATCAAGCATCGTTTCTAGAAACGACACGATAGGAGAGTGTGCGGAGGAGCCCATACTATAGCCAGTCGCTGAGAATGGTCATAACGGAGAGGGAGTACGCGGCAGCGACGACCTCTTCGGGGCTAACGCAGCGGCCATCGGGAAGGGTATAATCCCACTGGGCCTCGATGGGGCTGCACTGAAATATACTCCAGAAGAACAGGACGATGCTCCAAATACAGACAATGGCGAGACTGATGTAAATCGTCCAGATATAGACCTTGGAGGGGGCCAATCGCAACAGGAAGATGCCAATGCTGAGCTTGATGAACATCATATTCGCGACGTAGGTCGCAGTGGCGAGGGCTTGGTACTTGAGGGAGGCCGCTGTTAGTGATAGCTAGGGGTGGGGTTGGGAAGGGGGATGGATCTGAGCCTACCATTATGGCAGCGATTTCGCGGTCCTGGTCGAGCGCCTTGTTGTGCATGCCGAGGCCATTGTGGATGCCGGCAAGAATGAAGGAGCAAGAAATGGTGAAAATGACCTGCAGCGAAGACATGTATGAGCGGGACGGCGACCTGGAGAACAGATGGGCCTGGTATTTCGTCGAACAAGGCAGTGACTGACCTGGGAAATCAGCATGAGCCAGTCATCGGCCTGATAAGCCTTGGTCAGGAAAGCGCGAACATAGGTCCTCAGCACGACGGATGCCCATGTGAGGACCAAGAAGAGGCTGGCAGTGATGACCAGAGCATCGCCATTGTACTCGGTCAGATCCACTTCAGCGGCCATCAGTCAGACAGGGAGCCATGCGAAGATCCGAGTTACACGACGACGACGAGAGTGGAGAGCGAGAGAAACCAAAGAAAAAGAAAAGAAGAAAAAAAGAAAACCAAAAGACATGAGCGACGGGGGCCAAGGGGGGGGAATAGGGAAGAAACTGTCAAAAGTATGGGGTAGTACTGTATGCAGCAGGTAGTAGGGCGGCAACAAGGGGTATGCAGCCTTAATAGGTACGGATACTACATCAGGACATTGAGCAGCATGTTTACCCGTTACCCGCGTTAACTCCGTGCTATATTAATGGCGGCGCAAGTTTGCAACTATTGTATCAATCGTCGTGGGCCTTTGCGGTGCGGTGGTAATGAACCAGGAACCAAGCCAGGTCCGTGTTCTGCATGATGAAGATGCACTCCAGAAAGCCAATGTGGCCAGTCGAAGCGCATACCACGCGTGATGAGGGACGCCTCAAAACATACCTAGTGTACTATGATCCGCGCTAGAACCATCGGGCCCAGATTAACGGCTCGTTCTAGAGGATGCCAAGGAGCACCGGTCTTCCGCCACCCCCTGCTCGGTCTTCCGGGTCTTCTTAAACCCTTTTAGGCTAGAATGATCCACTACATCCCCACAAGCCGAAATTAGCTGTACTTTCAAGGTATTTCGATGTACACAAGCATAAACAGAGCGAAACGCGTAAGGAAACAAGGAGGACCACCCATAATAGTATAGTATATAGAGGAGAGTATGTTCTTTTTATTTCTTTATATTCGTATAAAGTAAGAAATGGGTTATAAGAAATATACGAGTCACGTGACTATATAACTAAGATAGTCACGTGACTAGTAAATTATATAATCACTATACTAAACGCGTATTACGAAAATATTAGATCACGTAATAGTCACGTGATATATTACGTGATATGATATTACGTGATATATATTAAATTGTGGGTCTACTATAAATTTTTTATCCCTCCTCCTCCTCCTCCTCCTCCTCCTCCACTATCACCTTCACCTTCACCTTTACCTTCACCTTTAAACGCGTTACTCTATACGTAGCAGCAGCTCTTACGGTAGTAGGTAGCTACGCTAGCCGTAGCAGCTGCCGCGCGTATACAACGAACATAATAATATTATGCTTTCGTGCTTTGGGCATGGTGTTTTGGCGTGTTCTTCCTCGTACTCTTTCCTTTATGGATGTTTGTGTACTTCGAAATACCTCCAAAATACACCTAATTTCGGGTTATGCAGGGTAGTGGATCATTCTAGCCTGAAAGGGTTTGAGAAGACCCGGAAGACCGAGCAGGGGGTGGCGGAAGACCGGTACTCGATGCCAAGGCGCGACCATGAACAGCCAGTTAGCGTACGGAGTATGAGGTGCGGGAGCAAGGGGTCCGGTGGAGTTTTACATAGAGAAAAGACTGGAGCAGGGTTGCAGAAGCCCGCCCCCCTGACCCGTCAAGTTGGTACCGGTGTACGTTGTACGCAGGATATGCGACGTGCTGTATTTGAAATTATTTAGCCGCGGGGACAGGAGCGGCACGGTAGGATTTACGGGGAGACGGCTGCAACATCCTTCGGCTCGAAGGCCATCGAGTTCTTTTCTCTTTTTTTTTTTTTCGAAGATCATGTTTGAGCATACAACGACCGTACTTGGTAAGCTAATGAAATGATGATTTGAAAAGATGATTAGACCCGTCCAGTCCATTCTTCGTCGTACGAATACTCTCTACCCACCTATGAATACATACTGAGTACAGGTACGTACTTCGTAGTCCGCTCGTGCGAGACTACCTAATTAAAAAGCGCAAGGTCAAAGGGTTGATGCTTGCATCGAAGCTTGGCCGGTGAACTAGTGGCATTAGTGAGGCAAGAAGCGTACCGTAGCGGAGTGATGGCGGTAGGAGAGGCGCTCTGGTGTCAAAAAGGACTCGGTTACATCCGACTTGACAATCTTCCCTCAAAAAAAGCACAGAACTAATTACATTCAACGTACTGACATACACTACCCAAAAGAGTCCCTGAGCGGTTTTGGGCCCAGCCACTGTATTTACACTACAAGATAATAAGGCATGAAAGGTCGACGTAACCGACGTGACAGGTGTTCATTGAATCCGTTTTAGGCCAACTGAACGAGATGCACTAATGCAGGTGCGTTCCCATTAGTCATGTGGCAGGAGGATGCCTGGGAATGAAGGCACCAGGTACAACGTACGACCCGTTCGAGTCCAGACCAGACCAGTACCTGGTAGGTACATCTTCGTAGGTACACTCTACCAGTACCGTCACAAGCCCCTCATTTACCATCACCTCCACGGCCCTGCTCTCCACCCACCGTCATCACCATGACAGACGAGGTACTCGCATATTCCGAACATCACTACGGTGAACACGAGCTTCAGAAAGTCGGTGTGTGGGAATTCCCCGAGGGCCACCGACAAGATGACGAAGGACGTTGGATAATGTAAGCTCCCTCGATGGACGGCCGCGACTCTTCCCGCGTTTCCCCGCGTTTCAACCTCGATTCCATCTCGTCGCTGATACCCTCGGGCCCCTTCCATGTCACAGATTCATCCATGGCGGAGCATGGCGGGACCCTCGCCAGCTTCTCTCGGCATTCATCCCTTCCATCAAAGCATTGCTCCGTTCCGCTCCCGATGCCGCCACGGGAGAAAGTCGCCCCTCCCGGATCGCCGGCTTCGCCAGCATCGACTACCGACTCTCGCCGCACCCGGAGTTCCCCCAAGATCCGTCATCCGTGCCTCCGACCCAGCTACGCAACGCTCGTCACCCGGACCACCTCCTCGATGTCCGTGCCGCCCTGGCCTTTCTGCAGCGACGTTTTCCTTCCATCGCGGATCGCTACGTTCTCGTCGGCCACTCCGCCGGCGCCACCCTGGCCTACCAGCTCCTCATGGGGCCAGAAGCCCTTGATCCGAGAGCCAAGGGGGAACACGAAAGCGACGCGCCGTTGCTTCCGGCCATCTTCATCGGCACCTCTGGCATCTACGAGCTACGCGACTTCAACGAGAGACATGCACGGAACTACACCTCCTTCCTTGCCGCCGCGTTTGGTGACGACGAGACCGCCTGGAACCAGTCTATGCCCGCGTGCTACTCTGGCAATTTCAAGGAGAGGCTTGGCCCTTCGCGCCGCGTCATCCTGGCCCGGTCCAGCGAGGATCCCTTGGTCGATGAGCCCGAGATCGACCGCATGGCTGACAAGCTCAGGCGAGATGGCGTCGCGGTCGAAGTCGTTAAGACTTTGACAGGTGATCACGATTTTGTTTGGAAAGACGGCACCCAGATCGCACAGCTCGTAGAGAACGCCCTTGATAGTCTCAGCCGCTCTGCTTCCACATAGCTCAGCTGGGCTTAGGGTATCGTCGTAGGAAGATTTACCAAGTCGAGAATCCCAAGTCGAACACCCCTACACAGCCGCCACGGCCGCCATGCTGGAGTATCCACTGTCTCATTGAATATTCACACCTTGGCCTCTTCAACAAGCCAAGCTCGGTCTTTGCTAACCCCGTGCCAATTTACCGTTTCCCGCCGTCCTGCCCCAAACCCCGTGCCCCGTCGGCGATGGCTCCAGCCAGTGCGGACCCCACCAGTGTCGCGACGCTAACCACCGTGACCGTCATGCCGGACCGCTTGCCGTTCTTATATTCCGCCGGGCTCGCTAGCCACGGGAAGACGTTCTACGCGAACTCTCTAACCACAACCAGCCTGAAGACCAAGCTGAAAGCCAAGCACCATGCGGACACCAATGCCTCTCCGGATCAGGTCCATCCCATCTCAACGACACAATCAGTGCGACGAAGTGCTGGGTTAGTCGCAAGTACTGGTTCACGATATAGCTAGCCTGCTAGGACTGGCCGGGAATCCGCAGCCCACTCGGGGATCCAGAGAACCGAAACATGTTGTGCACCGGTAAAGCCAACTAGCTCGTGACTGTTGATTTACGTGTGATAGGAAACCGAGGCCCCTCTTTCTTTCAGGAGGAACATCCCGTGTTTCCAGGTTCCTATCGGAGAGGGGAGAGCAGTCACTCGCACAAGAGGAAATGTCATAATCGAGAGGCTCAGGAGACGAAGAATACGAACGTCGCCAGAGGGAGCTATGAAGAGTCTCGTAATACGTCTTAAGGACTTTTTCCAATAGTTCAGGGCGGTCGTCGCAGGACATTAGTGATGGGGGCTTGCAAAGGCAGCGAACCCCTGGCAGCGCATGGCGCAAAGAAAACCCAAAAGGAGCAATGGGCATTGAGTAGGAATGGGTAAGTAAATACGACGCTACCGACGCAAGGGAGGGACCGAGGACGAGGCAGGGACCACGACGTCAAACCTGATATGAATATGGCCTTGAGCCCACGCCTGCGGGGAAAGGCCCTGGGTAAGGAAGATCTACCAGTTTGCTATGCGAAGATGACGGACAAGTTCCCGGGCCACCCACAAACGTGCCCAGTACAGCGGTGTGTCCCTCGACCCGGTCTCGGCCGGACGGCTTGACTGCATACATGTCGAAGGTGAAATAATCCTGGGTTGATTCGACCAAGATCATCTGCGTCAAAAGCAGGCGAAATGTCTAGTGTAATGAACCTGACAGATGCCGCGTGTTGTAATTCTCTCAAAGGAGCTGGTTGATCGTTGGGAGAGTAGACACGTTGGAGTGCATCTAACCATAACGCCATCCTTCGAGATCCTCATCTGCCAGGTGCAATCCACTCTCTAGTGATTTCTCCGTCATGCCCGCGGTTTTGGTTCTGGATATAGCTGTGTGTGTCGTCCTCACCCACCGCTTCCTCGCCGCGCATGTAGTTGATGGGACCTGGGGTTGGTTCCTTCGGACGCAGTCTGCCGCGTTCTTTCCCAGAGCGCTCTCGTGTTTGAAGATAATCAAATACAAAATTGGTATTTGCGACTCGCATAATACCAGTAGAAGGAATTCGTAAAATCGGTATTGGGATAATGGGACATAAAGTTGAAGAGGCAACCAGGGGATGGTATATTTCAAGCACCGAATAACATATCTAGTCAGCGGAGAGGAATGGATGGCATATATCTGGAGCTGGATCCCTAAAGCGAACAGGCACCGAGGGGATGGAGAAACATAGATTGCGTTCGGCGGGCTCTTCTTGATCCCCAGACGTGAGAAGCTTTGCCAGAGACCTTTACTCCTACGTCTTCTTACGCGAGTCTCGCCCTGCAAAATTTCGCTTGGTATTCCTCCTCGGTTATTGAACTGCCTACCCATCCCATGCCTATGATATCACGAAGACCACTGTGCCCTTGAACTTCAAGACCTCTCCGTGATGGTCACATATTCAAGCTACGTAGTGAATGGCCATAGAAGTGCAGTTTCACGCAGTGGACTTTGCTCCTTGGATCGCGATCGAGGGGTCGAGGACTGGTAGCGGTTAGATGATCGCGCGTGCAAATGACAAACGACTGGGGTTATTTCGCATGCCGCGACGCTCAAAGTCAAGTTGGCTCCAGAATTTTAGTTTATAACTCCCCCGTTCTTCAACGTATTTATTTGTTATTAATCCAATTGGAGTATAAGAGAGAAGCTGAATGGCAGGTCGAAAAAGAGTGAGAATTAGCAGACTGAATGATGTTCTTGCCTCGCCATCAGGGACTTGCTGACATATCATCCGTGCACCGAAAGTGGAGTCTTATCGCCCGTCAAGTGGCGGCGCTAAGCCCTCCGATCGGAACGGGCGAGTGGGGCGGTACGGATAAGGATAGCGATTTTCCTGCGCACCACGTCGTCCATCCCCACTTTGCTTATCGATAAGGAGGGCCTGGACCGGTATCCAGCTTGACCGCTTTCTTTCAGACGCAACCCGGGATAGACCCCCTCACATCGTGTTTCATGGAAAAGTCGGAATAAAACATGAAAGGGCTAAGCGCACAAGACATTCTGAATTAGCTAAGTCAAGGGAATAAAATTCGAGTGTGGATTTGACTTCATTTTCTTTGGCCCATCGTCCGTCCCCAATGCGACAGCCGTATTCTGTGCGCTGGCGCGGGGTTGCGAATGACGTAATGCCTGAACACTCACCCCGCGCCGAAATGCGCACCGTCCGTCGCACTGTGTCAGGCGTGAGCCTTGTCATCCTGCCACAGAGCCGTCTCGAACGTTCTCTATCTGCATTTCTACGCACCGCGACCTCCTTTATGCAATTAGCTTACGCCAGTAGAGTCGCGTGGAAGGAAATCAGGCGCGTGCAAGAAATCAGTCGCATTCGTAGAGCTATCGCATTAAAGTAGGTAGTAGACATGATAGGGGCGTATCGGTTATAGTTTGCGCCGCAGGCTTCGTCCGCGCAACACGAAGGTGTCCCCTTGCGGAGTCGCTTCTGGTGTCGCGCATATCAAATCTGAGCACACACTGAACAGGAGCAGTCGACGAGCGAGAAACAGACCAAAAGCCAAGCCCAAACCGCCTTCGATCTCCTCCCGACCCCCCCAGCCCAGTCCAAGAAACATTCATCGGCAAGGAAATGGCAAATAAGACCTCAAGACCGTAGACAATTTGGTCCCGATAGAAACTTGACCGCTCCCCTTGTTACGTCTTCGTCGCGCATACTTGCAATCGGGCCCAAATGTCTTTGTTTCTTTGTTTCTTTGTTTCTTTTTTTCTTTTTCGCTTCCGCATGCGTGGCCGGCCCACGTTGCTCCACCATGTCGCTCCGTCACCGCCCACGAGGTGAGAACCCCTGCGGAATCTGTTGACTTTTGGGTAACTCAATATCAGTCCTCTGAAAACGCTGCTCGCTCACTGCCTTTTCCTCAATAGTCGCAACGGAGCTGACCGGACTAATCCGCCACGTCGAATCCATTGCAGTCGCCGACTTGGTAAGACACCGACAGTAGCTGTGGAGAAGGCAGATAGAGAGAAATAAACACGTAAGAAACGATGTGAAGCAAAACAAAAACCACGATTAACCCGTCATAATCAATTATTGCTGCCTCCAGAACGCCTCTAGGGAGTGTGAGTGGCCGCGCCAGGCCCAAGATCCCATTACGTCCTTCCCACACGCCAGAGCTGCAACACGACAAAATGCAAAAGACAACAAGGGAAAAGAAAAAGGGACTCTGGAATGTGCTTTGCGTCTCGGTTTTGCTTCGTCAAGAGGTTCCGAAGAGATGCTTCGCTGACCTGCTTGCTGCTGATGTGCCACCCATCTACCGCTTGCGCTTCTTGTTCTTGTCAGCCGCAGCAGCCGTCGCTATGGGAGCAGCCGGGAGAAGCGATGGGTGGTGGTCTTTCAAGATTTCCTCTTTTTTGATCGGGACCCCCATGTGACGTCCGTAACGACCCTTGCGCCCGTTTCCTTCATCCTCGCTGATACATTGGTCGGCGCTCAGGCCAGCATCGCGGCAGCGGCCGCAAGGACGTTGTCTATCACATCCCTTCTTGCTCTTGCGGCAACGTTGGCATCGGGGTTTGGCAGACAGGTCAACTTGCTCTTCCTCGCCGATCCCAACGGGGAGCGCAACGGCCGAGGCATTAGACGGCTTGCGAGAGGAGGGCAATGAGGTGGGCGACATGGGGCCGTTGCCCGTGACAGGCATAGACGTCTTTTTCGCCTTGCCATTTTGACCAACACGTGCTGGTGCCTTCGGGCCTTTGGTCACCTTATTGGCCTTGATTCCAGCCGATGATGATTTAGATCTCGGCCCATCAGGGAGCGGAGTCTTTGTCTTCGCGGCCTTGTCTTTGAAGTCTTCAGTCGGGATATCCATGCCTTGCTCCAATCCGGCGGCGGCGGGGCCATGCGCGCGGCCACCATTGGGGAGCACAAAGTGACTCTCCGTAGTCTGATACATCTTGCGCATGGTGCCGGCAGCATCTAGCTTCTGGCGCCGGGACTCGTGCAGACTGTCCTCCTCGCTGTCGCTTTCACCATCGCTAGTGGCTCCAGTAGACGACGCGACGTCCGCATGGCCACTAAACGTATCGTCCAAGGTAGACGCAGACGTTCGACCATGAGATATGTTAGACATATCACCAAGCCGCATGAGCTGAATGGCGACATCTTTGTCTTCTTCTGACATGCAGCTTCCCACAGTGGGATCCGGAGTCGGCAGAATGCCGCTGTTGTGTCCAGGGTACCCAATGCTTCCGCGGGCGCGACGGGTATCCGGCGCCGGGGTCGCAAACTGCGCAGATGGCATAGCCACTGTTCCCTGGTGCTGAGGGGACTGCAGAGGAGGTGCATGGGTAAAGGTATTGTGTCCCGGCTGTACAAATGGTAAGGATGGGCGACTATGTTCGACACGACGAGCAGGCGATATGGACGGATTCGAAGTGGCCGCAGGCATTTGGGGCGGAGCAAACAGCGGAAGTTCCTGTATAACAAAACGCAAGTCAGATTACTCGCTCGCACAGTGAAAAAGAAAGACATTAAAACGTCAAAACCAAAAGTAGCTGGCAGGATGGGGTGAATGGAGATAAACAGAAAAGCAATAGACTGTGCGACCAAACTTACGGAGCTTTCGAATTTGGCTCGCTTTCGGCGGCCTCCTTCGACAATGTTCTCGACACTGATATCCGTGTTTCCAATCTGTTCCTTGGCTCTACCAGAACTGGAACTTGGGGCGCCATCGCCGCTGCTATAGCCGTTCATACTGTCGCTGAAGATGTCGGTAGCCGACTCCTTGACCGACCGAGAGCGGCCTTTCTTAGGAGCATTGGCGTTGGTATTGGCAGACGCACTGCGACGACCGCGGGTGCCATTCGGCGAAGGACTGCGGCGCCGAGGAGATCCTGAAAGATCCTGTCCCAAGTGTGTTGAAGGTTGCCGCGTGAAAGGCTGGGCCGACTCGTTATATGCGGCGGCGGAGACGCTGGATTTATAGGGAGGTGCGATAAAGGGAGTTACCGTGGCGGGCGGCTCTTCAGTGACCCGTACGTAAACAGTCATATCATGGCTGAAGTTCTCGTACCGAGCAATGAGGGTTGTCCCGTCTTGGTCCTCAAAGCTCACGCCCAACCCGCCATTTGGGCCTGGGTAGAGGCCATAGAAATTCTTGACTGTAGTGACAATGGAATCGGTGGTGTCATGAGGGTAAATGTGAACTCGCATGGGTAGCCGGCCGCGCGCCTGGGATTCAGTGAAGAGAAGTTCAAATGTGACTTTTTTGGGAATGATTGCTTGTCGGGGCGAGGCAGCGGCCATGTCGCCCTGCGCGGCACCATTAGGCGAAGCACAAGCCATCTTCACCGACTTGTGACAGTATGGGAAAGGATGACGGCACTAGAAGGACCTAATGACCGATTTATGTCGGGAACAGGGGATGGGAGGAGAGTGATATGGTATGAAGTGGGAAATGTAGTCGGCAGAGGAAGGGTGGTGGTGGTGGTGGTGATGGTCGGAATCGATGACCCGACACCGGCGAGCAAGAATGCTCTGTAGCCGCTCCCCTCGCTGAGAAGCTGGGGGCAGCACCTCGTTGCAGTGCTGTCCCAAGCGACTTAGGTCGGAGCGAATATGTCCTCCAGGTGATGAGGATGTCCGAGACGGCCGTGGGTGGTCGTTGGCTGTCGGCGCCAGGCAAATGAAGTGGCCTAAGGCGACCCGATCAGGTATAGAGACGAACGAAAGGGATATACGGGCTTCGATCTTCTTTTCAATGTCTGTACTTTGGACAAATGCACAATTAGTCGCTGGATGATATAATTCGGCTAGATGGTAAAGCGAGATGGTTGGGATGGCTGTTGGGGGGAGAAGAGGGGGTTTAGTCGTCACCCGCCAGTGCTCGGGAGGACGGATGTAGGGTAGGGACCGAACGTCCTCCCATGAAGGAGAGAAGCTGCTCGGGTATGGTGACTGAGGAAATAGGGTGGGGAGGAATGAGAAAGGATGGAATCCTCGATCGCATGGATCATGGGCAAAGGGGGAACTCACCAGAAGGAGACCACGGAACGCCAAAAGTGGGTGTTGAGGTTACAAAGTTGAAGACTGTGTGCTTGAGGAGGGAAAAAAGAGGAGTCCTGGCGAGGTTCGATTTTGTCTCCGGTAATTATTACTTGCGGTCTGGTCTGCGCTTCCAGTTCAAGTTCCAGACTCTCCAACGGGCTTCAGCACACTCTAGCGCAGTCATACACTGTCGTAGGTGCCCTCTGACAGTCCAACTCGGCAGTGGCAGTCCCTGATATGCGCTATTCGACAGCGGTCAACAGGGCTCGGCAAGCCCAATACCAGTCCTTATCGTGACTGGCAGTACAGTGTGAGGTGTCTGAAGACGGGATGAAAAGTGGGTCAGTGACTTCCCGGCTGGACTGATTTGTCGCACAACAATGAAGTCCTCCCCAACCCAATGCTGCGCTGCGCTGCGCTGGTCGCTCGGTCGTTGGTCTCAAGACCGAAGGCCTTTGCAGTGAAATAACAACCACTGACTACACTGGCTTTGATTGTGAATTTCAAATAGATGAAACAAGGGGATTCGGGAACCAGCTTGTTTGCAGAGCTTTTTCCCTGCCTTGAATCAATACCTACGTGGTCTCGGAGGTACGGTACCTCATAATTACCCCCGTTTTTTCAAGTCTTATTATGTTCGATCTCTTGTGCGATGATGTGCGCAGGTGGGATTGCAAATACGTAGCTCAAGTTACGTACTAGGTCAGGCAAGATGGTAACTAACCTAGCACAACTCTCTTCATGTTCCTTGGCCCCATCCTATCAAACAATCATCATCAATGGGACCAGGCTCCCAAGCTATGACCTGCTTATTCGTTTGCTTGCATTTAATGATGGGATTCCTTGATTATATACACCAGGGCATTCCCGCGCAAGTCTTATTAATCATAATTAGACTGGGAGCGGGCGGGAGATGTGGATTGTCGCGGAGAATAGGATCGCCCTATGTCTATGGTCTCGATGCGCAAAGCTCTTTTGACACGTCCCACAGCTTGCTATCCCATTAACCTATCTATTCAAGTGGCTAACCTCGGGGGAGTTAGCAATGGGTATACGTGTGACCTGGCTCAGCCGAAGTCGAATGTCACACAATCCCTCACGAAAACGGTGCAAATGCGCTCGACTCATATGGGGGGAGCGGAGACCGCTTCTTGTCCATACGATATTCTAGGGGCGGCATGCGGGCCAGATCATCCAATATCAACCCACCGTAAAAACAAAGCAAGTGGGTGATAAATAATCTTTTGACTTGGAGGCACCAGTCCTACCCTATCTTCGGCCACCCATCCTACCCGAAAGTGGCCCTGGATGCGGCCTCCTTCTAGATATCCATGTCAATGTGTGTCGGCGGCTTTTCGTCTATCGCACCCCATCCACACTAATGGTCACAGGATGACGGAACACTAGTCATCGTGCGACTAGCGCACCGCCCAGTGCCCTCATTTGGCCCGCCTTCTTGCTCGCGCCAACCACCCCTACCAGTCTTCCTCCAGCCAAGGCGGCAGAACGCCGTTCCCAGATGGCCCAGTCTCTGTCCGCGCCTGGGCCGGCCAGCAAACTATGCATTTCCTAGGGCCCCTCGGTGTTCAAGTTCTCTTCATGGCATCCTTTACCTTGTGTTAGGTAGCTATTACACACAATCCATGCCTCAGGAAGCGGGTCAACTCGTTGCAGTTTGGGCGCCTTTTCCCCCTTCCCGGTAGATTAAGCTATGTGCGCATATCGACGATTGCTAGTTTCTGATTTGTACCACCTGCTCTACCATTTGGGGACGCACTTATGGGCGAATCTCGCCAGAGCGCCAGAGCACCCAGGGCCCAACCAGATGTCAAGAGGAATCGAGTGTTAACCATGGCTTTGTAGAGTCGTACTGTTGGCCGAACCGACAAAAGTGATCTGACGCCCAGGTCTTGTCTCCGACAACTTGCCACCAGTTCCTAATAAGGTAGGTAGTTATTAACACTGTACATTTACGCATCTACATACGAATAAGCAAGTCCACGCCCAAACATATTGCTGAGTGGCATGATTTCTTTCTTTCCAGACAGCAGTCCAAAAGCGCATCTGCGAGTGCTTAGGCCACTGCCGTGAAATAGCACGAAACTGGAGAACTTGAATGAGAATGACTGCGGTTCTCGCCTCAAGATACCATACCTGCGCCCTAAACAAAGAGGGTGTAACGGGGGACGAGGAAAGCGAGGCATTTGCAAAGGCGTTCAGAGTTGCCAGTCTCGCCCGACCTTGACTTCGCATGAAGACGATGATCTCGAACTGCCCGTGCCCCCAGACTCGAATGGTGTTTTTATAACAAGTTCTCTCAGCATAGATGCTGGCTGATCCCGTCCAGCACCAGGATCCATGACTATATGGCCAACAGTGTAACTAATTGCCAATTACCTGTTTCAAGTTCCATAGGGTCGACTTCTTAGCGCGCAGCCCAATTTGGTCCTATAAGCTTGTTCGCAATCAGTCCGCGGTATGCTGCTTCGTAGGTTATTTTTCCTTACGCCAAACAGCGAAGGATCAAGAAGGCGCTTTACTTTGGGGTGGCGGCAGTCGCTGAATTGCGCCATTCGTTCCCTTTCGTGGGTAAGGGAGGAGGATGTCGCGAATAGCTGGATGCTCTGATATACACACGAATAGTGTGCAACTACAAAGCATGCGCACTGCGGTCAACTGTCGACGGGCCCGAAAATTCCTTTACTATCCCGGTATCGCAATGTTGCGCAGACTCGTTTTGCGTTTTGCGACGTGGCGTTCCCACATCAAAGAATTGGGTCGGCGCATCGCATCGCATCGCTTTGGCGCCCTGGTCGAGTTACTCTGCATGTTCATTCAAAGCAGCCTGCTTCCTGCGCGCAGGATGAATTCAGCTTGCGCTACCAATTGATCAGCTGTCCGTCGTCCATTGATGCGGCCCAGAATGATCGGCGCTCGACTACACCTCGTGGCGCATTCAAGTCCAGTCTGGGTATCTACCCACACTGGATGGAGAAGCACATCTCCAGCCGTAATCTTGGGGATATCTAGCTTGTTCAGGATTCACGTCCAGCTATCGGTCTCCATGGACTATAAATCTAGAGCGACATTTTGTTCAACGCGAGCGTGAGTGAGGTTACTCTACTCCGTACAGTACCGGACGAATGCGACTCCACTTTTCTTTGCGACCGAGCAAATGCGAACGGTTTGGCGACATGGTGGGAAAAGTACCCAGTGTGATACAGTGTCAGATAAAGGAGACGAGCCAGGCCCTAAGCTGGCCCGCCAGCAGAAAATATCGTGATGATATGATGTCTGATAGAAAGGCCAGCGACACTCCAACGCTTGTATTTTAGGCTTCGTGTCAGGCCCTCTGGAGCGAGTTGGATGGGGCTAAGAGGCGGCCATACGCCCCACGACCGGACTAGCCCTTCGTCTCCTCATCCAGGCGACCAAACAGACCTCACGGCATGGTGCCGGATAACCCGAACGAAGAATGGAGGGTGGGCGCCATGCAGTTCTTGCAGGCAACATATAGATACACTCACTGGCACACATTTCATGCGTGTTAAAAAGAGACAGAAAAGCACTCACTCGGCAGGCGCTCCGTGCTCGGATAGGTCGAATCAGGAGAGAGGGGAACCAGAAGCATGCATTTATGACTGTCAATGCCACGAACTTACTGCGGAGTCTTTAAAAACAAATAGACTGTCGGGCTAGTTGCTTCAAACAGAACCATTTGACTGGCCAGTCGTGCCGGGATTCAGACACTGACTGGGCCTCATGGCTACACGTCGTCAGGCGGTGTGTGTCTGCTGGGCCGCGACGAATATCTTAGCCGCTCAACTTGAGGGAAGCAGAGCGCTTTTCAAGCGTCAAATACGTCGACAGACTGTGGTCGATGGTGCTTCTTAACCACGAACCAACCTGAATCGGCTATTTGCACACATCTAACATGCGCCCGGCAGATTGCGGGAGGAGGAAGATGTTGATGGGAAATACTGTCACGTGATTTCGTGATAATCTCGCATCTGTAGCTTGGAGACTAACGCGATCGAACAGCATCTTGTGACCGCGCAAGTATAACACTTCAATTGGCGACAATGGGGTTTTATAGTTACCTAAAAACGAACCTATTGTAGCCTCAATCATTTACACATATTGTAGAACAGCATAATTATCAGCAAAGAGCAATGATTCTGTTTTATGTTCCTTCGCAGCATCCGGTTGTGTTTCCGGGAGACGCGACGGATAAACTGACTTCCGTTTCAGTTCTAGTGTGAACAAACCCCGCTTACTCCGTAAAGTTCTCCCCAGCTCCAAAACAGCTTTCTAACAACTCCGCCTCGTACCTAGAGGTAATTACATACGAAGTACATACCGACCTGCAAATAAACAAAGCATTCGTAGGAAGACACCAGAGTCAACCACATTGGATCGATATGGAAAATGCAGTACTCTGTAGGGGCGTATATCTTGGTGCTTGAGGATGATACTATTTGATAGAGTGTCCAAGAATTCCAGTCATAGAATTGGATTCGGTGGACGCTGACCCCGCGACATTAGGTAGGCGATATGTATATTCGTAGGTAAGCTTTTATCTTCATGCAGCATTGCGAGCTCAAGCACTGATACATAGGCATAGCCGGAGTACCGACAATCATCCGAGAACCGGAACATCTGTCTCCGATCGTATAGTGGCTAGTATGCCAGCTTGTCATGGATTCGTCCTCACATTTCGCTGGAGACCGGGGTTCAATTCCCCGTCGGAGAGATTTCTTTTTTTTCTTTTTTTCCTTTCGGTCTTTTGTCTTCTCTGTTCTTATGTCCGTTTTCGTTTGTCCTTTTTCTTTTCTTTTTCCCCCTCTTGTTTTCTTCTCTATTAGCTCTTTCTTTATTATAAAAATAGGTAATATCATAGTGGGTAGGTGGTGGCTCGGTTGGTCTGGTCAATTCTGTTGTCATTCCTTCTCCTTGCTTCGATCTAATTATATATTATAGTGGCCTGGGTTTGTACTGGTTCGTCCTTTTCTTTGCTTCAATGCATATCCAGGTAGCCAGCCAGTACCCTGCAGTCGCGTCACCCAGCGAACACTCAAGAGTTAATCTCAATACTATTTACAACATCACCACACTCATCAGGCGGGCTAGGCTCTCGCCGTATCTACCTGCGTAGGTAGTATCTATTGGGAAGCCGCCGTACACTTCCCGTGTATGCCTCAGTTCCCCACCTGTTCGGAATGTGTCCTAATCGCCTTGACCACATCTGCGACTGGTTGTGGTGCAATCAATCAAAGAATGAATGGTCGAGGGACTGACTGGTTGGCGATTTTCTTTGGGAAGGATAAACATTACACCACGGCCCTGGACGTATTCGTGATCGATGCCTCTGGTCTCAGAAAGTGAATGACGAGGTGTGATGATAGGATACGAGACAATTCAATGGACGGATGGTTGGTGTTCGACCTGGATCTCCGGGGCATCACTCTCTACCGCAAAGTAAAAAGCCAGTGCACTCCCTCCTGGGCCCTTCGAAAGGAGTGGATCGTTTGATGGTATGCGACATACTGGAGAATGATAGGACAAACTCCCACTGTTTCAAATTCACATAACCCGTCACCGTCGCATGAGAAAGAGGGTTTAATCAGTGGCTTTGGTTGAGAGTCGATACGAAAGGCGAGGCGTCCTTTGAGCTTGGAAACCAAAATGGCAAGCTAATTTCTGGCGAATCCATCCGTATTTGGTATCAAACATAACACACAAAGATATTGCCCCGGGCAACGGTACCTTAGATACATAGCACAGACCAATCCAGGTTGGGTCAAGTATGCCACGGCGCGACTGGCCCGTTCCTGTCAACGCGCTCCTGCCAGCAGTCAAGGGGGGAAGCTACCCCGTACCAGCTGCGGATACCCGTAAATAAACAAAATCCAAGTTCCTCTGTTATCAAAAGCTTCCCATGCCCTTGAAAGCCACCAACGCCGCGACCACGACATTCCTACCAAAAGGAGGCGGCCATACGAGGAATTTGTTGTCATCTTATCTTCCTCCTGTCCTCTGCCTTCTTCCTCAGCTGCACTGACTGCCATCGACCTAACGCGAGCAGAGAGTGAAGGCGGCGAGCCAAATAGCCCAAGTGCTTACTCCCCCTTTCCTCGACACAACAACACCATCATCTGCTCAAGCATTTCCTCGGCCTCGCAGCGACGGCACCTTCTCTTTTTATCCATTTCCTCGTCATACAGTGCAGGTCCGAGAACAGGAACATCGGCTCGTTGGTCTTTGTCCTTCTTCCATTTGCTTTTCCCAGACGACATATCCTAGGAAAACAACAATTTTTTTTTGTTGCAGTCAGGCTTCGAGTCCCGACTTGTGGATGACAGCGCTTCGCTTCACAAGGCGACTGTCCATTATATGGTTTTGGAAGCTATAATTCTCACCCGGAACATCATCAACACCGAAGCCGTTCTCCCTTAGACCAACGATACCGCACTGCCTCAGTCGCGCCCAACAATATCGATCAATATTGGAACAGCTGAAGCCGTTCAAAACGTTACATTACAGACATCATGGACGCCAGGGTAAGTTCTTTAGTTTTTTTGATGCCCTGTTTGAGTCTCTTTTCGCTCTTTATTCATCCGAAGGTCCACACATACAACCGTGGAAACATCTGTCCATTGTTATTTCTCCTCTTGAAAGCTTCTCTTCTTCCCAGCTAACACATTTTCTCGTCCACACAGCCCCAGAGACCGCGCGCCGCCTTCCCCGTCGCTGGTAACGAAAACATGCCGCTCTCAAAGAAAGATCTGCACCAACGCCATAAGTCAACCGGTAATCTCTTGGCCACCTCCCGAGCCGGCGGTCTCCAAATTGCTGCGAAGCGAACCGCTTTCGGTGACGTGAGCAATGTGGTCAAGAATCTTGCGTCCGGTCAGAATGGCGTCGTCCCGACTAAGGGCAGGGTATACGATATCTCTCACAAGGAGAATATCCCAGACACCTCGTACGGGTTCGCGAAGCCTGCTCAGCGCAACGTCCTCCCTCCCGTGAGCAAGAAGCATCTTCCCGCGCCTGGTCAGAACAAACTTGTGGTTCGTAATGATGGGCAAGCAGTGTCGAGGTACTTTGCAGATGGTCAGGCTCGTACCAAATCATCCTCGCGACCCAACACTGCTGAGGCCCTACCTGCGTGCGCGTCACTGGGCCTTCCCCCACTTACCACAACAAACTCGTCTCATCCGACCACCTCTACGCTACTCAATGAGGAGGACATTGAGGAAAGCATGTCTCGGATCAAAGCTCGCGGTGGCGATAACCTGATTCACGCTCTTGTCCCCGACGAGAACCGCAAAGCCGTCGTCGACCATGTCGCTGCTTCAGCTTTTCAACCGCGCCATCACAAGTCTCAGCCACAGCTTAAGCAGTCCGCGGCCCATGACCTGCGGCGTACTCAGAGCCGATTGATAATCACACAGACCGTTGATCCGACCGAGCATGAGGGCGCCAGGCACTTTGACGACGTCACCGAAGCTGCGTATGAGGACGCCCTAGAACACTTTCTCGAAGAACAATGCCAAGCTTCTACCACCGGTAACCGCGAAGCAGGCGCACTTGAACAACCTGGGCAAGAGAAAAACGACCTCCCCACGTTATCGT
This sequence comes from Sodiomyces alcalophilus JCM 7366, assembly GCF_042370955.1. NCBI lineage: Eukaryota > Fungi > Ascomycota > Sordariomycetes > Glomerellales > Plectosphaerellaceae > Sodiomyces > Sodiomyces alcalophilus. Next base: position 124,053 of record NW_027263537.1, on the reverse strand, counting down.
CAGTGCCCATGCCTGCTACGATAGACCTTGCTCAGCCAAAGCCCGCCGCAGCCTTACCCGAGCAGTTGACTGGGGCTGTTGCAACGTCATCTGAGGAGTGCTGGGATGAGTTGGAAGACGAGGAGGACCTGTGTGATGACCAAGGTTATACGACGGCTCATTCGTATCGATCGCGTGGGGAGTTCACCACTGGCGGTGTGACCACGGTCCTGGCCCCCAGAGTAACAGACAACGTTCAAAGAGAACTCGAAGCCGCACGAGAATACGTCGAACGTCACCAAGTCATTGAGGATCTCGAGGACGAAGCTTGGGACGTGACTATGGTCAGCGAATACGGTGAAGATATCTTCGCGTATTTGCGCGAGCTGGAGGTGAGTTTTCAGAGCCGCCCCAAACCACTAAATATGTCACGACGTTGTTGTCCTAACCTCCGGCAATAGATGAAGATGCTCCCTGACCCGCATTACATGGATAATCAAACCGAGATTCAGTGGTCCATGCGATCGGTCCTGATGGACTGGCTTGTCCAGGTCCACAGTCGGTTTAGTCTGTTACCTGAAACGCTGTACTTGACGGTCAATTACATCGACCGTTTCCTGTCGTACAAGACCGTGTCTATTGGGAAACTTCAGTTGGTCGGCGCCACCGCCCTGCTCATCGCTTCCAAATACGAAGAGATTAACTGTCCTTCTCTCGAAGAGATCGTGTTCATGGTGGATGGCACGTACGCTGTGGAGGAGATTCTCAAAGCTGAGCGGTTCATGCTTAGTATGCTCAACTTCGAGCTCGGCTGGCCGGGCCCCATGAGCTTCCTCCGACGTATTAGTAAAGCCGACGACTATGACTTGGAGTCCCGCACCTTGGCCAAATATTTCCTCGAGGTCACCGTCATGGACGAACGTTTTGTGGCCAGTCCCCCCAGCTACTTGGCAGCTGGCGCCCACTGCTTATCCCGCCTGATTCTGAAGAAAGGCGACTGGGTAGGAGATTCTCAGCACCCCTGGCCTTGATTTTGTTCAAACTAACGAACCCTCGCAGTCACAAGCTCATGTTCACTACTCTGGTTATACATGGTCCCAGTTGAGAACCCTAGTCCAGATGCTTCTCGAATGCTGCCACGACCCTCGGAAGCATCACTCGGCTGTCTTGGACAAGTACCTCGACAGTCGATACAAACGGGCCGCTGAGTACGTTCAAGAGGAAATCCGAAGGGGCTTCACCCTGCCCCGCCGGCAATCTGGGGGCTCTCGTCCCTCTCTCTTTGAACTGGCCGGTTTGGAGCGCGACTGTTATGGTGTCGTCCAGCAGTCTGCCAGCGTCTACTGATGCTGACGTCGTCACATTGGGATTACAATACTTCCCAAGGTGGCAACACAAATAATTGGCCACAGCCTTAACAGTGGCCGCGGCCAAGGGAGCTGACCTCGTTGTTTGACTGCGCCCGCTGCCGGAAACCGTCCCGTCCCATGCGGCGACGGCAGTCAGTCAAATTTTCCTCGGGCTTGTCTCTCTACCTACCCACTCATGTGGATGACTGCCGCCGTCGCTGGTTTCGCTTGCACATCTCATCCTCGAACCTCGTGGTAGAGACCCATTATCACACGGAGACACTTGTCACTCATGGGTCTATAACCTCCCTCGCCTATATGGAGTGTCAGAATATACTGTCGAGGGTTCCCCACTTTTACCGACCACTGGACGACTTGACGAGACACGACTGCTTTTTCTACGTCTCCTCTTCATAGCTCTACTTTTCTTTGTTCTTTTTTCTTTCTGTTTTCTATCTCATGGAGTTGGTTGGCTCCTTCGGTTCTGGCTCCTTACTTTGCGCCAGCAAGTTTCGGCGTTCCGGGGATTGGTCTTCCTCTAGGCATAGACGGCACCAGGTGGTACATAATGTGGACTGGGGGTCCGCGAAACACACAAACTAAAAACAGGCAGTCGGCGAACCGATGGCCTGCGAAAAGTCGCGGTATACTCTCGTGGCGAGACGGGAAGGGGTAGTGGCACTGTATGCGTTTAATATTTGTTTTCGGAGGCTGCCTTGGTTTGCTTATGTATTTGACAAAACAGTTGACACGGGTCAAGTTGTGGTGGCTGTTAGCATCATGGTATGAGGTAGCTAACTAGTAGAGCAAGGGATACATTTATCATGCTACTAATGCTTCCTGGTGGGTGACTGGTTGGAAGTGAAATGTGATCCAACTAGTAGCTGGATATGTGAAGGGCCTGCGACCATGCCGGCCGATATGTCGCTCACTTAGCCTCGGGATATCCAATACGCGCTTTATGCTCTGGGCTGGTCTGGCTACCTACTAATTAATGGTCGACTCTGACATGTTGATAACAGTACCATTCGCCATGGCTTCCTTCATCCACTCATCATTCAAGCCCTGAGCCCCAAGCGCTTTGTTGGCTTAGTGGGCAGAAGAGCGCTGCAGTTTGCATCATGTTTTTCTTCAAGGCAAGCTATCGACATTACCAGCGACATACCTAATCAGGACAGGGAAGCAACAGGAAGTCGCCGCTTTGATTTCGCCAGCTGGGAATGTAGGTATTTGTTGCCCGTCGTGACGGACTTGTATGTTGATGAGTAACACTTTGGCGCCTAAGGCCACTACGATGTGCTACAGGCGCGCGTGAGTGGAGACATCCCCATCCCCTTTACCAGCCACGCCATTGCCCACCGTTGCCATCCCATGAATGTGGCGCAGCTTCTTTCTGAGGAGTGGACGCCATCAGAGGCCACATTGCACAGCTCCGTGACAACACCACGAATTTTCCCTTGTTGCATCCATAAGGGAGGTACCCAAATAACCGTTCCGCACTTCCAACACACGGAAGTTCTTTTGTGGAAAGTCAATTAAGAAGGGCCATCCCGACTTTTCTATCACCGTCTATATCCTCCCTCGATAACCTATTCCGTCCGGTTTATCCGTGTTCAATCGTCATGATGATCCAGCTGAAATCAACCCTCCTGGGCCTCCTTGCTCTGCCTATCATGGGTGCCATGGCCCAGGAAGACCCGGTACGTCTTGTAAAGCGATTTCACCATCAATCACAGCAAAGAAGTCCCCCACTAACCTAGTTTGTTGCTTGCATAGGCCGATCAGGCAGGCACTACGCCAATCACCACTCCCATGCGCGTCGAAATTGACACCATTTTCCCCGACTCTGACATCCTCGGCGTAAAACTCGTAAATGGCCGTCCCACAAAGGCTATTGTCGAGTTCACGAACCACGAGGATGGCCCGATCCATGTCGGCTTCCTAGCCGGCTCTCTGTCCAAGACAACGGAGCTTTCTGCCGATGCCCCTATCACCGATGCCATTATTCGTAACCTCACGGCAATTAGCTACGAACTGTCCGTGGAGCCTAGAGAGAAGAAAGCTGTCTCTTATTCCTTTGCGCAAGACATGCAGCCTCAAGATGTCCGCATTCAGCTGGTTGCCGTTGTCTCCAACTCCGCTGGCGACGTCTTCCAGTTGCAAGCTTACGAAGGCACGGCCGCCATCGTCGAGGCCCCGATCAGCATTTTTGACCCCCAAATGTAAGCCCCTCCGCCAAAACCGTTTGAACAAAAAAGTTGCCCAGCCACGAAAGCCATGCTATGTTGCCAATTTGGAGCCGAGCCGCTAATCAGCCACCGTAGCATTTTCCTCTACCTATTCCTCTCCGCCTTCTTCGCTGGCACCTCTTACTTTGTCTATAAGACCTGGCTCGAGGCGCTCTTCCCTCAGGCCAAGCGCGGCAAGAGTGGAAAGAAGGTTAAGCAAGTCGTTACGGCCCCTGCGGCTGACTCGGATGCGATTGCTGGCGCCACCGGTTCTGGCAAGGCTTACGACGAGAGCTGGATCCCTGAACACCATATCAATCGCCCTGTTGCTAGGCGCGTCAAGAGTAGCACGGGCGGCAAGGGCAGAGCCTAGAGTGCTGCGTAGTATTGACTACAAATCAAGACGCCGAGCGTTGCATCGCACATTTCACCGAGCATGTGGCAGGGCACGATCGATGCGACGCATATTATAACATGTCGACAGTGCTTCCACACTTCCGGTGGCGCGTCCCGTGTTGTGAGGATAGGGGCATGTCGTTGGGATGCTGGACAGGACAAGGGACATGAAAAAGCTACGTCCGAGCTGTATAACAATTGGGTTGGCAGATGTAGAGAATGTACACTACCGAGTACGACGCCAGACACCATAGCAACCTTGCGTTTGTGGAATACTTGAAAGGCATTTGACCGTGAATCTCCCCACCAGGACGAACGGCGAGGTTCACGTGGCCCTTTTCCCATGCTCTTCCCGACATGCCGAGAGGAACCGCTTGGTCTTGAGTCAAGGGACTCCTGGTCTGGCCTCTTCTGACCTATGTAGGATGTCACGTTTTAGACGACCGGATGTCTGACCTCCACCGTACATAATTCTGGTTGATATCCCCGTTTTGGACGCCTTTGGAGTGGGCCCTGGATATTGAGGGTGGACGAAGGAGGCCAGCTATATCGGGACGCGAAGCAACCCCCCAGTCCTGCTGGTGCCTTACGGCGGTGGGACTTTCACTTGGAGTGCTTGTCATTCCAGGGTGCGGGCGAACCCCCGTTATCCTCGACGCTGCTGACTCTCAGATTGTACGAAGAGAGGGTTTATATTCGGTCAACCCAACCGAGATCGCTTGCACCATACGTTGTAGGCGATTTGGCTTTCGCAAGGATGAACTTTGATACAGTCGTGACAAAAGCAAACTTCACAAGCACCCCGTGCCCGAACAGCCTCTGGCGTGCGCTGAATTTGATAATGGAGAATCAGCACCAAACCTGTCAGTGTAGCATGTAGTAATCTTCTGCTGGAAGCTCCGTCAAGCCACAAGACTTGTACACCGTGGAGCGATCTGAGAAACTGGCGGCTCACGTCATAGACTCTGACGAAGCGGGGATCGACGAAGCCAACGCGCTCAGGAGCAAACCATGAGAGGTTCTCTGATATTCCGAGGTTCATCTTTAGGGATGTTGCGGTCAGTGTGTTTGGTAGTCATAACGACCGGATTTTTTCTGTTACACCTAGATACGATAAAAGCTGTATTAAAGCCCCAACTCAAGTCTTATGGAACGTCTTCCCGTTTGTTTAGTCCGTCAAGGACAGGCATCGAAGCCATATGCGAGGTCGGGCATCCTACTTCGCATGTCTTTTGCACCCTCGGCCAACCGTCGTTCGCCTAAAGTGCTACATAAACGTTTCCCGACCTCATAACCCAGCACGTCACTTGTCCCCTTCATCATGTGCGACTTGTACATCGTTCACTACATGCTTACGAAGTTCTTTTTGCCCATGACCATTGCCTTGCTTCTGCTTGTAAGTTGACTCCTGATACTCTACTGGTAAATTACGAGTCCATATTACGAATTGTAATCCATGCTTTTCGAATGTTTTAGTTGAAACCCAGTCGAGCAATACCTACCTAGGTACCTACCTAGGTACCGAGCTCAATGGCGGCTGGGCGCTTAAAGTACCTCTTGTTATTCAGATGGGTTTCTGGTTATGCATAACTTATCTAGAGGTACAAGTGCTAGTTTAGGTAGGTACCCATTGACCTTATTGATCGGCTCCTGCCCACTGAAGTACGGGTTATAGGTACCGCTGTAGCTACTCCCCTACCCAAACCCCCCCCCCCCCCCCCGGTAACGCGACACAGGTGACGCGCTTACCCGCCAGGTCCAAAGAGGAAAAAAAAAAAAGGAAAAAAAAAAGGGGAAAGAAAAAGGAAGAAAAATCAGCCCCCAAAAAGCAACAAAAGGAAAAGAGAATATCAGAGCGAACCGCAACAATCCTCCCACCACCTTCCAACCGCATTTGAATTACGCAAAATTTGTGTTGTTCGTATCCAGTCTACCTGTTCCAGAATTTCTCATCTTTCCCACGTCGTGCCCATTCGCCGATACCCTGAGCCATGGCACCCACTACCGAAGTGACCGAACCCGTGGTGAAGCGCGGTCGAGGTCGGCCGCGCAAGCCTGAATCCGAAAAGAAGACGCCCAAGCCTACATCTGGTCGCGGTCGCGGTCGGCCGAAGGGAAGCACGAACAAGCCCAAGACGGATGCCGGAGTGGCCAAGACCATCGCGAAGCCCACAGGAACCGGTCGGCCGCGTGGTCGCCCTCGCAAGGTGGTCGACCCCTCGGCCGCGACCAGCCAGGCGACCCCCAAGAAAACCGGCACTGGCCGGCCTCGTGGTCGACCTCGTAAAGACGCGTCTGCTATCCCTGCTGCGGCCGCCTCGACTCAGGCGGCCGATCCCGCCAAGGTACCCGAACAGGAAGATGGCATGCAGGACGCAAAGGGGGATTCGGATGGTGACTTGAAAGAGAGCGATGCGGAAAACGGTAAGCGAGACGCTCTCTGAGAGTAGACGTCGTGTTGTTGCGACATTTCCGTGCTGACACCCACCGAGAAAGCTCCTAAGGCTACGGCTCAATCTCACACTCCGATGCGACAGTCACATAACGAAAGTCGACACTGGCTACCCTCCAGCATTGCCCGCGTCTTCCGCTGATTCATTTAGTTCAAGAGAGAAGGGAAGAGGGAAAGGATCAAATGACGTGGATGGGCGCTCAGGATGATTACCGGCTTCTATTTCGTATCGTATTGTGTCCCTTTCGGGCTTTTATTTGGGTGGACTGGCAATGGCAGGCGACAAGGGCGTGGCGTTTCGCGAATATTGCTTGAGATTGTAATTTCACGGCTGGTTTGCAATCCAGTACTTCACGTATGACACCATTGGGATCAAACCGTCAATGCGGATTATGCTTATCAAGGTTCGGGATTCCTCTTGTTGCAATGGGATGTTGGAGGATACCTAAAAACAGTCCAATCTTACGGCCCCTTTGGGAGAGACGGGCGGGCAGATCCTCGAAAACAAACATGCCGGCATTGAGATTTCCAGCATCAACCCGCAATAACTTTGGTCTCCTGCACAGCATACCCATTCGATCCGGTGACAGTCATTCCTTTTTCCACGCCTCAAACTCAAGATCCAAGTGCGCTTTGAGCTGTTGAAACTGATTCTTGTAGTTCTTTTGACACCTCCAGCATATGAAGTCATTCTTAAGGTAACCCTCGCGGCCGGGGTGTCGCCGAGGGTCATTGGCATCTAGGGGGAAATCCTCCACGTCCACGAGAAAGGGAGTATTGAAGGAATTGTAATGCTTGCGGTGCTTGAGACACCTGGAGTGCATGTCGCGCGAGAAGACGTGAATGTGCAGATGGTTCATGCTCGGATGGGCGTGTATACCGGCCCTGACCTCGGCAGCCCAATCCCGGCCGCGAGGCAGGCCGCCGTCGACACCATCGTCTGGCTCGACGTCGCCATTGAGCACCGCCTCGCGCAGAGCATCGGCAGCGCTCTCCTTGCCAAACCGCCGACGAAGCTCTTTTGCGACCAGGTCTCTGAGTTTGCGGGTTTCTTGTTGCACCAAAGCGAGAAATTCTGGGTCCTCGAAGGCCTCGAACGGATGCAGCCGATTGTGCTTGGGCGACCGCGGGAGCAGGAGCGTGTGGACACTCGATTTAGGGTAGAGGTCATGGATCGCCACAAAGTCGTCGTTGTAATATATCACGCTCGAGGGAGGGAAGGAAGCCGGGTTCTCCAGGTAGACGCCCAAGCCATCGCGGACAGATCTGGGGCGAGCAGACCTGGACGAGGAGGACGTTACGGGGTTTTCAGCTTTCGGCTTAGACTTCATCAACTCCGTGACTATGTTGAAAGGGATCCAGGTCAGCAGCGCCCATGTTTTTCGTTGAATGGGACGCGAAGTTGCTCACAGGCATTGCGCTTCGTGCTATCTGGAGCTACCGCCTGGATCTCCTCGGCCGTCATGGCTTCACCGGGATCCGAACCAGCGCTCATTGTAACTGCGTCTCCCCGCCAGATTGTGATCAATGGCTAACCTGGAGGTCGGGGTTCTGTATTTCTTCTGTCCTCATTCCTTCCACCAGGACTTTTCCCGTGAATCAGCTGAGCTGCGTAGGTAGGTCGAAGGGAAAGTACGTAACTGCACAGGATGATGAGATAAGCTACACTGAAGTGTGGGGCTTACGGGAACGTTCCCGATAGTGGGGCGTGTGGCACGAGAAAACGCTTGGCGCCCCGAATGACCCCCGCTTGATCGGGTGCTGCATGCTAAGGCGAGAAGTACCTACTCCGTACAGTACTTAAAAGTACAGGTCACAGTACATTGCCTTATGTAAGGCACCTTGATAGTAGGTAACCTCGATGCTCGAGGCCGGCCTGGAGGTTTCGGTAGGTATTCATTACCTACACAGGTACCAGGACCCCACTATCCAGAGTCATAGGTCCACCTTCGAGCGAGATTTCAAAATGTTAACGTCCAAATTGATTACTTCGTACAAGTTTGCTACATATGAACCAGGCTTCTCGAGCGGCACCAGATTCCCTTCCACGACCGACCGCGACAGAAGACATGGACTGTTTACCAAGCCGAAGCTGTCGAATTTGAGCAAATCAGCCTCAAGATGCCGCCCAAGAAGGGCAAGGATAAAGCCATCTCCACGGCTCCGGCGCCAGCTTCACAGGCCGGATCTGGGAAGACCAAAAATGGACCCAAAGGCAAGAAGGGCGCTGCCCCTTCGCCCATGGAACAGGCTGCCGGTCCTGTAGCCGGGCCTCCCAAGCCTACGGTCAAACAGATCATCGGAGGCTCTTCATGGACCGGCAAACTTCCCGTCAATCTCCTCAACGAACACTGCCAGAAGCAGCAGTGGGAGAAGCCAGACTATGCTATGCGCAAGACGCCTGATGGGTACTCTTGTCTTGTTACTCTGAGCGCAAAAGATCCCAAAACAAAGGAGTTGACGAAGCTAGAGCCTTTCAAAATACCACCAGACTACAAGCATCTGCTCACCAAGCCCACCGCCCTAGAAGCGAGGCACTGCGCTGCTACCTACGGTCTTTTTCGCGTTTGCAGCATGCAGAACAAACACACGGTACTGCCTCCGGATTACAAATCCCTATGGAGAGAGTTTCAGACTCTCAAACAGAAGGACCTCAAGGAAGACAAAGCGTGGATGTACGATGCCGATCCGTTCAAGACGCTCCGGGACCGACAGGATGCAAAGGCTGCTCTTGAGAAGAAGAGGAAAGAGATGGAGAGGATAAGAGAAAAGGCCAAAGCCATGCCCGGTGCCGCAGGCCTTTCCCTTCCTGGGATGTCCAGAGCTGGTGTCTCTAATCCCATGAAGGGATGGACGAACATTCCGAAAATCGAGATGGGAAAGAAGTCCAGAGCCCAGGTTGAGTCCTTGATCCAGAGCCACGTCGTTTGGAATCCCAACCAAGTCCGAATGTCGGATTCACAGCGACAGTTTGTCATAAGTGACTTGGAAAAACTCGGCTTCCGGCGGAGTCACGTGGAAGAGGCTGCGGATATCTGCAAGGACCGCGAGGAGACTCTTGAGTGGTTGCTGATCCACGTCCCCGAGGACGACATGCCGCGATGGGCGCTCCCCGAGAGCTATTCCGCAGGAATCACAGTTGGAGCCACGGATTTGAAAAAAGAGACGGCCATCAAGCGGCTGTCTGAGCCGGGTTACGCGCTAGATCTATGCGCACGCCTTTATGAGGAGTGCGGGTCCGACGAAGGCCGCGCCGCCGAGGCGCTCCAGCGGCGCCTGGTGGGTTCAGATACCGGCGGCCAGCCCACCATCACGGCCTCTGAGCTTGTTCCCTCTGGAATGACTGCCGAAGAGCTCTGGGAGGACGAAGTCGGGGCCCTGGAGTCATTCTTCGGTGGTCAGTTCACAAGGAAATCCACCGACGTTATCCAAGTAAAACTCGAGTCTGTTTCGAACAGGCATCAGAAAGACGTTGACGTATCTATCCAAGTACGCAAGTCGCCCAGCTATCCAGCTCAACTCGTGATTTCTGTGCTGGCGCAGCTCCCGGCCCAGGTGAAGCTTTCTATCACCAAGCAGGTGCTTGCGTTCGTCGCGGAATCCTACGCCGAGGAACCCATGAAGGTCTTTGTGGCCATCGACTGGATCCAGCAAAACATCAATCCCATCATTGAAAATCCTGGAAAACTCGTCGAAGTATCCTCGGTTAGCTCTGCCGCTTCCGAAGCACCCGGGATATCACAGACTAGGCCCCGCGCCGCGAAGTATTCCAGGCGTCCCAAACCCATCCGCTGGATACCCGACGCACGAAGCAAGGAGGAATGGCTCAAGAGACAGGAGTCTCCCAAGTGGAAGGAGATGATGTCAAAGCGCCAGCAGCTCCCAGCTTGGCAGGCGCGGGTGACGATCATCCAGACAGTTGCCGACAACCATGTGACCATCATCAGTGGCGAAACGGGGTCGGGCAAGTCGACGCAGTCGATGCAGTTCATTCTCGATGATCTTTACAACCAAGGACTCGGGTCGTGTGCGAGCATGTACGTCACCCAACCGAGACGGATCTCAGCACTTGGTCTTGCAGATCGCGTTGCGGAGGAGCGGTGTTCCGCTGTTGGGCAAGAAGTGGGTTACGCCATCCGAGGCGAGAACCGGATGTCCCCACAGACCCGTATCACCTTCGTGACGACCGGTGTTCTCTTGCGTCGACTGCAGACTTCCGGAGGTAGGATCGAGGATGTGGCGGCCTCTTTGGCCGATGTCAGCCATGTCGTCATCGACGAGGTACACGAACGCAGTCTGGACACGGATTTCCTCCTCACAATTCTCCGGGAGGTCATGAAGACTCGAAAGAATCATTTGAAACTGATCTTGATGAGCGCTACTCTGGACGCTGCCTCGTTCAAGGACTACTTCGCCTCCCAGGGTCTCGACGTAGGCCTCGTCGAGATTCCAGGTCGGACGTATCCCGTGGAGGACTACTACCTTGACGACATTGTCAGCATGACGGGCTTCCGGGCCAATACAGACGATATGGATGGAGAGACTGTAGGCAAGACGATCCAGAGCCTCGGCCATCGCATCAACTATGATCTCTTAACAGAAACGGTGTCTACCATCGACCTGGAACTATCGTATTCAGAGAAGAGTGGCGGTATACTCGTGTTTCTCCCCGGGGTGGCGGAGATCAATCATATATGCAGGGCGCTGTCGGGCAACTCGTCATTATATGTCCTTCCCCTCCATGCTTCGCTGGAGACGAAGGAACAGAAACGCGTTTTCGGCAGACCCCCTCCCGGGAGGAGGAAAGTGGTTGTGGCCACCAACGTGGCCGAGACATCCATTACAATTGACGATATTGTGGCAGTGGTGGACTCTGGCAAGGTCAAACAGACCACATTTGATCCCCAAAACAACATGAGGAAGCTCGAGGAGACGTGGGCATCTCTGGCAGCCTGCAAGCAGAGACGAGGGCGTGCGGGCCGAATTCAGGCCGGAAAGTGCTACAAGCTGTTCACTCGCAGGCTCGAGCAGCAAATGGCAGAGCGGCCGGAGCCGGAGATCAGACGGGTGCCGCTAGAGCAAATGTGCCTGTCGGTGCGGGCCATGGGGATGAAGGACGTTGCGTCCTTCCTTGGGCGGTCTCCGACGCCTCCCGAGAGCACTGCGGTGGAAGGAGCGATGAAGCTCCTGAGACGGATGGGCGCGCTAGATGGGGACGAGCTCACGGCTCTGGGGCAGCAGCTGGCCATGATACCGGCAGACCTGAGGTGTGGAAAACTGATGGTATACGGTGCCATCTTCGGGTGTCTGGACGACAGTGTGACGATTTCTGCCATCCTGAGCACCAAGAGCCCATTCGTCTCGCCGTCGGACAAACGCGAGCTGGCCAAAGAGGCACGGATGCGGTTCGACCAGGGCGATGGCGACCTCCTGACCGACCTTGCGGCTTTCAAGGAATGGGCAGCGATGAGGGCGGATGGCGTGGCGCCTCGGAGCCTGAGGGCGTTTTGCGACGACAACTTCTTGTCGTTCCTGACCCTGTCGGATATCGCAGCGACGAGGACACAGTATTACGCAGCTTTGGCGGAGATTGGCATCGTGTCGCCCAGGGAGACCGAGACGGACAAGAGGCGCCAAGACAGCTCAGCATATGCGACGCGGACTATGTTCAGGGCGCTCACGGCATCTGCATTCAGTCCACAGATTGCGCGAATCCAGTACCCGGAGAAGAAATTCATCCATTCCGTCTCGGGTGCCGTGGAACTGGACCCGGAGGCGCGGATGATCAAGTACTTTACGCAAGAACAGGGACGAGTGTTTGTACATCCCAGCAGTACGGTGTTTGGGAGCCAGGGCTTCTCTGGAAACGCGGCGTTCATGTCTTACTTTAGCATGATCTCGACGACCAAGACGTTTATTCGAGATTTGACTCGTGAGTTTTTGACTCCTCGCTCATCCTTTCCCATGTATTATCGAGGACCAGAAAATAAGGACTGACAAAAAACGCATTAGCTTTCAACGCATACACGTTGCTCCTTTTCTCTGGGGCGATCGAGCTGGATACCATGGGTCGGGGGTTGATCGTCGACGGATGGCTGCGGCTCCGAGGCTGGGCCAGGCTAGGAGTCCTGGTCTCAAGGCTCCGAGGGATGGTGGACGATGTGATCCGACTCAAGGTTGAGAATCCGGGTCTGGATCTCAGGGATAATGAGGTGATTCGGACCGTTGCAAAACTCATCGATTTCGACGGATTGGACGCTTGATCGATACTTTAGTTGTTGTGAGGACACTGCCCGATGCCTCGTTTAATATGCATGAAGGATCATGAGGGGGGCCGTCTACGTGCTATGTCTGGTATTAGACACATCTGGCTTATTTTCAAGTCCGCAAATATTATCGAGCACCCCGCGTGTCTAGGTATCGTGGATGATCTGCTGCCTCCGGTTTTGAAACAGCAAATGCCATTGCTCCTTGGGCCATCATAGAGGTCAATGGGCCGGCTGTGGGAGTGAGTGTATGCAATAGGAGGGTTGCAGAGCAGGACGCAATCTCGACGCGCACTCTTCTCGGAACAGAGGCCAAGGGACGAGGCGGGAGCCTGTTGGGAGGAGGGAGGGGTGACTGACGTGCAACGTTGCACGGAAGGCGAAGGTGGGAGAAGGAAACCCATAATAGAGGATGGAGAAGCTTTTGAGTAACTCGATGAACAAGTTATGCGCCCTATCGGGTATCCTTGGCAAGTCGGGCAGGGACAGGGACGGGACGCGGAGTGCAGATGTCACCGGGGCCGGGAACCGGTGGAGGCGTAGGTCTGCTACATGTAGAGTGAACACTGGAGATAATGAGAGGGCGAGCAACAGCAACGTGCATGTGCCAACAAACACGAGAGTCCAAGTGACCCGGGAGACGGGACACCACACGGCGACAGGTTCTGGCGTAACGGCATGTTATAGATATAGTTCGTAGGCTGTCTGCGATCCAGGAAGCCGGACGAACGATGGACGGCTCACTGCTCACTTTGTACGTCGTGATCATCTTCCTGACCTGGTCGTGTCTGTTCACTGTGATGCACGGATTCGGCATCATATGTCATTCTGTGTCGTCCGGTAGATGGGATGAAGAAAGCGGGTATGGCCGAGGTAGCCGCAGCATTGTGACGTTTTTGTCTAATGGGTGGCCAAGCCTGGTGCCAGAGTGAAGCGGAGAAGGGTGGCCGGCAAGAGATTCAAGTCGAATAGAGCGAGGCGGAGTAGTATTGGTCGGTGATCAGTGTGGGCGACCTGCCCTGATCGTCCTTTCCGGTAGGGTAGTCTCCAAAGCTCGAGAATTTGCGACGCGAATTCCGGAGAAAGGAACAAAGCCATGATCTTCAGCATCGTGATTTGATCGAGATTCATCCTCCACTTGGTTAACTTCCATCTCGTTACCTGTAGCGTCCATCCATGATCACGAGAAGAGGTCGAACTTACACGAAAGGGGAAGAAGAGGACATGAAGAGGGTGGTATTCGGCCGCTACTCGGTCCTTCCAGGCGCCCCAGTGCTCCTTTCCCCGGAAAGGCCAGGCACATGGTGCAGAACTGCGCGGTCCGGTGCGCATTGCATTTGAGGCGTCTCGGTTGGCTGACTTTTGACGTTGCATCTTGGGATTTCCCTGTACGTAGAGAAGGGCCTGCAGTTGTACTACCTATGTACGTTGTAGGTACGTTGTACTGTCGACCATACGATACTTTGATGTCCTTTGCACCTGCATTAGTTGATTTTGGGATCAAGGTCCCCAGCTGCAATTTCAGGAATGACCTGCCTTGAGTTGCATCCTTGTGGGGAAATATCTTCTTTTTCCCTTTACCCTCAATGGCTCACACTCGAAGACAGGGCCCCATTTGCAACGCGGTGACAAACGGTCCAGACGCCCACGCGTGTGTCTCAATTTCCCACATGCTCATTCCATGGAACGTCGCCATTATGTATACTAGACTGACTTGGAGTCGTAGGGCAGAGGCCGAGACTCTTCGTGCGCTGGATACAAGGAATGCAAGGGGAAGACAGGACACAGCATGTCGTCTGGGCAGATATGGAACGAGCGAGGGCTGCGAAAGCGAAGGAGAATGCGCAAGAATATGTAGTTCATCTCTTCGCTCCAATTTGGTAGTTGAGTTGGTCACCTATCAACCCGTCGTCCGTCCATTTTCACGGACGGAATAATTCCAATTTCGACAAATACTGCCTAGCTGGCGGGGGCAGTAACCCCTTTGGGCCCGCGTTCGCGTAAAATAATGGTAACGTTCCTGCTGGTGGCCCACTGAACCACGACGTTCTGCTTGGGTGCATCTTCACGATGCCAGGGCCGGGCTAGTGATACGACATCATATCCTCCCCCATGACCAGTCAAGGAGTGATGGGGCAAAGCTGTAAGAGGCAACGGGGGAAGGACGCCGGCCACCTAATCTCCAATACTTATATAGCATCCAGACGCCATGCTTGCATTGTTGTTACTGCGACGATGTTCGGGAAGCTCAGCGATAGCCTCGACAACAGCGCATTTCCCCAGAGGTGACGCAGCACATTCTCTTGGCCCTCGTTTTCCTTTCGCCAATGTTGGCTCGTTCGCTGGTCGCCCTTCTATCCCTGACAGCCGGGCTGTCGGGTGCTTTGCCAGCTAATAAGACGGGCTGCCATTCACAGCCTGCTGGCGGATATCAGAATGCCGTCTACTTCACCAACTGGTAAGTGTATCGACTGTGTTTCTATGCCGATGAAGCTGGGATTGTCGAGGTTCGCCATGCTAACTAACCGCGACGACCAACCTAGGGCTATCTATGATCGCGACTACCATCCCCAGGACCTCCCTGCATCCCAACTCACCCATGTTCTCTACGCGTTTTTGAATCTCCGAGAAAATGGAGAAGTGTAGGTCAAAAAATAAATAAAGACAAACACAAAAAGAGAGGATTCATGGCTCACATGCATATAGCTACTCGGGCGACACTTGGGCCGATGTCGAGAAACGATATCCTGATGATAGTATGTCTCCAACGGTTAGCCCTCGTCCTTACCTTTGAATCTGCTGACGCGGAAAACTTTCCCAACCTCCTAGGCTGGAATGACCCGGGAACGAACGCCTACGGCTGCGTGAAGCAGCTCTTCCTACTCAAAAAGGCCAACCGCCACCTGAAAACCCTGCTCAGCATCGGTGGTTGGACCTGGTCCACCAACTTCCCCGCCGTGGCTAGCACGCCCCAGACCAGGGCCACGTTCGCCCGTACGGCCGTCGAGTTTATGAAGGACTGGGGCTTCGACGGTATCGACGTCGACTGGGAATACCCCCGCGACGACACCGAGGCGGCCAACCAAGTGGAACTTCTCAGGGCGGTGCGCGACGAGCTGGATAGGTACGCCGCGGAGCATGCGCCGGGGTACCACTTCCTCCTGACCATCGCGTCGCCCGCCGGGCCGTCGCACTATAACCAGATGAGGCTCGCCGAGCTGGCGGACGTCATCGATAACTTCTACCTCATGGCATACGATTTTGCCGGGTCCTGGGACTCGGTGAGCGGACACCAAGCCAATCTGTACCCGAACCCGAACGACGCGACAGCCACGCCCTTCTCGGTGGACGGCGCTGTCCAGGGGCATCTCGACGCCGGTGTTCCCGCCTCGCATATTGTGCTCGGCATGCCCATCTACGGCCGCGACTTCCTCAACACGGACGGGCCGGGCGAGCCATACTCCGGGATCGGTCAGGGCTCGTGGGAGGCCGGCGTGTGGGACTACAAAGACCTGCCCCGACCGGGTGCGACGGTGCAGTTCGACAACGTGGCTCAGGCCTCATACAGCTACGACAATTCCAAACGGCACCTCGTGTCATACGACACGCCCCGCGCCGTCGAATCCAAGGTTATATATCTCCAAGCGAGGGGACTCGCTGGGTCCATGTTCTGGGAGGCCAGCGGTGACCGTACGGGAGCCGAGAGCTTGCTCCAGACCAGCTTCGAGGCGCTCGGTGGGACGGGAGGACAGGATTCGACGGAGAACCTCCTCGAGTATCCGGATAGCCAGTTTGCCAACATTCGGCACGGGATGGAGTAACGAAGGAAGCTGAGGAGCCGGCGGACGGATTCGGGAGAGGTTCGGGAGGGGATTTCGGGATGGATTCGAGACTGGTGTTCGCTACACTAGTTAGCTCTTTTTTTCTGCTTTCCCATTTTTCGTTTTTTGTTTTATCGGGTGGGGTAGCGTTTCTCAATCCTTCGCGTTTTCGACGTGTTCCATGATCATCTATATGTATGGTAATCTTCAGCACATAAAGATATGGAGTCATACAAATGACTGTTGACCTTGACATCACAAATTCGTTTTGTGGGTCGCGCACACGACGCATTGTCCAGTAATGCATACCGCTATATACCCTAGAACACGTGGGTCTCGTGGCTGCAGCGTCGACACGACCTTAATTGATGGCACACCACCTTTAATTGTCCAACTGGCCTATCAAATGCATGCAATTGTAGGTTCGGAGTTAGTGCGCCGACGGTTCGGTTTTCAGCGAGATCCGAGTATTCCCTTCACCGAGGGCGACCGAGGCGAAAATGAGACGGAGAAGAAGAAAGGGCCAAAGAAAAAGGGGGGGAAAAAAGGAAGAAAATGGAGCAAAGATCTTTGTTAAATTGACAGAAAAAGTGTGCCACTAGAGACCGATTTCGGAATGCCCTCTCTTCCACCCAAGACGATGACTCGGCCGTATTGGCTGACCGACTCATGGTAAATTGCGCCCTTTTCCTTGGCCTCATCTTTAACACTCTGTGTTTCTTCCGGTTTATTTTCTTGTTCCGCAACGTTCCGTCATCGTTGCAGGGTTTCCCGCATGCTCGCATGCCTTTTCGCCCAGGGTGAAGCTGACAGTGTGCATGGGGCGGGTTACAGACAAGTACTGCGTAACTACCTGATGCGCTGGCGTGTACTTGGACGGTACTTTGCACGTTGGCGCGGGCGCGGGCGGGAGTTTTTCCCTTTTTATTTCCCTTCTTTAGCTTGCCTTGGTCCTGGGAACATCCATGATGTCTACTTGCCGACTGCAGCGACGTGCAGGTCGGAAACCCTGCTTATCGCGTGCCCCCCATCCATCCTTATCCACACTCTTGCCTCTTGCGGAAGACGAGGTCATGGACCCCTAGTCGAACATCTATCGGCAAATCGACCCGCGGGACTGGCGCAACTCATTTCTTCTTAGTCGCGCCTTTTTGTCGACGCCACCTACCGAGCTTGGTCATTGGCTCAAGCGAACAAGTCGTCCTTGATATGCTCTCGACTTGAGCGATAGTTGGACATTCGATGAGATGGGAGAATTGGTCAACTTTATCTCTAGCTCGATTTTCACTCTTATCCTTCCCCCCCCTCCCCTCTCCCCGCCCCTCCTTCCCCTTCGCTTTTTTGGGCCTCCTACCCTCCCACCTTCTTCGCCTCGCGCGTTTGATGTCCTGCCACTGACGTCGTTTCTCCGGACATCGGCCCTATGGGCGCTGGAACGGAAGGCCTCACGCCGGGTTTGCGAAAAGTGGTTCCCCACGGTCCACCTCTCTTCGAGGCCTTTTCTGCATCTGTAACCCTGCACCACGAGTTTCGCGCTTGCTTGTTAGTGCTTTCTTTCTGTGGTGTTTTGACCCGATTGGCATGATTGGCATGTGGGAACCACCCGCCACCAGAGTCGGTAGCCTCAGAAGAAAAAAACCGGCGGCAACGGACGAGACCGGCGATCCGAAGCTACAAAACGGGGACACCATGTTGAGAACCGTCGGTGAGGCAGCCACCTCATCAGGGGCCCATCGGATCAGCTAGTCAATCAATGTCTAACCTCCGTAGAAAATCAATCCCGTAATTTAATTAGTTCTTGCCCTGGCGTTCTCCTCCCCCTCCTCGTTTGACGCCGACAAGCTTCGTGATAGCATATATAACTGCTCGCCACTTCTCCCCCCCCCGCCTTTACATCCCTCCCCTCCTTCATCTTCTTCTCTTATTTGCTTTATTCTTTCTTCACATAGCTTCATCACACAGCTTCATACAAGTCCTCCTTTTCGATCATTACCAACGCGAGAGAGAATAGACGCCTGAGACGGGTTTGCGCATCGTAGTACTCACGACTTCTTCTTATCCCGCCTGAAAAAGAAAAGAAAAGACTTCAACATGTCTCACCTCCCAGTCGAACCCGAATTCGAGCAGGCCTACAGGGGTATGTTGTTGCTTCGCTCTCCTCCCTCACTCGCCGGACCTGGGATGATGGGATGAGCTGTCTTGCGGAAGACATCAACTCCCATGGACATAATCACGGCGCCCTCGAGATCAGCTAGCTTACGTTGAACGCTGCGCACTAGAACTTGTCATCACCCTCGAGCAGAGTACGCTTTTCGAACAGCATCCAAACTACCGCGCCGCTCTCGATGTCGTCTCCATTCCCGAGCGTATCATTCAATTCCGTGTCGTCTGGGAAGATGACAAGGGCAACATGCGAGTGAACCGCGGCTACCGAGTCCAGTTTAACTCGGCCCTGGGACCCTACAAGGGCGGTCTTCGATTCCATCCTTCCGTCAACCTCTCTATTCTCAAGTTTCTCGGATTTGAGCAAATCTTCAAGAATGCCCTCACTGGCTGTAAGTCGCTCCTTTTTTGTATATGTACGAAAATCGTGAGGTAACAATGATGACAAAACTAACCAATCTGCAGTGAGCAGTAGGTGTCCATCCTTTATCTTTCCCTTGGCAAAGATGAAACTCGCCAAACTTGCATGGAAACGGCCAGAAGAAGGCTGTCTAGTGGGGGGGAAATGCTTAAGTGGAGCTTAACGAACTAACCATTCTCGTCTTAGTCGGCGGTGCCAAGGGTGGTGCTGATATCGACCCCAAGGAAATGAGCGACAGCGAAATTCGCCGCTTCTGCTTTGCCTTTATGAGCGAGCTCAGCCGACACATCGGCGCCGACACTGACGTCCCCGCTGGAGACATTGGTGTTTCCGGCCGCGAGATTGGCTTCCTGTTTGGCGCTTACCGTCAACAGCGCAACAGATTCGAGGGCGTCCTCACCGGCAAGGGCCTCAAGTGGGGAGGCAGCTTGATCCGCCCTGGTAAGACGACCCCCCTCCCTGGGGATTACATATAACTCCCGTCCTCTTGGCGATGGCAATAGCAGTCTGGTTGTTCATCGCATCGTTTCTGTATGATGTATGACAAAGGCTAACGTGTGGCGAAATCACAGAGGCTACGGGCTATGGCGTCGTCTACTACGTCCAGCACATGCTCGAGTACATGGGCAAGGGTAGCGTCGCCGGCAAGCGGGTGGCCATCTCCGGCTCAGGCAACGTCGCTCAGTACGCCGCGCTCAAATGCATGGAGCTAGGCGCTACCGTCGTCTCCCTCAGTGACTCGCAGGGCTGCTTCATCGCCAAGTCCGACGATGCCTCCTTCACCCCCGAGCACGTCCAGACCATCATGGGCCTCAAGGAGAACCGCAGGCCACTCACTGAATTCGAGCACGACGGCCGCTTCGTTTACATCGAGGGTGCCCGCCCCTGGGTCCACGTCGGCCAAGTCGACATTGCCCTTCCCTGTGCGACCCAGAACGAGGTTTCCAAGGAAGAAGCCAAGGTCCTCGTCGCCAACGGCACCATCGTCGTCGCCGAGGGCTCCAACATGGGCTGCACCCTCGGCGCCGTCGAGGTCTTCGAGGCCGACCGGCGCGTGCGTGGCCCCGATGCCACCTGGTACGCACCCGGCAAGGCCAGCAACTGCGGCGGCGTTGCCGTGTCTGGGTTAGAGATGGCGCAGAACAGCCAGGTAAGGGATACCACTCAAGTCACTTCGTCCTCGTTGTGTGATATGGCGACTTTTACTTTGAATGTGCGCGTCAACGAAAACAGCCGGCTGACTTGCACCTCCCTTCTATAGCGACTCGCCTGGACCCGGGAAGAAGTCGACCAGCGGCTCAAGGGCATCATGAAGGAGGCGTTCCTTAACGGCGTCACCACAGCCAAGGACTACGTCAAGACGGACGGTGACGAGCTGCCTAGCTTGGTGGCAGGGAGCAACATTGCTGGCTTCGTCAAGGTTGTTCGGGCCATGCAGGATCAGGGCGACTTGTGGTGAAGAAAGGTTCCTAGAGGGAGCTGGTGGGGAACCGATGACTGTGTGACATTCGTCCATGCATTTCTGGGACCGCGAGCAGGGCATCGCGATATTTGGAGTCAACGGAGTTTTGTGTCAACTCAGCGGGAACGGCGTTCTGGGGGATTTCTTTTCTGTTATCATGTTTCAAGGTCTTGGTTCAAGTAGGCCGTGATAGATTTATGAGACAATAGATATCCTGTTTGTACGCTTGCATCGCTGTTTGTGTAATAAACCTGGGTCTTGTTCCAGCGCCGAAAAGCCATAGCTTCTCACGACATCGGCGAACTGCGGATCAGGCCTCGGGGTTATGGAGTAGATCTTATTACCAGGCATTCATGACCGAGACAGGTGGCTTATCGGGAAACGCCAGCTCGTCAGCCACGATATCTGTCTGTCGTACGCGACATTGTCGTTGCAATGCCGCCGTCGAATGAAAGAGCTCGACATGGCGATACAGAACCTGACCAGCAAGCCCTCGTGTCGCATATAGCAATTATCAACGTTGTACGAACGTCTGCTGACCCAACTAAAGACCGCCCATGGGACAACACGGCGCCCGTCAGCCTTCCGAAGGAATGAATGCATCGGCGATGACATGGTAACGCAGCGTATTCGTACTCTATTGCTAAGGGACGGTCGTCCGACTTTTGATTACACAAGGGACAGTAAACTCGATCCTGCTGGTCGGGTACCTATTGGACGGGTCAAGGGATCTGACTGGACCACCTACAATGCGTCTGCCTCGGAGAATGAAAACAAGCCAGGAATATATACGAGGTGTTTTCAGAGCCCAGAGCGACGGTCGCAGCCACAGCTACAGGCTCCCAGCACTTGGTTCGAAATGAGCTCGGGTAGGACTTTTCGGTGATAATAGTGTACTCCGTACATTGCAAGAACCACAACGAAGCGGAACAGATGGGTTCTCGAGCTTATTACCGAGTGCTGAACTTGGAATACGTTGTAGTGTACATAGAGCCATTAGCATACTGGATGTTGGTCGAATTGAGCCAATGCAAGCTGCATCAAGGGGTTTAGACGGGGACCCAGGGCTTTATTCCGTGGTGGGTCGCTGCCTAAATAGGGTTGGCCCTTGATGGGTGATGGGTGGGGCCGATCGGGTCCGTGCATGTACCCTCGTGGTACCTGACATGATTACGTGAAAGTGTTTCGAATACCTATAATATTGGGTATCGTAACCTTGTGGTTGGTCAACGTGCATGTACACATAGTAATCAATTACACAAAGGGATTGGAAAAGCGAAACCTGCCGGATTTCCCTTTCGAGCCATCGAGTTCATTTACGACACCCAACCCGCCACCATCTTAAAACGGTCAACTAAAAGCGCCAACAGCAACCTCCACGGGCGCAGTGTACCGTACCTCTTCTTCCACGTCGGCATTCCAGTCACGCGAGCCCCTCCACGAAGCAATCCCCTCTGAGAAGTCTTGACCAGGTCTATCGTCATCACCATCGGCCATGGTGGCTGAGAGGAAAACCAGCACTGGGCCGGTGAGAACCTCATCCATCTTTGCCCTGGCAGCCGTAGCGTAGCCACAACAACTGCGTTCTCGCGCCGCGGTCAAGCTCGGGTCTTAAGTGCGCCCTAGATGGCTCTCGTCAGGTCTACCTCCCATCATCGGAGTATCACAAGGCAGTAATCTTGATTTTCCTCTGCATCCTACCAACCAACAAGGACGAGCAAGTCGCCACTATGTGACGTATTTTGTGACCAGAACCCAAGGAATGATCATCAGGACATCCCTGCTCTCCTGTATCGTCAGAGTCATGTTGACGATGATCCAGAGCCACGCCTACGGAGGTAAGGGGTAAGGGAGGGATACACAAGCCTAGATGACGGACAGCCTGTGCTACCTCTCGGTTAATGTTATTGAGTTTCTCTTAGACTCCCACCTCCCTTCTCAGCCCTCCGATTCCACCGATATACCACCCATCGATTCAACTAACTGTCATCTCGTACTTCGGTCGGTCTTTGCGGGCAGATGGCGTCTTCTTGTCTCATGACGCCCGGGTTCTCTACGACACCCGTTACTCAGCCTTGCCTGCAAGGGGCCCGCCGTTCTTCCGTCCCTCGCTTCCCTTGCGATATCAGAGCTAGCTGGACTTCGCCGAACCCGCATATTGCCGCTCGTGCAGAACTATAATCACTACGCAAAGGATGTCTCTCATTCCAGGAACATGCGTGAACCACTTACCACTCGCTCCTGTCTCAGATGACTATTTCTGCAAGCCCCCTGCGCCAACGCGACCAACGACATGTATCTGCACAAGCGCAAATCCTCCCTTACATCGTGGACGTCCTCCCCTTTCCGGAATGGCCCTCCGGCCACAGCCCTCGGACCATGTCTGACTACCACTGAGTCAAGTAGAACTCGATCTGGATCTGCCAATGGAAACCCCCCGAAACCCTGCCGGGTTGAGGGGGTAGAACTTGTTAGACGAGTCTGCATATCAATCCTAGACACCCGAGGCCCGCAAACTCACGGGATAAAAGTGAATGAATATCGAGGCTACGTCCATTGCGGGACAGGCTACTTGTTCAGACCTCTTCTGCGTCGGTCGTACAGTCTACTTCTTCTGCTGACTCTGCCCAGAACCTAGCTGCTATATATCCTCTTGTCCTCGGAAGCCATGCCGCCCCTGCGACGCGGATTTGAGACTATCAGTTCACCATTTCTTGGAATCTCCCCTGACGCAACTCGCAAAGCCGCAGATTGCCTCCTGTGGCTAGTGGTCCTGTCTCTTACAGCAGATGGCTCCGATGGCGACCGAAGACGGCCGCCGTTCTCATGGCGGTCCGGCGCAACTCGCCAGGAATTTGGGTTCATTCGAAATTGATAAAGACGAACTTCTACCTGGCGAGGCTAAAAACATGGCAGACCCTCCTGGGTGCTCGTACAACAGACAGACACCGCTCAGCGTCATACGGCATTCGGAATCCCATCATATAACGAGCTTTGGCACCCACGAAGAGGACACTAGCCGTCCGCGACGTCGCCTTGATATAAAGAATCGGTCCTACACCGAGCTTCGTCTCATAGGGAACTTCCCCCGCATCGCCAAGCCGGTCGAGCTGATGCGTAATAGCTACGACGCAGTCGTCATTGGGTCAGGATGTAGGGGTGCCGTAGCTGCTTCTCGGCTAGCGCGATGTGAAGAAGCTTCCGGGGAGCGGCAGTCTGTCTGTATACTAGAACGAGGAACTGAGGAAAAATGGCCCGGCGAATATACCGGTGGCGTTCTCGATACGTCCCCCCAAACCTATGCGTCTGGCCTGATCGAGTCGGACTGGGATTCCCCCCTGGCCGTTCAGGATTGCAGTGGACTCAATGATGGCCCCAGGCTTTCTACCTTCGCGACATACCTGACAGACGCTTGGAACTGGGGCGCCGAGATGTTCTGCGAGTGCGATGTCCGCTATATTAAAAAGGCCGAGAATCGGGACGGATACATTGTCTATTTCGCCTGGTACGGCCGTAATAGGCACCGTTTCGGGCCCGATATCCAGGGAGACCTCATGTGGGTGCACGCAAAGAGATGCGTCGTGCTCGGTGCTGGTGCCATCGGTACAGCCGAGATCATACTCCGAAGCAGAGAGATGGGCCTATCAATGAACGACCATATCGGTCAAAGTATCAGCGGAAACGATGATACAGTCGTTGGTAGGGCCCCAGACGGGACTGGAGGCAACGGAGTGACTCCCCGCGCTGGCGAGGTATTCTCAGGGGAAGGCGGCGGAACGCACTCTGGTCTGATCGTCGCAGGCGCCGCCGTGATCCCCCGTGCACCGGGCGGTGATCCCTTGGCCACCACCACTGCGCTTGCCGAGCGGTCTGCGGACCACTATATTCACAGGGAAGAATTAACGATTCCCACGAAACGCAACGACTTTATCGATCCTGTTGGGGACCCTGCATTCTCACCACAGAGACTGTCCGATGACGATCACGACTGGGAGGAACGGGAGATCAGAAATGCATCGTCCAAACTTAACAGCGCGAGGATGGCCAAGGCCCCGGGATTCGGCTTCACTGAGGTCATGTCGGGTTTTATTCATCGGCATGATGACCTCACCTTGGACAACCGCGAAACGTACGAACTTGCCTACCAGACAGCCCAGGGTCTCTGCGAAAGCGCAAGACTCTTCCTCCGTGTTCAGACTTTCAATACCAGGGCCACCATTGAAGATCCTGACCACGCGGCTATGTTGACAGGCACCTTTGTCTGCCCAGCCGTTCCAGGATCTCCATTCATGGTCCAACGCGGCGCTTTCAACCTGCTCATCCTCGATCACAAGTTGCCCAGCACCCGAAATATGACATACAACTTCGACATGCAAGGCGTTGACGGTAGGCGACTTCACTTTCATGGGTACAAGGTGGTCGATTCCTCTGTAGCCCTCGCCCCTTGCCGGTTCTGGCGCGCAACTAGTACGGTCTATGTGACCATTCTCGAGCCTTGTCAGGATAAGGAGGCGATTTCCAGGCATGATGAGGCGTGGCGTCTCGGCAAGGTGTTGGCCAGAGGTATCATGCACATCCGTCCAGCTGACTTCGTCTCTCAGCTCCTGACTATGACACCGACGGGAAGCAACCTGATAGATAAAGTCTACAGTGCCACGAGCTTCCTAAGCTATTTCGCTAGAAAATCGCTGCCGCTGATTCTAGGGCCATTCGCTCCCTTGGAATACCCGCGCGGCATCTACAATGGGCATGTCAACGAGACACCACCCGATGCCTCGTTTGACATCGTGGCCTCGGATAATGTGAAGACGCGGATGTACATGTGGGCCTCCACAAACGACGACGTGGACACCAAGAACCTCTTCATGATTCCTGGTGCGGCGGTGGACCATCGCATTTTCGCCTTGCCCACCATCCGCTACAATGCTGTCAACTACTTCACGCGAGCGGGTTACAGAGTCTTCATCCCCGTACACCGGATCGGTCAACTGGGGGTCGCCCGGGACGACTGGACGACGTACGATGCTCGACTAGATCTTCGGGCTTGCTTGGACTATATTCGCAACAACCCCGAGTTTAACGACGGAAATGCTCCCGGAAACAGAATCTACACCGTCGCACATTGTATGGGTAGCGTAGCATTCGCCGCCGGCTTGCTTGATGGCACGATTCCTGCGAGTTGGATCCTCGGCGTGACAGCCAGTCAAGTCTTCATGCACCCTGTCTGGAGCAAGCCGAACATGGCCAAGATAGTCCGGAGTCCCTTTGCCCTCGACAAAGCCTACAAGGCACTGCTGGGCAACTGGTTCTCCTGCGGCACGGCTCGGGATGACAGCATCCCGCAACGCCTCCTCAACGAGCTGTTGCGGTTTTATCCCCAGCCGCGCGGTGAAACGTGCGCCAACGCCGCGTGCCACCGTTGCACCCTTATATTCGGCCGTTGCTGGAATCACGGAAACCTCAACGAGGCGACGCATCGACACATTGATCGATTTTTCGGCGGTGTCAACATGACGCTGTTGCACCTCCTGATGAAGCAGGGGTGCCAGGGCCACGTCTTGACCAACGCGCCGCGCTTCGACCGCCTCACCACGTGGCGAAACGTGCGGCGGCTCGAGGGGCTTCCCTTCTTCCTCTTCGTGGGCCGGGACAACGCCGTCTTGACTCCCGAGGCTACGGAACGGACATACAACGTCCTGCGCGACGCCTTTGAGTCTGATGAAGTCGATGCCGGTGGCGATAGTCGGTTCCGGCGTCGCGTCATTCCGGGGTACGGCCACTTGGATTGCTGGATCGGGCGAAATGCCTGGAAGGACGTGTATCCACTTGTCAGAGAGCAAGTTGATCGGGTCGTCAGGGGCCCGGGTTACGAGTTTGAGGAACCAGACGATCGGTTCCATGCCATGGTGGAGCGTGGTGACTTATTATACTGACTGACTTGGCCGAATTCCCGCGATGTCCAACTACATCCCTCTCATTATCCTGTCTGATGTGTAATTTCTGCACCGGTGGTCATTTCTGCACACCACCGCTGTGTGAATGGGGTTGTGATTAGAGTTGATAATCTCCCTTGGGAGATGATGCTTGTTGGTCCTCCGCCATATGAGCATATCCCATGATGGCCATGCTTTTAAATCCAACCTTGCCCTGGAACAACACGATGGTCGTGAAAACGCGTGCAGACTGATTTCTTGCAAATGAATACTCAAGTGCCTATTTGAGTTTCCGTGGTCGACAATCCCTACCTAGCCTTGCTCGTCCTGTATCCATCAGGAACGCCTAGAACAGGAAAATCAAAGCAAACTCCTTATAAAAACCATTCAAGACCAACCCAGACCATCCAAACAACATTACAGACCTTCGTATAACTACATGTTATCCAGCCCCTTCCCAAATATAGAATAAACGTATTATGATACAGGCGCCGTGTCTCCCTTGCGAGATGCCTCCCCCATCACCAGATTGCGGCCTGGTCAAAGTCAAACCGCTCAAGCTCCTTCCCGGCATCTTCCAGGTCTTTCTTGGCCTTCATTCGCATGTAGAAAATCGGACAGTCCTTGCTGCTGCAGATCACCTCGCAATGCATGCTGCCCTGGCACCGCTGGCATTGTGTCCACAGCCTCCCAAACCGCACTTCAAGGTCCGACACACGGTCCAACGTCTTCTTGTACAACTCTCCCACACGTGGTCCGCAGTTTGAGCATGTTGCGCCAGCGCTCTCCTCTTTACCCGTCAGGGGCTTCTTGCAGCCCATGCATGTCTGCGTTTTCTTGGCGAATTTCATCAACCCGCCCACCGTCGGTGCCGCTACAGAGATGGTCCGCGTGTGCGCTCCTGTCAGAAGCGAGTTGGCCTTGGTCTCTCCCAGAATCGGCTCAAAGATTCGTGACAGAGGCTTCGCCAGCTGGTTGTCAAGGTAGTACCTTGTGTCGATGGGCACGTTATTCTCCAGTACGAAGATTGGATCTTCCGACTTCTCGTAGTTTCTCGAGCCAGCCGGGCCCTTCACCATGACGTAGGCCACCCGATCGCCGAGTCCAGGAGCCGAGCCTGCATCTCGTTTCTTCATACGCTGCGCTAGCTCCACGTGTGCTTGCCTGGCCGTGTAGTCGTCTTTCGCGAGAGCCTTGGTGATTACCAGCTTCGACATGTCGACCTTGTTCTGCAAGAGGTCGGAGATGGTGTCTTTGACGTACCTAGTCAGATGGTTGGTTAGCTCAATGTACTCTACCCTACCGCATATTGAAAGGGAAAGGAGAACCCGCCCCGAAAACGGGGACTGTGTTGGCGAAAGACCAAATATAAGACATACTCTTGTGCGCCTGGAACGTCTCGATCAATTAAGATCATTCGAAGCACCTTTTCAATGACGGTCTGCACGAGGAGGCAATTGTCACGTCGGACCGTCTCAATGCCCTTGGTGTCCATCTTGTCGTACTTGTCCGGCCTGGTCCAGTACAGACCGGCGTACCGCTTCTTGTTGATGAGGAGGTAGGGGAAATACACCTTCTCGAACTCTAGCTTGATGGGCTTGATAAACTTGGCAGAAACGAAGGCTGCCGCCTCTTCACCAAGCTTCATCGTTTCCGCGAGTTCCTTGGTACCAAATTTGACCATGACCGAGTCCGTGTCGCCGTAGATGACCTGCGCATCATGCGCGTACCCGTTGGCGATGTTGTACTTGGCCTCGACTTCTTCTTTGGTTTTTTCAATCATCTGCCGGCCAAAGCTAGTGGTGCCACTGGCGATTTCGAGACAAGGAAGCTTGCCTGTCGTCGCACCGGTCAGGCCGTAAACCGAGTTTGCGCTGATTTTCAGAGCCAGCTGCCGACCGTTCAGCACCGCCTTCTTGAAAGGATCCGTCTCGGCGGCTAGTTCTCGTTTGGCCTGTTTTCTCGCAGCGAGGAGTTCTTCGAGAATCTGTGCGAGGAGACCCTTCCTCTGTTTTGTCGTGACAAAGAGGTCGCCGGCCGGCGTGACAATGTAATCCTCGTCCTTCTTCAGATTGAACTTCTCGATCATTGGCTTTCTGAGCAAAGTAGTGTAGCAGAGGTTGTGCGCCTGCATGATGCTCGGGTATAGGGACGCAAAATCGAGCGTGGCAATGGGCACGTCGTAGTAACCACGTGTGGGTTCAATGACCGTTGCCCCCTCGTACTGTTCATCTGACGCTTCGGACTTCATGTTGGGTATGACGAGCTTCTGCTCGAGGGCCTTCCTGAAGAGTTGACTCATAAACTTGACTTGCTGGCCTCGCGCCAACAGGAAGTTGAAGGGTACGCCCGTGACTCTTGCCATTTCGGTGTAGTTTTCAAGACAAGACAGCTTGTCCATCAGCCGCTGTGGTAAGTAGGCGTCTTTTAAGCAGTACAGGGCCAGACGTCGGCGGGATTCCGCCGTCCCGTTGAACAGTTCGGTAATCATCGAGTGGTGAACATCCTCCTTCTGCTCGCCCAAGAACTGGGAGCATACTGAGTTCAAGGTATAGCTGCGGAGATGATAGTCACGCTGCACCAGTTGCAGAAGGTCCAGCTGTAGCCGGCCGTTGGTGTTCGTTGTCTTGGAGTCACGGTTCCCCATCTGTTTGCTCGAAAATTTGGTTTCCCTGCACCTGGACGGAACGCTGGGTAACCGTGACCAGTAGTTGAACCCTGGGACTTGAAGGTGGTGGGCCCGTTCCAGTAAATAGGGAAAATCAAAGTTGGCAATGTTGTATCCAATGATGAGATCAGGGTCCACCGTCTGCACAAACTTCTGCCACTCGCTCAACATGTCTTCCTCCTTCTGAAACTCGAGTACCTGTGTTGCCACAATCGAGCTGGTTGTATTGAGACAGAAGACGTTCCGCACAAACGGCTTGTCCTCTCCGTATCTGGTGACGAGGTTGGCAATCTGGATCACGGGATCGTGGGTTGCCTCGGGAAAGATGCCTTTGCGTCCAGCGCATTCGATATCAAACGACAATATACGGAGAGGCGCCATCTTCGACCACTCGCCCTCGGGCTTGTGGGCGATGAGGTCGGTATAGCGGATTTCAGCCTCGATCTGGCAGTTGGATTGCCTCCGATATGATGGAAGGAGAGTATAGGTTTTGGCTGGTGCTTCGACCCAAGACATTCCCTGGATCTATTTCTGCGGTTAGCCTTGGTCACTTAACGGCGTATGATGCAGCAGCGAGAATTTCCACAGCGGGCGCCATACCTTGCAGTCAATCATGAATCGAAGAATATACTGGATGCTGTCAAATGTCATGACACCGCCTTCGGCACCTGTCCATAGACCCTTCCAGTTGGCACTGCCAGACTCGATCGTAGACCGAACCCTGGCGATGAGCTTTGGATCGTTGACAGTGATCTTGAGATATGGACTCTGGACATTGCCTCGAAATCCGTAGATGTTCTCGCGCATGACCAGAGACACCGAGTAAATGACAGGCTGACGGTCAGCGACTTGGGCCTCGAGGAAGGCCTTGAAGGCGATGCAGTCCTGGGGCTGAAAGGAGACGGGGGCTGCAACGTAAAGGTAATGTCTGAAATCGGTGACGTGAAGCATGACCGAGTTGCCCTTCTCGGTTACGCCGAAAAGCTTGACCGCGGTCCTGCCCCCGTGCAACGTTCCTTCCTCGGCCTCAATCTGTTGAAAGCAGATATTGTCGACATTGGGATCCAGGTCAGGCAAAGGTGGCCTTTCCCATGCCTGATCCTTCTCGCTATTGCTCTGCTTGAGGTCCGAAATGTCCTGGCTCAGCTTCTCGAGGACCTCCGACTCGAAGGCGCTCTTGGGCTGACTTGACTCAAGTTGGCCTTTGGGTTTTCTTTGGATACCCGAAAGTCTCGGTGCCGGTGAGGATGAGAAAGGCTCAACCTTGCGCTTCTTGATCGAACCAGGGGCCGGGGGGATGTTTTGACGAGCGCTGGGCGTCTCCCCGAGCGCCCGTTTCTGGGGCAAGACAGTCGCTGGCATGATGCTTTGATGGAGCTCTTACGATGAGACACCAGAAGTTTGAGTGACCACGTTCACAACCGACATATGCTTCGATGGAGGGGCTGTTGGTGGTGATGGTGGTGGTGTTGTTTGTGTTGTGCTACTATGGCTAGAGATAACCTACGATATCGAGTAGTAATACCTAGGTAACGCGCAAACCCACCCAGATACCCAGATTCTAGGTGGGACGCGTTAGGACGTGACGTGACGGACCACTTAATGGATACGCGACATGATGAGTCATCATACTTATTAATTAGGTAGTACTATAGGTGTACAAGGTACAATTGAGGGTTCGGGATTCGACATACCATAGGTACAGAATACCTACCGAAGGAACCTACGGAGATCATGTGCTTTGATTCTGTAGCTGGTTCGTATCTCTATTCAACGACTCTATCTAATGGTTCGTAACATCATAGTCCCTGCCGTAGGCCCAGATATGCTGGGTGTGATGAGCTTCATGACCAACCCACGGGAGTGGAGAGAATACACCAGATGCGATATCTTATTCCTGGGATGGAATCGAGTTTGCTTCCTCGTATATGTTCTGTCCACACTCTCATGATAACTCTACACATACACTTTCCTGCGGCAGCTCAGTCGCCGCATGCCCTCCCGACACCAGAAGTACTTTTGCATAGCCGATCCTGTCCCAACAGCCAGCATGGGACTCGGGAGGCTATCGTTGTACGTAGCCAGACTAAATCAATGCGAAGCCAGAAGCGCACGACTTGCATAGAAAGCGCACAAGGTCATACGTCGCCTGATGGCTCTGGTATGGAGAGCTTGTCCATTAATGGAATCGCAAGAAAAACGGGGTAAAAAAGAATAGCGACGGCTTGAGCTGATCCTGCCCGCCATCACGGAGAAGGGTTCTCCGAGAATTCCTCAAAGCTGAGATCCCCCATTTCGCACCAATTACTGACCGGCTGTCACCCCGTTAGCGAGGAGCCCCATGTCATAATGAGGGGCATTTACTTACCAAACAGCTAAGGCGCCTGCACCAGCTGCAATCCGTCTTACCGACGTAGAAGTTGTTGAGAAGCACAATGAAGACTACAATGACGAGAATGAGAGCCGCAGCACGAATAATCCACCAAATCCACCAGAGCGGTTTTCGTCCTTTAAAAAACCCAGTGGGGTTCTTCATGAAGGGTGGCGCTCCTCCCTCATTTGCTGGCACACTGACTGTGGCATAAGACGTCTCGTAGCCGAGCCTCTTTCTCAAAGAATTGGGAGAGTGAAGGACACAGATGCCGAGGCAAAGCCCCATCAGAAAGCCACCAATATGGGCAAAATTGTCCAGACCAGGTAGAAGCCCGAGGACGAAGCAGACGGCTATGTCGATGATAATGAAGAGCAAATCCTTGATTGGAGATCGACGCTCCTTCCAGGAGTAAAGGAGGTCGAGTAAGGTCAACGCGATGATCCCGAAGAGAGCACCGGAGGCTCCTTGAGAGACCTCACCGGAGCCAGCAAAATTGGCACCCATGATATTGCCGAAGATGCCCGCACTAATGTAAACGAGGAAGAAGCGAATGGGACCAATGGCCATTTCCATCTCCTTGGCTATGGTTAACTGCAGCAGCATGTTGACGGCGATGTGGATTAAGCCGGCGTGTAGAAATATGGGTGTGATGAATCGGAACCACTGATTGGGTACGCCGTCCTCGTCCGGATTCTGGGGATCTGGCACACCGCCAAATCCACAGAGCTCCCCAAGGGAGCAACGATTCGAGTCGTTTAGTGGGTCGCTGTTGGTAGTGTTGGGACACGGCCAGTATATGGGGATCGTCGCCTCTTTGATTTCTTTTGGGATGTGCATACAGGGAACATATCGCGCTCCCATGTTGACGTTGACATAATAAGATGGGCCGATCATGGGATTGAAACTCGGTTTGATCATGATCGGTGTACCAGTTAGGATTCCTATCTATCCTGTCAGCGCTCCGTGGGCCGCAAAATAACCACGGCAGGAGCCGGGTAGAGGGAGTCCCAGTGAACGTGGTGCTTACCATTCCTCACCAGTTGGCCGATGAACACACCGATCTGGACAGCCGTGAAGAAATACACAACCCAAGGGATGCGCTTCTTGTCGGCGCCAAACATGCCAAGCTGGCCAAAACCGACCTTTTTCGATTTCTTTCGTCTTTGTGAACCTGGGACGTCATATACATGATCATTCATCTCAACATCCTTGTGTGGTTGATTGGGCTCGTGGCCATGATTTTGCAAGGGTATGTCGTCGGCGAAGTGCGCCTGCGGAGGGAGATTGGAGACAGGTGTTGCTGATGAGCCTGGGCCATAGTAGGCTGTGTCTTGGTGGCCGTAGGGAGTAGGTTGTTGCATCATGTTAGTGGTGCTGCTGCCGTAGGGGCTGGGCCGAAACCCATTCTGTGTCGAGTCTGTCGGGTAGGCATTGTCGTCGAAGACTGTGTCGAAGGGAGAAACAGTATCACTGCGCGGTGGTCTATTAGTCGTGTCCGGGACGGGGTTGCTTGAGCTGTAGGGCGGCGCAGTCGTTGAGGCGGGAGACGGCATGTAGGCAGCGCCGCTATAAGGGGACTGCGACTGTGAGGGTCCGGTTGATGGCGGTCGGTTGCCGTAATAGAAGTCGTTCGTAGCCATAGTGCTGGCAGTCTGGTGTGAAAACCAGGCCACGGTCGCAGGGCTCCAAATGGGAACTATATGGGAAATAGGATCGCGCGAGACTTATTGGGCTGACGTTGCAATGAATTAGGAGAGGATTCCGTTCTCGGTTGTGTTCTGCGTGGGTGGTGAGGAAACCAAAAGTCCGTCGGAAAAGATAAAGAGAAGGTACTAAATGGTGTCTTCCAAACTGACATGATGTGACTGACGTGTGTTGACTTTGATTGATTGGACAAGAAAGGTCATCGGCCAAAACAAGAGGCAAGAACGAGAAGATCCAGGGGCTGTGCAGGGGGTATGAAGGGTGCCTGAAGCGGTCCCGGGAACCAGTCGCTTCGCTGGGTGGCTTCATTTTAGTGGGTCTCTCCATGCCAGCGGCTGCCCCACATTCTTAATTAAGAACCATGGAAGTACCTGTGTACCTACTTCGTACGTCGTATGGTGGTAGGTAGGCACGGTAAGGTAGGTGGTATTCGTACCTAGGTATCCGTACAGTCGCTCAGCAAAGGTTTCGACCGATCTCAACCTTCGAGGCGAGGCGTATGCATATTGTATAGTGGCGTGCGGATCTTCAAAAAGTTAAGAATCCGTCATTGGACAAGGCGCAGTTCTCGCTCAAGAATGACTTCATGTATTCTATGGACTCCCTTCCGTGGTGTTTTGACTTCCAGGTTCTTCGGTATCAATACTTGCGCTGCCGTTGGTACGAAGTACAACGTAGGTACAACGTAACCAACGATTAATTATGGTGCCAACCGCAAAGCCATCTCAGACGACTTCATCACGTGCAGATAAGCAAGATGGTATTCGGAATGGCCCTTGTAAAACTTCGCGACATTACACCGTAGCAAGTTCAATACCTCCTCCATTGAGGCAACCGTTCACGCAACGGTTACCAGCCACGAGTACACTTTCGACGTTGTTTTGATTACCCTCCCTCAAACAGTAAATCCCGCCACCATTGGCCAGAAGCACGCCAGCTATTAATTACCTACCTATACATATGTACAACGCACTTTGTATCGGTCCTCGCCAAGAAAGAAACGGAATACGCGCCAACAGACCGACAGAGCACATGCCGGCCAGTAAACACCTACATGGGTGAGCACTACGCAGACGAATTCATACAAACAAATTGATTTCTACGCAGAACCAGTGATAATAAGCCCCGTTTACCCTAGTATCAAGACCACCAAAAGTGGTCGCACGACGATTGAGACCGATCGACCTGGCCAAGATGGTGAAGGGTGGAGTCAAATGGGACCTGACGAGAAGTAAGTGCTGAATATAAGTGGAACAGTCGCCCTCTCGTCAGATTCGGACGACCGCAATGAGGATGTCAAGCATCTGGTTACCGGATGGCGAAGGTCCCGATAAGAGCGAAACAGTAATAACGGGAGGAAAAAGAAGAGGGTCTGCAAAGAGGTCGCAAGCCGCGCGTACGGGACGACTGTAGTGCTCCGCAAGACCAACATTAGCCCAA
This sequence comes from Sodiomyces alcalophilus JCM 7366, assembly GCF_042370955.1. Lineage (NCBI taxonomy): Eukaryota > Fungi > Ascomycota > Sordariomycetes > Glomerellales > Plectosphaerellaceae > Sodiomyces > Sodiomyces alcalophilus. Next base: position 89,397 of record NW_027263537.1, on the reverse strand, counting down.
AATAACACCGCCAACTAGTTAATACTCCATCCAGCTGCAAACTTGGCGGATACTTAACGTGGACGTGGAGGGAAATACTGGTTGCTGGATGACGCAACGGACATGCGATGCTCAGTTACGTGTAGAATCTGGGACATTCTGCGTCTTAGGGTCATATATCAGCTTCCGTCAGACCATACGTCTGTGAAGGCAGAGCCCGGGGTTACGCGAACCCGGTGCCACGCGCAGATGACGGTGCTCACGGTGCTCTGCGCGCTCTGCAGCGCGTTTACCCGAAAGGTAATGGTATCCAATCCGTTCATACAATTTAGGATAATAGCACTAGCATCTATGTGGCGAAGTGCCCTTTTCCGGGACACTTGTATTGGGCACAAAGGTTATGCTAGCCGGTTTCCCAAACCAACAACGTGCATGTTCCAACCATTCCGTCCGCAACGCCTCTGGAGGTACATGTTCCGGCCACTGGCTATTAGGCCATCTTGATACATATATTACACAGGATATCCGTGACCAGCGAATGCGTCCCGGTCTCGTCGTCTGAATAAGCATGGCCCATCATGGACGTTTGCTATCCTCCTCACTCTTCTTCGCGCCCTCGTCCTGTTCCTGTTGGCTACGCTTCCCACTGCCGGGTATAACCTCTGACACCTGATCGATAATAATCCCCCAAAGTCCCTTGCCTTCTTCCAGAGCCTTCCTATGCTCCTCTGCTCTCCTTTGATTCCACTCCTCCCGTGTCTCGTCGCCGTACCATAGCTTCTCTAAGCCACCCCGCTTCTCAAGCTCGATGCGCCGCATGTCGGCCTCTGTCAGACCTTCACGGGCCATGCGCTCCTGGCGAAGTCGACGCTGCGCCTCTTTCGCGTGCTCGGGAAGGTCGGAGTTGAATACTTGCTGGGCGCGCGCGCCGAACCGGTCGTAGATGGAGCGGCCTGTGTAGTCGTACGCAAGCTGCGAGGTGGACATGGAGAATGTCGCGGCCAGTATGAGGAAGCGCCAGTCCATACGTCGGGGGGGTAGGAGCATGACGATCGGGGAGATGACGGCGCCAGCTATGGCCGCTTTGTGGATGAGCGGCGGTGTGTTTGGAAGACCGTCTGAGGGTTCGGGCTGGCCTTCGGCCAAGCTTGGCGTTTGTTGGTCTGCCATGGTGAGGGAGAGAATTAATGGACTATTCGTACTCGATCGCAATAAATGGACGTAAGATCTTGTGCTTCTAGTGTCTGCCGTTTAGTGTGTGTCGGCAAGGTACGTTTAACAACGACCGGAGGGCAGAAGTTGAAGAAAATGTAGATTGGGGTAGTGCCGAACTCCGAATTAGAGCCGCGTGCGTCTATGTCGCTAGCTGGCGCCTACGGGAAAATTTGACTGCAAAGAGAGGGACCCACTCGTTCGACTACCTTGATGGGATAACCGCGTAGTCCTATATGACTTTTGCCGCCAACCCCTTGTACGAAGAGACAACCTAGAGGTGCGACCGTGTGTTGAGACCCCATGTGGTTTCATTTTACTGATCTTGTTTATAGAATTACTTTTATACACTCACAACATAGCCATCCCTTCGGTCTTGTAATTGCTTGCTCGTCATTATGCGATCCGGATTACGATGTACATCGTCAAGGCCTCACCGACGAGCTGGAGAGAAGGCCAAGACGTCCTGTACATCCTAACAGGTCCCTCGAAGCCGAGATCTGGGTTGCTGAAGCCATACTTATAGTCCCACAATGTGGCCCACCATAGCCTACCAGGTACACCTACCCAACAGCTACCATATCCAAAGCAGGTATTCAGTATCAAACTACTCGAGAGGCGGAGATTCATTTGACCTTAGGTACCTAGAATCTGGGCTTCATTCTGCCATAAATGAGCCCCTGCCTCCTTTAGCAGCCGGACACACTCTTCATTGTCGTTGACCCTTTCTGCCACGAACAGGGGCGTGTTGTTGGCCCGGTTCCTCACATGGACGCTTGCCCCCCTGCTGAGGAGCTCTCGGAGTATTTCCGCCCTTCCAACAGCAGCAAGGTGGACGGCAGTGTTCCCTGCGTAATCGGCGTGTTTTAGCAGTGGTTGGTTGGAGCCCCCCACGTCATCGTTATCGAGCAATTGCTTGACGGTGTCGCTATCTCCGTCGCGTATAGCGTATCCCAAGGCAGTGAATGCGGATTCGTTCATAGCGAGACCAGCTATAGCGGTTTCCAGAGAATACACGGGGTGCGAGAACATTGGACGCTTGAGCTCGGTCATTTCGCCGCGGAGCGACCGGGACATCTTAGCTTTAATCTCAGGGATCGTAAGGTTTGGTAGTGCCAGGAGATAGGACAGCTTGGTCAGCGCAGCCTCTGTGGTGAGATCCTGCCCGAATATCACGCCGGCTCTACCCAGCTCCGTGCCCGGGCCATATAGCGGGGACACGAAGCCGTCCAGACACTGACTGACATTGACCACGATGATGCCTCGGTCAATGGCTGACTTGATGACATTTGTGAGACTCCCGTCGACACCGCCCGGGGCATTTCCCATGCCGAATGTTCTGAGAACAAGGCCACGCAGATTGGGGGCACGAAGAACCGAGTCGACCATCTCCGGCGTGATTCCGGGAAAGATGTGGATACAGGCCACATGTGCTGTGTCGAGATGTTGGGTAACTTCGAGCTCCGCAATCCTCGTGGGCCGGAGAACCAAGGACCAATTTACGTCGATCCCAAGGCCGTTCATCTTGGCCAGTGCCTCGCAGTTGGGGCTAGCGAATGCGTCAAAGTTGACTGCGGAGTTCTTGGTGGTCCGGTTCCCTCTGTAGAGGTTGTGATGGAAAAATATACATACTTCTGGGATGACAAACGTTCCCGCGATAATAAGAGAACCCAGCAGGTTATCCACTGCGTCCGACTGTAAGTTAAATATCGGAGCTTGGGACCCCGTGAGAATGATGGGCTTGCCCAAGTCCGACATCATGAATGAGAGGGCAGATGCCGTATAGGATAGAGAGTCCGTGCCATGCAGAATGACGAACCCATCGAAAAGCCGATAGTTCTCTGTGACCGTCTGAGCAATCTCAGTCCAGCCTGCGGACGAGATAGAACTCGAGTCCAAGAGAGGGGAGAATTCCATGACCCCATATCGGACATGGCGGAGGTAAGTGCTTGGCGGCGTCCGCAAGCTGTCTAGCACAACCTTTTGACCGTCTTTCAAAGCCTCAAGGGTCGATGGTGGTGACCTGTCATTGAAAGACGGACGCGGAGCCATGGCATTCGCAAGGAATCCGCCGATAGGCTGTAGGCCGTCTGGAGTAGGCTGCATACAGATAGTGCCCCCAGTCATAATGATAAGAACCCGTGACTCGGGGTGGCATAACTCAGGCGGTTCGCCAGTTCCCATCATATTCGCAGGCATACCGATTAGTGCTTAAATAACCCAGGGATACCACACTGGTCTATTCGAAACTTGGTTAGCAGTATCTCTCGAGGTGGGATTCGAAGATTATAACAGTCAGTTTCAGTGAGGTAGGTGAAGACACGCTGTTTGGGTCGTGGTAAATCGATGGAGTTTCACGCGACGTACTATAGTGGCGCAGCAGATTTCGATGGATTTTAACCTTCCAACGCGTATAATGGTGGGTGGCGGATTGTCAAGAATGTATCGGAATTTGCTTAGCGACTGTGTAGTGTATTAGTTGGTTAGCGGTATATATAGGTAGAAAAGCGCTGGTCGACTATACACGGAACTATGTGCAGATATCCTCAATCATGGAAGGTAGAAATCTTGATGGCCTCTGAATGATGAAAGCAAAAAATACAAAATATATTCATTGCCGATTGCCGAAGGTCGGCCTAATAAGAGGTCCTGTGACAGTACATGCGATAGCATGCAAAAGTAGGTAATAGAGTAATTCTCAAGTATCGGTTAAGTGGACACCAAAAGCTAGGTAGGTGACCTTGCAAAGATTCAACCTTCTGTTCATAGACCGGGATATCATGGAGACATCGTTTTCAGGAGAAGGGATAGCGTTGCTGGAGCTCTACCTAATCCAAAGCTATAGGTAACATGGTAAGAATTGATTAGCGGTATGTATACCGTAAGTTACACGCCCCTCTCCGTTTGGCCCGTCACGCACGCACGGACCCACCCAGTGACGACTTTTAGACTTTTAGAACGCCCATGTCTGCACGAATGTAGATTCAGAGGTTCTCTACCTTTCAATCTACCTACCGCGACTTTCCCAACTTCAAATCCTCTTGTATCACGATCACCCACCCCATTTTGTACGGAAAGCGCCGCGTATTTTGCGCAGACAGAATCAACTGATCGATTTCGTGTTTCGATGTTTACCCCACTCTCATATCGATAACCGTGTGTCGCCCTGTCGACTTCGCAGACCGAGCTCTCTATTTCCCTGGGCGCAGTTTGACGTCCCGACACATCGCAATATGGCCATGTCCCCCGACACCAAGGGAGGCTTGTCCCCACGGTCATTTGCTATACGGCATCAGCGACCACGATCAAGCTTTACGGGATGCTCCAGAATCACCGATTACGAGCTTTTGGGCAAGCTCGGCGAGGGCACTTTTGGGTAGGCCATCTGATCCAGGTTGGACAACGCCAGAGAGGGCTTGACGCGCATACTGATTTTCGCCGTTTCGCTGTTCAGAGAGGTCTATCGGGCAAGGAATCGAAAGACGAATACAGTCTATGCGCTCAAGAAGATAATCATGCACAACGAGAAGGATGGAGTATGTTTCTTCACCACGGCGCCATGCAGCATTCTAAGAAGCCGAGTACAACTGACCAGAGATAGTTCCCCATCACAGCCTTGCGAGAAATCAAGCTGCTCAAGATGCTGTCTCACGAGAACATCCTCCGACTGGAGGACATGGCCGTCGAACATCCTCCTCGATGTAAGTTGGGGCCATTCTCCTCTTTCTACCACGGAACATGAGCTTACGAATTCGGAACTATCGCAGCCAACGACGTCAAACGCAGGCGACCGATCATGTACATGGTGACTCCTTATATGGACCATGACCTCTCAGGTCTTTTGGATAATCCCTCTGTTCGCTTCACGGAACCCCAAATCAAGTGCTACATGCTGCAACTCCTAGAAGGCTTGCGATATCTGCATGACAACCATATTCTCCACCGCGACATGAAGGCCGCCAATCTTCTCATCAACAACAAGGGCATCCTCCAGATAGCTGATTTTGGTCTGGCAAGACATTATGACGATGCAACCCCGAAGCCTGGCCAGGGCGCGGGCGATGGAAAGAGGGAGTATACCGGTTTGGTGGTCACTCGATGGTACCGACCTCCTGAGCTCCTCCTTCACCTGAAGAAATACACTACCGCTATTGATGTCTGGGGTGTCGGGTAAGATACACTCCTGCACCAACACCATTGCCCTTCCCCATACCGCGACAGAGCTGACGTGTTTTTCTAGCTGCGTGTTCGGAGAGATGCTCACCGGAAAGCCGATTCTAACGGGGGAGAGTGATAATCATCAGCTCGAAATCATCTGGGACCTAATGGGATCTCCTACACCAGAGAACATGCCCATGTGGCACACGCTACCTGGCGCAGAGGCCCTTCAACCTCGTCCAAGACCCGGCAACTTGTCGACGAGATTCCGAGAGCATGGCTCTGGTGCGATATCTCTGCTGAAGGAGCTCCTTCGACTTGATTGGCGAACACGCATCAATGCCGTAGATGCTCTGCAACATCCGTACTTCAAGATGGCTCCGCTGCCCGCGAAGCCCGGGGACCTTCCTACATTTGAGGAAAGTCACGAGTTGGATCGACGCAAGTTTCATGATCGGAAAGCAGCTCTGCCTCCAGCACCCAAGGGGGGAACTGTGGGCATGGGTCCGGAAGCTCATGGCGCCAACGCAGGTTTCGGCAGCGGCGACGTCTACGGCGGCCGGAACGGGGTGAACGGAAGCGGATACAGGACCGGGGACGAACGGCGTCCTGCTTGGCAACGGGATCGGATCTTGCCCGGTGAGCGGGGTCTCCCACCGCGCCCGCCTCCTCCTGCAGACAGCTTCAGTGGAGCCCGAGATGGCAGCGACGAACGCTACCGCGACAGGGATCGGGACAGACACCGGGGTGGACGTGACCGTGCGGCGTGGGGAGGGGATGTGGATACCTATATTCCGAGCTATGGAAGGGATGACGGGCGACACAGAGACGAACGGGCACCTTACGACCGCCGGCGACGCAATAGTAGGGAAGACTGGCGGTCGGATCGCGATCGGCAAACGGGAAGTCGCAGCCGGTCGCCGATCCGTGATCGAGATCGAGAGCGCGACCTTTATCGCCGGTGAGTGTCGACGAAGTAAGACCCGCACTACCGGTATCTTTCTCATGGGCCTCATCTTGTTTTTATATGCCTAGTATGCGGGCATTGGTATAAGGAACTCCAGCGGCGGCGCACGGTTGGGAATTGGCGTTGAAGGGTTTGGATAGAGACACTTCAGGGGATGCAATATCGCATGATCATCAATCAGTTTATCGCATAGCACTGAATCACTCGCCACCTAGTTAGATACTAAAATTCGAGGCTTGGAACGCCCTAGCTAGGAGTTAATACGTATCAAAGCTCAGAGCCGTTGCTCTCCTCCTCATGGATCGTCTGGGACACGAGCCCTACCGTCCGTTCCCTGCGTCTCGGGGGCATCGTTTCGAGGAAATGCCATTCAGTTTCGCAGGGAGACGAATCTCCAGTTTTACTCGAAGTAGGCCGCGTGGTGAGTGTGGTTGTGGGGGTTGGCGATATGGACTCATCGTAATCCTCCTTCGCGCCATCATGCATTCCCAAGGCCGAAGTGATGACCTCTGAGGTGACTGCCATGACTACTCCGGCTAGCCCACCAATGATTGCTCCACAAGTTATCTGTGGGTGAAATATGTGAGGAGAAGAACAGGGAAGGCAGACCTGTGATGGTGGCTATTCCAAGATAAGGAGGACTCACAAAAATATAGAGTGGCTGCGGAGACGGCATATTAGTATTCACGCAGGCAAGATGACCCCAATTGATTGGAGGAGAGGGAAAGCTTACTTGGAACGGACTGGTGCAGAAGTGAACAAGTGTCGTAAGCCAACGGAAGCTATATGACAATATGTAGATAACTGGTGCGAGGAGGGTGAGGATGAAGCCGACCAGTGTAGAGACCAAAGACCAGATAAGCCGTAGAGGGAAAGCAAGGACAGCCCCGAGCACATTTGTCGCCTTGACCAACCCTCCGAGCCATTCCATGATGGGCGTACTGCTGATTGAAGTGACTAACGGCCTGGCAATCCTATCAGAACATGACGACGTTTGCCGAACAGACGCCTGGAGACAGTTAAAGGAGTACGAATATGACGGGCAAATTGCCAAGTCGCTGGCTCTGGGATTTATGGGAGGGCTCTAAAAATCAAGTTGGTTTGCAACTTCCGTCAATGTAAATAGAGGTAAGAATTCATAAATTTGCCGGAGGGATGAACTCGTCCGGGATTAATATGGTTTGCTTCCTGGTCGTCTGTTTACGCATTTGGAATCGAAGAATGCCAGGCAAGGCAAGGTTCCCTGCCTCGTACGTACAACGTATTCGTACAACGTACAATGAAATGTCCGTCAAGGTAATTTATGTGACCTACATAGGTACCTAGGTCTTTGTACCGGTGACTAAGCAAGTGAAGAGTACCTAAGTAATACGCGTAGGTGGCTAAGAAACTACTCGTTATTAATGCCTACCCACTATAGGTAGCTAGGTACGAACAACGAGGAATGAGCTGATTACCTCATACTACCTATGTGCCTCTGTGGCGTATTCGTACCCAGTACGCCACGCGTGCAATCATACAGTACCGTTCTGAGAGCCAAGGCGTGGCTAGAGACATTGGCTAACACTGTACGTTGTACATCCGCGCTATTAGGAAGTAGTCCGCATCAGAGCCCAGGTCATCACGTAATTACGTACTGTGTTTCCACATGTATTGATCGCGGGGCCATCGTCTCGTTCCCGTAGTCGTTGACCTACCTCGCAGTCACCCTTTTTTTCTCACCTTCGCTATGAAGGGTCGGACTTCAGCGAACCCGAAGCCACCGAACAAGATCCATCAGGGAACGGTCGTAAATCCGAATCCGCACCTTTCACCGTCATCATACTGCTATCTCAAGTGCGAAGCGAGTTTTGAAACAGCGGCCATCTTGACAACTCGCACGACTGCGCTCGAAAACATCTCCTCGTTTCTCTCTCAATCCCGTTAAACTTTGACTTCACACCGATTTCCATTGGCTCGAATTTGTACGGGTATTCATCTGTTGCTACCTTTTTTTTCTTTCCCTGTTCGAGTGGAACTCTACGAGATCGGCGAGAAGTGACTACAAAACTGGTGAATTCAAGCTTAGCCAGCTCGGTCGTCGCTCTCTCCCCTCCTGCCAATCCCAGTCCCAATCGCTCGAGATTGTTAGCTAGTAGGAAAGGGACAATCCAACTTCACAACACCTTTCCGCTGCCGCCGACCACGCAGGAGGACCGAAAGCCACTGCTTTGGAGACCACGGCTGGTCAGCTCGTCAACCACGCTGTTAATACCTTCGCTCTTGCCGGGCTGCTGCAGTCCCACCTACGGCATCCCGTCGCCAATCCCCCCCCCCC